>NC_140181.1:41089162-41141662 GCF_963971535.1 Notolepis coatsorum | reverse complement strand
CTAGTTGCATATATATCTGTTCCCACTAGAGGGCGCTCTAGGCGGAGCCACCCAGGTACACCACCTTGTGTGTCAGAGAGAGGAGACCTGCTGCTTTCCATGTGAATAAAAAGGAACAACGCCAGTTAAGGCTCAAGATAGAAACCATGCCTCTTGACCACATTATTGTCGCCCTATAGTCGAATTCTGTTAACATTGCTCTGGGTAAAAACACATAACAAATCTCCATGTGATCATTGAGACGTGAATCTGATAATTATTCAAACTGCAGAAGGATCAGGCTTATTTACATGATTATAAGAGATCCTAAAGCTGACATTACAGCAAAAAGTGTCAAGTGTCATTGTAGCGTATAGGCTTTATCAATTGTTAATGACAAAATGTTATGACTTCTGCCCCTGGTATGCAGAAACTGTACAGTTAATAATTATGAGGGTCATCTGCTTCATATACTAGGTATAGGAATCAATATAAGTAATAGAGGATTTGCTGCATCGACATTGATCATGCATTTGCCAATATTACACCCATTAAGCACTGGAGCCTATTGGGACAAGGAGGTGGTGTGGAGGCATCATGCATCACTTCACATGCATTCTATTTACTAGTTAAATGAGGCAGACGTTCAATGTCTACTTTCAGATGCATTCCTTCCGATTGTACTTCATCAACAACATTAATAATACACACTTCATATACTGTGGGACATTTCAGCTAAACGGGATGTTTTTCTCTCCTTCATCAACAAACCAAATAGCTATTAGCCGGACCCTGTACTGGTGTCTAACGTTTGTTACATGATTACCGTGGTACAGCCTTCGCACACAGTTTTAAATGAAAGGAGAAACCCCAACATATGACTGTATCAAATATTCCATGGTAGCTAAGAGAGAAATAAGGATAATAAGGGGGGGAAATGTAATGGTGATGTAATGACACTAGCATGACAATTTAAAAATGCCTTATTCAAGACATAGGCATAGCATTAGCCTACAACTGAAACTGTTTAATCAGCTGTGTATGGCCTTGACCCAAGGTAGATAAAGCTTTTTTTCCTACTTAAAGGAAATATTTAATGGGAAATTAAGTTATATCATCGTTTAAATCGTTAATAGTGAGCTGAGGATTGTGGGTCAGTAATAGCTTCAGATGTGGACTAAATGCCTCTTAGATCTGAGCCCAAGAGAAACCTTCCTGCTAGACCACTAACACCAGACACAGTGGCCCAGGAGAAACCTCCCCGCTATAGACCACTAACACCAGACACAGTGGCCCAGGAGAAACCTCCCCGCTATAGACCACTAACACCAGACACAGTGGCCCAGGAGAAACCTCCCCGCTATAGACCACTAACACCAGACACAGTGGCCCAGGAGAAACCTCCCTGCTATAGACCACTAACACCAGACACAGTGGCCCAGGAGAAACCTCCCCCCTATAGACCACTAACAACAGACACAGTGGCCTATGTGCTGCTGTGGCATTAAGCTTTATAGGAGACAAATCTCTGAGGCCATTTTAACATGCTAGCACTAATATGGGCCACATAGAATATTTATGATCCATACACACAAATCAATTTCAATCTTACCGATTTTGAGTCTACGTCCCCTCATCTGCAATCTGAAACAGATTCAACAGAGGTTCCAACCAACCTGAATACTGCCACTGATGAAACACAAAGAGACATGGAGGAGGGAGAGACAATTGCAATAGTTAGCCTAGCATGGATCTTTGAGGAACTGATAGAGATGCAAATGAAATGCAATCTCATCTTCCTCCGACGGGGGGAAAGAGCGGGAACAGAAGGAGGAATGAGGAGGAGCTGTGACAGCGACATCCCATCAGGCCTTTATCTGTTCAGCTGGGAGCAGCAGTGCCGGGGGAAATAAGTGGGCTCTCAGATGAGGGATGGTGGAGAGAATTATATGCAGCAAATCTATCAGGAGACGGTGCAATATTGAGGCTGCAGACAGGATAACAAGGGCTTTTGTCATGGAAATGGTAAGGAGTTATTTGGCAGAGAAAATAAATAAATAGAATATATATATTATACATATATATTTCATAAGTGGATGTTTTGATCCTTTACAGTGTTTTTTTTTGCTCATTATTGTTTGATAGATTTTCTTTTTATCAATTTGATGCACTGAAATGTATGAAATGCACTGATTCTTTCAAGTATCAGTTTTTGTAAAGGTGCAATAAATGGACTGCATTTACAGTATAGCGCTTTTATCCAAAGCACTTTACAACTTACAGTATGCCTCACATTCACTCATTCAATATTGAAAAGTCTTTGACACAATTAACCATGATATTAATGAACAAATTGGTCAAGTATGGCATCAGGGGAGTATTGCTAGATTGGATTAATCTAAATAAGAGACAACAGTATGTGAAACTGGGTGATTGCTCTTCATTGTGTTTGGACATTGCTTGTGGTGTCCCCCAGGGGTCAGTGTTGGGGCCAAAATGTTCATACTGTATTAACTATTAATTATGTAGTGTCCAAGTTATTGAAATTCGTTTTGTTTGCTGATGATACAAATATTTTCTGTTCTGGGGATACTTTTTATAAATTGCAGGAGGACATTACGAAATAAATGATTACACTTAGAATTGTGTTTGATTACAACAAATTGTCATTAAACTTATTCAAGACCAAAACAATGCAGTTTGGAAATTGTAGGAAGGATATAATTGTAGATGAAAATGTATGGGGTGGAAATCACATATTAAACATGTTCAAACCAAATTGGCAAGGAGATTTTAAGTAATAAACTAAACAAAGCAGGTCATGGATCACAAATCACTCCACATTCTCTACTGTTCACTAGTTTTACCATATTTAACCTGGTCATTATCCTTCGCATTTGTTTGTATTTGAACCGCTGCGAACCTGCATCCTATCAGGTTCGTCACAATATGTATGTATGTATGTATGTATGTATGTATGTATGTATGTATGTATGTATGTATGTATGTATGTATGTATGTATGTATGTATGTATGTATGTATGTATGTATGTATGTATGTATATATGTGCATACTGTTTGTATGTATGTAGTTGTATGTATATAAAATGGCTACAGGAACTATAAGGGCAAATAATAATAAGGAATTAATTAAAAAAAACTAAGTAAACTAACTAAGTTAACTAAGTAATTTTTTTTCATTATAGGTCTGACCATAAAGAGAGCAGGTAGTTAAAAATTAGTAAAGTATGATTTGAGTAAAACGGGGTGGGATTAAATAAGTATACTTCGTCCCACTCCTTTTCAAATATGTAATGACAAAATTGAGTTAGACTTTTGTGTTTTTTATTTTATTTTTTGAATGGCGTAAAAGGCTATATCTGTACTTGTTGTTTGTTTGTTTGTTGTTGATCAATAAAGTACTTCTATTCTATTCTATACGAAATCAGCACAAATTTATGGAAGCAGATATGGATATAGTGGTCCGTATCCGCTTCCATACATTTTGTGCTAAGCTAGGCTAGCTTGCAGCCGGATAGCTTTCTACTGAACGCACAGAGTAGGAATTGGTATCTTCTTGTCTAACTCTGGAGAAGACGGTAAGCACATTTCCCATAATGTTGGTGTGTTTCTTTAAGAATTGTATTTGTTTGTAGTGAATACACAGGAATCTTGAGCAAATATTGAAGGCAAGACTCCATTCAGGAGTAGGTTAAAATCAGAGTTACTTCCATACACAAAGGAATTCCCAAACACAGGTTTATTTGATTCACTGTGTAAATATACTGTATGTAGAATAGAGTGCAGTTGTAGTTTTATTGTTTTGCATTGTAAAAACACTCAGAAGCTGGTACAAACTTGGTGAATTACCATAAGTATTCGATGTAAATACTAAAAGCTGAGAATTCACAAGGTAAGTGTGCAAGGCCACCACAAAGAATTCTGGGTCCCATGACAAGATATCTCACTGCATTACTTCCAACATACTGTGGCAGATATCATCCCCTGTCCCATGGCTACATGGAGGAAGGGAGATACTACTGCCACGGGCAGAGGAGAGTTAATTAAGGAGTTGATTAGGACTGATGGAACAAGTTTCAAGTTTCTTTATTAGTTGTCATACAGAAGTACAGAATACTTTTATACAAAATGCTTCTTTCTGTTACGCTCCAGACTGTGCTAGATAAAAATAGTATAAAATAAAATAAGTATAGCAAGTATAAAATAGAAGTCACGTACATAGGCACAAGTGTTCAGTATGTACATATATACAATGTTCAATGCAGAGTAGAAGTAACTGAGTTACCATACAATATACTATACAATATATATACTATATAGTGCAAAGCAGAAATGGGATGAGGTACAATTTAGGTACAATTTACAGTACGGTGTAATGAGGAATGGGTTGTAGTGCAAATTCTTTACCAATAAATATAAAGTGTGTTTAGGTGTTCTAAAGTGTGTAAAGTGGGTGCTGCAGTGAGTTGTTTGTTTAAAGTGAGTGTGTGCGTGTGGATGTGTGTGCTGTGAGTGCATTTGATGGTTGTTACATAGTGTTATTGTTCGTTGAGCATCCTGATGGCCTGGGGATAGAAGCTTCTTCTGAGTCTTTCTGTGCTTGCCATGAGACTCCGGTATCGCTTGCCTGACCGCAGCAGTTCAAAGAGGCAGTTGTTTGGGTGGCTGGAGTCTTTGATAATTCTCTTAGCCTTACCCATGCACCGCTTGTTGTAAATGTTCTGGAGAGTGGGAAGCCCCCCTCCAATTGTGCGTTCGGCTGAACGGGCCACTCTCTGTAGTCTGCTACGGTCTTGTGCGGTGCTATTCCCAAACCAGGAGGTGATATTGCCAGTCAGGATGCTCTCTATTGTACATGAGTAGAAGTTCTTAAGGATCTTCTGACTGACTTGGAACTTCCTTAGGCGCCTGAGGAAGTAGAGGCGTTGTCGTGCCTTCTTCACAACACTGTCAATGTGTGTGGTCCATGTCAAGTCCTCGGATATGTGGACTCTGAGGTACTTAAAACTGTGCACCACGTGATAACCCACATCCCACACACACACACACATAGCTTAACTCATTCAGCGCCGGCCATTATCCTTATCCCGTTCTAGCTACTGTAGGCCACGCTTTAAAGATAGGAGTGCGTCACCTTGTTTGTAGAGCTATATCTATATTCTATATTATAGCTATGGAGACAATACTATGGTCATTTGACAGTGACTTTCTTCCGTCGAACTTGCAAAAAAAAGATAATTTTTTCATGTATACGTTTGCGCGTTATCCCGTGGTGAATATTGTATAATTTAGGAGTGATCCGGGATAATTCCTGAAAAGCTGAGTTATAGGGCGCTACACAAATTCTACTATAAGCGTTGGCGTTTCTTGCCTGGACACGCTACTATTTCCAAATCAAATGTATATAATAGGTATTATGTTTCATCATGAATGCATGAAAGGGGGGGGGGGTTGTTTTTTTATGCTTTGATGGCCAGTAACGGCATTCGTTTTGAACACCACACACGCTGATCAGCTGGATCGATATGAAAACATTGTACAATCAAGCTGGAATTGATGTCAGATAGTCCTTACCTTTGATCGGGGGTATTCCAAAAAGAATATTCCAATTATTTGATCAGATTTCCAGTATTGGTGTCCATCTGGTCCACGACATAATCCAGCACAACACATGCATCAAGTGTCCTGGACGCTTGTATGCTTTCTACAACGCAGTTTGGCGATTTGCGATTCTGATTGGCCGGGTCATTTCTGGTCATGTGACATGTACGCCCAATCCTGGGACTGCAAGTCTCTACACTGGTTAAGCTTAGGCGCTCTTTCGAAGTTGGTTAAGGTTAGAGTTTGTCTTAGAGCATGGCGATAGAACGCCTGTCCTTCTTTCGACGGTTAAGCTTAGGCGCTCTTTTGAAGTTGGTTAAGGTTAGAGTTTGTCTTAGAGCATGGCGATAGAACGCCAGGTGCTTTGAAGGCTGTTCAACACGGAAATGGGCAAAGACACAGCTCATCACGCTATTGGGCGCACATGTCACATGACCAGAAACGTCAGTGGCCAATCAGAATCGCAAATCGCCCAACTGCTTTGTAGAAAGCATACATGGGGGGAGCTCCAGTAGCTCACCGCATATCTCGGCGCTATTTCTGCGTCGGGGAAAACCGTGCTGCGTGCTGCTGGTGGACTCCGAGTTCGATTCCCGGACCCGCCGTCATTTGCCAGAATGTCTTCCCCTGCTCTATATCCCGTTTCACCCTGTATCTGTCGGTCATGCTTGACCAGAAAAGCGATAAACGCTAAAAAAGAAAGTTTTAAAAAAAGAAAGCATACATGCGTGGACACGTTTCAATGTGATCAAGTGAACCTCTAGGCTTCCCCGGACAAAAAATCTCCACCCGGTGGGGTTTAAATGTAACACATGGTCTGGAACAGGGTTTACTGCACTCTCGATACTGCCACCTAGCAGGATCTGGCCGGTACTGCACCCTCCGGTCCCAGTATGCCTTTTAACGGCAACATACAGGTCTGTGACATTGAATAGAATATTAAAATCGATAACTATCAAAAACTATCCAAAAACGTATATATAGACGTGGATGGCGCAGAACGTGTTAAAGCCGCCCCGAGGAGAGACAGAGAAAGGTTGAGTGGAGGTGAGGAAAGAGCAGAGATCGTAGAGAGAGAGTGTTATACTGAGTTTGTGAGGTGAGAGGTAGTTGGAAGGAGAGGTGAAAGCGAGAAGGTGTTTGTGGTACTGGACCCTGGACTGGCTGAGATACCTTGTGAAACTGACCCTGGACCGGACGACAAAGCCTGAGTATTACCTTTTTGTACAAGATTTGAAATTTGATTGATTGAAAATTGTATTAACAGATTGCAGAATGGGTACAATACAGTACGGCTCAATACACACAATTGTTAAGGGGATGCAGACCAGAGAAAGACTTTCGTCTTGTTTACACCAGGGTCCCCCATTTTCAATTCATAATGAATTGTAAGTAGGGTGCAACTATACAATCCATTCTTTGTGGATCTAGCCAAGTCTGTGCTACTGCCGTATTTGTTTATGTTCGGAGGTGGGAAGTGGGTCATCTCCAACCTACATGCGTTCGAGTAACAAAGACTGTTTTTGGCAGTTTTTTTCTTACAATTTGCGTGAACTACAACTCAAAGACAGTTTACAGCGACATATAGCCAATATACGTATACATTTACAGCTAATAACAACATTAACATTTATACGATGCAAGTGGCCATGTTGAAATGACGTCAAATGACGCTGAGGCTTGAACTGGAGGTTGAGCATTTTCCATATCGTCTGCTCATTTATGTATAATTGAAATGGAGGCCTATTATTTATGATCAGTAGCCTTGGTTTGATTATTGTGTCTTTGATGTTGAAGCTTTTAAATCCCTGCTTAAGACCCATCTTTTCTCTCTCTCCTTCAACCTACCCTGATCTCACCTGGTCGGGAACTGACCCTTAGATTAATCTGTCTAGTTTAGTTAGGATGTCTATTTGCTCCCATGTCTGCTTTTCTGCAGACATGGGAGAACCTTTTTAACCTCTGTCTCTGTCTCAACTGGTCCCATGGGACAGCTTCATACGGCCTTCTGTCTGGCCTGCAGTGCTGAACCTTCTGAGTGGCTTCTCGTGCCCCCTGGGGCATACAGCCCTGAGCTATTGTCTTGTATCTCATCCTGTATCAATACGCTTGCAGTAGTTCTATCTATTACTCAATTTCACAATGTTCTTATATACAGATGAAGCCCTTCAGATTCAGGTCCCTTCTGCCACTCCTCTGTCACTTTAGAACTAGCACTCAGGTGTTAATTTGCGGGGGCTGGTGGCTGGGTCTAAATGTAAACAAAGGAAGGGTACTTAACTTAAGTGCTTCCCCAGGGAGGGGGTCAGGGGCTACTGCCCTCAGACCCCCAAGATAATTGTATATGGGCAGTCTGACTTGGGGTACTGACCATATATTAGTGTTGCAATGCATGATAAATAAACAGTGAAAAAAGCTAAGAAATCGGATGGGGCTGGGACATTTGGGACGAATAAAAATGTAAGATGAAAATCTCCCCAGCCTGTGGGAGGCAGTGGAGGTGTGAAATCTAGCCCGGTCCAGAACAATAGGAGTCACAAAATCAGTTTGGGGTGGAGTGGTGGAGTAATGGTAGAGGAGCAGTAGATGCTTGACTATTCATGGCTTCATCTGTACTATGATTCTACTGTCACCATGTATGCATATGCTCACTACATGTATTTATTGCTCCATCTCTGCCCACTACAAACATGGGAACTCTCTAACCCCTGTCCCCAGGGACGTGCACAGGACTTTAGAGGGCCAGGTGCTCAAAGGCTGAAAAGGGCACTACACTTGTGTGTATATATTAACCAAGCGCGCGAGCGCGATTTTTAAGGGCCCTTTTCGGGCGGGGGGCCCCCTTTTTATGCTTTTTGGGGGGTTTTGGTGATCAAATATTGAATATTGAACTATAATAATCAGTGCAGGAGCTCACTTATCCTTGAAAGACACTTTTATCACTGACTTAAAAGGCCCATACATCTCCATAAATGTTCAGGGGGGAGGGAATAAGTGCTTACCCTACAGACCCCAAGAAGTGCTGTATATTCTGTATTGTTTAATATAAATGCATTTTTTATTCCAATCCCGATTTGTATTTGAGATTCCCAAATCCCATCGGACTTGACTTCTTCGTGTCCCTCAATGAGTGTAATACCAGCATTCAACTGTATGCGCCACAGCGGTTTCTATCATCATCATCATCACCACCCACGCTATGCATAAAATATATAGGTCCGCGGAGAGGCACGCTGAGGAGGCCATGCAAACTGCAATGGAATATGGGGCATCTCTCTCTCTTTACCTAATATTTTGATTATATCCTGACATTTTTCAGTTGGAAGGGCAGTCTATATGTGTAACAAAAAAAACAAAAAAAAAAGTTTTTTTTTTTTTTTTCCAAAAAGGGCACTTTTTTGATGAGGCTCAAAAAGGCAGGTGCTCAAGCACCCCTTGGCCTCTATGTGTGCACGTGCCTGCCTGTCCCAACCCCCCCCCCCCCCCCATCTCTCTGATAGCCCTTTCACACCGCCAGGGCTCCGGTTCAAGCTCCAGCTCCAGTTCTGAACCCTCTGAACCTTGGTGCTCTCTGGCGAACCAGCCCGCGTTTACACCCATTTTAAGCAGAACCAACATTCCACCGTCTCCGTCATCAACGGGGGCGTTACTCAGGCGGAGGTCAAAATAATGTGTGGAGAAAGGCTTAGCGAGCCTCAACGCGCAGGCGCACACTCAAAAGCACACACGCACTGTATACATGTTAAATGAATCGTTCCAGCAAAGTAGGCTTCTATTATTCGAATGACTTGTTTTAATGGGTATCATAGTAGTAAGTCCTACTGTAGAACATGACATATTAGCATGACATGGGGACATGTTTCAGGTCACTTTTTGGTACCAGTTCCACCCGCTTGGAACCTCGACAAAGCAACAAAAAAAGTACCCGGTACCAGGTACCATCCACAAATTTCGGCAATGGAAAACCAAAAACGTCGAGTCGAGTAGGTACCATGAAGTGGAAAAGTGCCACTCACAGATGCTGTACAGACTTCCGTGAAGTGAATGCAGTCATAGTCCCTGATTCATACCCATTGCCTCATATCATATGGAGGGTTGTATATTGAGGATCTTGGTGCAGCATTGTATGTAAGCAAGCTTGACTTTCTGAAAGGTTATAGGCAGCTCTCATTAACCCCTTGTGCCTCAGAGATTTCAGCTTTTGTGACCACAGATAACTTTTTACACACAGTCATGTATTTTGAACTGCGAAATTAACCCTGGTAACATTTCAGAGACTTGGTTCTAGTGCAGTGGTTCTCAAACTGTGGTACGCGTACCACTAGTGGTACTTGGTGGTACTACTGGTGGTACTTGAAAACATTTACAAAAAAGCACAAATAAAATATATATAAGGCCACTGAACTTAGAAGCAGGCCAGGCCAGTGTTTCTGGTTGCGGCGGCGCGATAGTTAGATAACCTAAGTGGAGAACAACCAGGAGATCACTGTGACAGAGAGTAATGCAGTCTAAACAGTCATACATCTTTAATTCAACTTCAGCCCTGATCATAACCATTTATTTTTTTTAGATTTTTTGTAATGTCAGATAAAAAATGAAATACTCCCACTTTTCTGAAAAGAGTTGGTGTTAAATCTGACATTACAAAAAATCCAGCTAAATCTGTGTTGTTGCTAATCATTGACACATGCCTAGCCTGTAATAATCCCCCCAGACAAATGTACTTTGCATTTGATATATTGAAAATATTTAACTTTTTGTGTGTTTTTTTTACAATAATTTGTGATGCCATCACACAAACTGGCATTTAAAGGGTAAAAATTCAAAAATGTATTGAATATGTGTTTTCTTTTATTTTTTACAATAATTTGTGATGCCCATCACAAACACTGGCATTTAAAGGGTAAACATTCAAAAATGCCTGCACCAGAATGCAGGAAATTAAGTTTTTGTATGTGTGTGTGTGTGTGTGTGTGTGTGTGTGTGTGTGTGTGTGTGTGTGTGTGTGTGTGTGTGTGTGTGTGTGTGTGTGTGTGTGTGTGTGTGTGTATGTGTGTGTGTGTGTGTGTGTGTGTGTGAGTGTGAGAGAATGAAGGACAATTGCTTGCTGTGTGAGAGAGAGAGAGAGAGAGATAGAGAGAAAATTAGGCACATTTGCTGAAATACAGTTGTTCTTAACACTTTGATCGCCGGGGGTTAAATTCATAATTTACCATCCCTCGCCAGCTCTATTTGTCTATGGAGAAGTTCCCCTTCTTTGCAGGGCTATAACTTTTTAAATTCTATTGCTAAATTGCCATTATTATGGCCCATTCAATGTCCTATATGTATTGTTCAGGGTGTAGCAACATTAAACTTTTTCATTCACATATTCATACTAAAATATGGTCTAAAGTATAAGTATGTTTTTATCGTTTTCTGCAGCTTTCTCCAGAACTTGATTTATAGCTCCAAATGCATTATATTGATGATGAAATACAGTTTGATAGCAATCGGCGCAAGATAAAACATTTCAACTGGACGTGATTCTAGAAGTTTCTACGTATCATCTGATGATGACCGGATGGGCGGGGGATCGTTTATAATTCCGTGGGCAGCGTTAGATGATTCATCCAGAGTGGGTCCTATGTTCATCAGATCAGTTAGTATAGAAGACGTTAGAAAATAACGTTGAAACTCACCGTGGCTTCCTCGCGCCGCTGGCAGATGAGCGTGGAACAGAATTGTTTCTATTATGGGATGGAGAAATGCCCGATCCATTTCCAGGTTGTATAATAGTATATACGTCCAAATCATGTTGTTTTTTCGAGTTATTTGCACCGATCGATGTTCACTGTATCAAGACGGAGTCTCTCTAACAATAGCGAGTGCCCGGACCACATATGGATGAGCACTTCCGGGTCAAAGGCTCATTTCCGGTTGGCGATCTGCCGATCGGCCACCAGATGGCACTCTTGAACCGCTAGAGAGTTGAGTGGAGCATTGCAGTGTGTCTCAGGGCTCCGGAAAGGAAATATGATTTCGATGACAGATTTTTGAAATATTGACATCAAAGACAAGTTACGGCGTCTTCGGCAGAATGAGCATGGCTAGGAATGACGTGTAAACTCGTCCACGGCGATCATAGTGTTAATTTTCTCACTTGCTATGTGAGAATGTTAGTTATTATGTTCTCAATGCCCCTTGCATTGTATGAGTTGTGTGGAAGAGTTTGCTAGTTCTAGTGCTATCCCTTTGTACATTGTGGCTGTGTCTGACAAAAGTTAACAATAAATAATGGTATTAGGAATACATTTGCCTCCTGCGTGAACTGTGCATAGCTGAATAGACTGTATTTTAACACCGGTCATATGGTGGTACTTGGAGAGCCAGCTACGTTCTCAGGTGGTACTTGGTGTAAAAAGTTTGAGAACCACTGTTCTAGTGTATGTCCCTAGCTGCAATGATTCCTCTAGCTAGTCAGAACATTCACACAGTAGAAGATTTAACTAGACATTTAAAAAAAAAATTGCTTTAATCTTCATGGAATTTCTGAAAGGGTGGCGCAGTGGTTACCACTGTTGCCTCGCAGCAAGAAGGTCCTGGGTTCAAACCCCACAGCAGCTGTGTGGAGTTTGCATGGTCTCCTCGTGTTTGAGTGGGTTTCCTCTGGTTACCTCCCACACCAAAGACATGCATGCTAGGTTTCCGGCCGTTGTCCTTGACCACAGTACTGGCATTACAACTGGAGTTGGTCCCCGGGCAATGCACTGTGTGGCTGCCTCACTGCTCCTAAATAGTTAGGATGGGTCAAATGCAGAGGACAAATTTCCCCAAGGGGATTATTAAAGGCTCAACATAATGGGAATGTGAATGGGGAAACTCTCTTCTCTGTGTTTAGAATGCTGATACAAATTAATCTGGCCGTTAACTGGAAACTTGTCATGTGGTATAGTGAGCGCACCATTAACCGCAATGGGAAAATTATGCGCTTTTAAACATCTGGCAAATTGCGTTGATACGTTTAGAATTTCCACAGAGACACAAACAAATTAAATGGTGTCATCCAGGCCTGTCGAAGCTAATGGACAACATTGTTTGCGTTGCGATGATGAGGTTATTTCGGAAAATTAGAAATCCTTCTTGTGCTGTGAGGCATAAACACTTATGATTGAAAGAACCAATGAACAGTTATTGATTTAAACACAATTTACAGTTGCACTTTAGTACCTCCTCGCAGGACATAATATGAAGCACAAAAAGAAACGCCTTAAATGGACAATGAACCCTAACCTTAAGTTCCTATGAGGAAGAGAAGGGCACAGGCTGGACAGGAAACAGATCATATCTCTGATGCAGGGAACTCCAGGGGACTGATCACACTTGTCCTGGGAACTTTCCAGAGGTGAGTCATTTTCCTGTTCCAGGCTCATGTCTAAATCCAGGGCAAAAGTATGTACTGTATAGGTCGGTAGGCCATAAAGTATCACAGAATGGGTGGGGAAGAAGAGGAGGGGAAAAACAAGGTTGTGGTCAACATGCAGAGAGCATGTATTTCTTCTATACAACACTGCCCCCTGGTGGCACTAATAAGGAAACACCCCATTTTTTTGGCCCCAGGCTTAAAGTGGAGATGAAGCAGTGAGCAATGTGATCCTAGTTTGTTTGTTGTGTACCTTGTGTAAGACAGGGTTCTATAATCAAATGTGAAATCTATCTTATTTGTCTGAAAAATCAAATATAATATCCCTGTTTTCAACATGGGCGCCGCCATTTTGTTGCTGACGTCATGGCTGACGTCATGCCACTGGTTGGGTTTATACACTGCTGGTTAGCTGCCTATAGTGAATGGGTCAGTCAGTAAATAAAATGTTGCCTACAAAACAACGGGACCGCGGTGGTTCTGTTTGTATTGCTCCTGGCTGTTCAAACTAATTTTACCATGTGAGAGAGAGGAAAGTTAGTTAATTTCCACAAACTACCAGTGAAAAAAACAGTGTTGTTGGCATGTTGGCTCAGTTTGGCTGCACTCAGGCGGCGCGACCAGCCTGTTGGACAGGGAATGAGGATCTGCAGAGAACACTTCATTGCCTCTGATTATGTTGTTGGGGGTGGAAGGTTTGTCCAGAAGACCACTAATCAGCTAAAGCCTGATGCGGTTCCCTCGGTCTTCGACAGACAGACCGGCGTTAGCTCTCGGGACTCGGGAGCGATCGCTAGCTAGTTAGCACCAGCCGGGGCCGGCGTTAGCAACCGGGAGCGTCGCGGAGCATTCAGCCTGCTGGCTACCTAGATCCACTTCAACCAGCCGAGCGTCGGGAGCTCCAGCAGCTTGTCGATGTGCTAATAGCCTGGAGCCAGCTACCGTTAGCTTGCAGAGGCTCCAGCACACCGACAAGCTGTGTAGCCAGCTACCGTTAGCTTGCAGAGGCTCCAGCACACCGACAAGCTGTGTAGCCAGCTACCGTTAGCTTGCAGAGGCTCCAGCACACCGACAAGCTGTGTAGCCAGCTACCGTTAGCTTGCAGAGGCTCCAGCACACCGACAAGCTGTGTAGCCAGCTACCGTTAGCTTGCCGAGGCTCCAGCACACCGACAAGCTGTGTAGCCAGCTACCGTTAGCTTGCAGAGGCTCCAGCACACCGACAAGCTGTGTAGCCAGCTACCGTTAGCTTGCAGAGGCTCCAGCACACCGACAAGCTGTGTAGCCAGCTACCGTTAGCTTGCCGAGGCTCCAGCACACCGACAAGCTGTGTAGCCAGCTACCGTTAGCTTGCAGAGGCTATTAGCACACCGACAAGCTGTGTAGCCAGCAGGCTGAATGCTCCGCGACGCTGGTTGAAGTGGATCTAGGTAGCCAGCAGGCTGAATGCTCCGCGACGCTCCCGGTTGCTAACGCCGGCCCCGGCTGGTGCTAACTAGCTAGCGATCGCTCCCGAGTCCTGAGAGCTAACGCCGGTCTGTCTGTCGAAGACCGAGGGAACCGCATCAGGCTTTAGCTGATTAGTGGTCTTCTGGACAAACCTTCCACCCCCAACAACATAATCCGAGGCAATGAAGTGTTCTCTGCAGATCCTCATTCCCTGTCCAACAGGCTGGTCGCGCCGCCTGAGTGCAGCCAAACTGAGCCAACATGCCAACAACACTGTTTTTTTCACTGGTAGTTTGTGGAAATTAACCAACTTTCCTCTCTCTCACATGGTAAAATTAGTTTGAACAGCCAGGAGCAATACAAACAGAACCACCGCGGTCCCGTTGTTTTGTAGGCAACATTTTATTTACTGACTGACCCATTCACTATAGGCAGCTAACCAGCAGTGTATAAACCCAACCAGTGGCATGACGTCAGCAACAAAATGGCCGCGCCCATAATGCTAAATGCTTCAGAAATGCACACAACAAATCGTTTGTTCTTAGAAACTGCTTATTTTTATAACGTGATTTCTTCTGTGGCTTATCTAAATACTAATGTGATGCTATGAATATGTATTTATCGCACTGCTTCATCTCCACTTTAAACCTCATACCAGGCAATGGGAATTCCGGATCTTTTTAGAGAGCCGGTTCTTTTACATTTACATTTATTTATTACCAAAGATTATGTAAAATTAATTACTAATGTAAAAAACATAAATTATATAAAATGTTTATGACATACCAGATTTACAAATACAGTACTGTTTGTGATACAAAAATAGTCTAAAAAAATAGAGTATATGAATGAATGAATGAATGAATGAATGAATGAATGAATGAATGAATGAATGAATGAATGACTTGTATTTATATAGCACCCTTCACAGCACGAATGCACAGGGTGCTTTACACTACAGCTTAATATAAAAACACAATAAAACAAAATCAGAAATAAATGACAACAACAACAGACAGTAGTTAAAAAAGACAGTGAAACCAGATAGAAAAAGTAGAATAAAAGAATTTGGATAAAATCATGAGTCACCAATTAAAACAAAACTATAGGAACAGTGAGGACAAGAAAAAGAAAAAGTGCCTATGTATGACCAAATTTTAGTTGTTTTTTAAAAGAGTTTTCAGAGGGGGCAGTTCGCAGGTCCAGGGGGAGAGCGTTCCAGAGCCTTGGTGCCGTCACCTCGAAGCAGGGGCGTATTTCCCACGGGGGACATTGGAATGGGTCCCCCCCATTTTTTCAGAATGCAGTTATGTCCCCCCCCCCTTCTGACTACCTGTCCTACTATTATGCAAAGAGGAGTAGATGGGGGTCGCATTCTTGCCCTTATCTAGAGCTAAACCAGCAGCAGTGACGACACCAGCAGTGTGTGTGTGTGTGTGTGGTGCGTTCCTGAAATCAACTGAGAGTGCACTCGCTATTTGCATATCAATAGCGCCGGTCGTCAGGTGTGTTAAATACGACCGGCGCTATTGATATGCAAATAGCGAGTACTTATCTGGGCTTGCACTTAGTAGTTAGGAGCACTTAGGAGTTCAAAAGTGCGTTCATTCTCAGCACTCTGTTATAACGGCGTTCAAAGATGTGCCAGATTTCATATGTATTTCAGCCGAAAACCCAGTTAAAATACACCGTAAACAGGCTTTAAAATTATGTGGAAAACCAACCGATCTGGCAACCCCTGCTATGTCATCAGACTCATCACAACAACAGCTGAATCTGCGTCTGCGAGCAGAAGCTGAGCGCTGCGCAGCAGCAGGTCGAGAGCAGCACTCGCTCAGAGTCAGACTCTACCTCTTGACGTCGGTGCTTGGGGATTTAAAATAGTTTAACGTTAAAGTCAGTACTGACTCAGACGGAAACAATCTAACGTTTGTCTGTAAACTTTGTCCACCCGGTTTGAAGAAGCAAGTCCCCACATCGACGCGACCGCGACGACGTCGACAGCAACATTGAGAATATGCAAACGTCCTGTTTTAGTTTTCATAATAAAGACAATTCAAGCAAAGTTGTTCCTCATGTTTTTGAAAATATACTGTAGAGATGAAAGCGTTATGGAAATGCCAGTATTCTGATTGCTGTCTGTGTGGTTCAATATTTAAAAAAAATAATAGTTTGCAGCAACGTATTGAAAAAAGAACTAACAAAATGGGCCGTTCAATATCTCCTTTAAATATGTTCGAAATGTCAAACAGACCTGGGTACCTACAGGCTACAGTCTATCACTACTTTTGGGAATCTAAGTGTTTATCCAGGTTCTGAGGCCAAGTGATTGATTGATTGAACACTTTATTAACATATTGCAGAATGGGTACAGTATAGTACAGCTCAGTCATGAATTGAAAATGGGGGACCCTGATGTAAACAAGACGAAAGTCTTTCTCTGGTCTGCATCCCCTTAACAATTTTATGTATTGAGCTGTACTGTATCAGGGTCCCCCATTTTCAATTAATCAGGACATACATGACATACAGATAGACAGTACTGCTACATCTATACATTTATGACATACCAGATTTGCAAATACAGTACTGTTTGTGATACAAAAAAGATACAAAAATGCGGTATTGCACCCCTGGTATTTAAAAAAAAATCGAGGTAGAGAGGGGGGGGGGGCCCCCCTAACCCCCCCCAGCGACGTCACTCGCCACGCCCACAAATCTGTCCCCGGCACACCTGGAGAGAGAGTTACGCCACTGCCTCGAAGGCTCGATCACCCCTTGTTTTCAGCCTGGACCTGGGGACCACCAGGAGGTGCTGATCGGCAGATCTGAGTGAGCGGGTGTTGGTAGGGATGGATATGAGTTCAGTGATGTAGATAGTAGGGGCTTGACCGCCGAGTGCTCTGAAAGTAAAAGTGAGGACTTTGAAGTGAATTCTATAGTGTACCGGGAGCCAGTGCAGGGATACCAGAATGGGAGTGATGTGATGTGACATGATTTTTTTGACCTTGTGAGTAGCCTGGCTGCAGCATTTTGGACATTTGTAGTTTGTCTGTGGATGATTTGGTGAGACAGGTGAAAAGCGAGTTGCAGTAGTGTCAAGCCTAGAGGAAATAAAAGATGCACGGACAGTTCTAGTTCAGAGTGAGATATGATGGTGCGTAGTTTTGCAATGTTTCTGAGGTGAAAGAAGCAGGTGCGTGTGAGTGTTTTGACATGTTTGTCTAGGTGCATGGCCTGGTCGAAGACAACACCCAGGTTTCTCAGGTGGGGACGTATGTTGTCTTTAAGGGACCCCAAGTGAGTGGCCACTCTAGCTGCAGTGTTTTCAGCTGCTACGATCAGCACCTCCGTTTTTTTTCCAGCATGTTGTCTCTGTCTGTCGCGCTAGTGCATGTTCTCTCTCTCGTCTCCCTTCCGCCTCTGCCCTGTGTGTGTCTGTAACCCTCCCCTCCCCTTCTGCTCAGCGTGGACACACAGACGCCACCTCACATTATTGACCAATCGCGTGCGGCTTATTTTTTTATAGTGATCGGCTCCCAATCAGGAGCTGGCTCCCGTCGTTCACTTCAAAGAGCCGGCTCTAAGAGCCGTTTCGTTCTCCGACCGACACATCAGTGACTGTAACGCCATGTATTCAAAGTGGCCGAATAAAATATCGCCAGAGAGCACGAATAATTAATTTAGAACCCTCTAAAGGAGACTCCGGTCTCGAATCCCGGTGTCAGCATTGCCTGCGGCTTGGTCCAGTCGTCATACTATCTCAATTGACAGAGGTAGCGGGTGGAAGTCGATGGGTGGGGATTGGACGTTGTGGACAGCGACTCCTACAGGTCGGTTGGGTGACGCCTGCATAGCAGAGACAGGAAGTATCGGGGGCAGCGTGAGCCTCCCACGCGTTACTCCTTGCCACTGAGAGTCTGCGCTGTCTGGTGAAAAGATGCGACAGGCTGCCGCCTCGTGTACCGGAGGGGACACGTGATGCAAGGCTTCTATCCTCACTACAGCCGACCAGTGGGAGGCATAGTCTAGCAACGTTCAAGACAGGGGAGGGAAGAATTGGCAATACGAAATTGGGATGGGAGAAAAATAAGGAAAAAAGTGGATAAAAAAAATAATAAAAAAAACTCTAAAGGAGGATATAGAGCACTTTGCGGCTGCTTCCCCGTGTCATCTCCTTTACAGCGCTGCCAATTCATTTGAATCCTGCCATAAAGTGGACGTAAATCAATCAAATCAATGGGGCGACACAGAGCACCCCGGCATCACACCGTGATTGATGATCAGGGGGCGCCGCCAGCCCACCACAATCCCTAACATCATGTCACCGTCTACCTGGCCGGACAGAAGTGTAATTATCTCCCCCCCCCCCCCCCCTGTGAATAGCATCAAAACATTCTCATATGGGGCTAGGAAATGTATGTTCATCATCTTTCTGTGGTGTTTACTTTTATCACCATTTGTACCTGATGCGTGTAGCTGCTCTTTGACCTGTGTCGTTAACAGTGGCGTAGTGTGGGTAGGTGCTAAAAAGGTTTCTGGGAAGAAATGCCAGGTAGGTGGACAGTTCACCCACATTCAAAGCCCTGCAGCGACACCGCGCAATAATATATACACACACAACACAAAACGCAGTGTATTAACGTTAACTTGCCTAAAATGGACGTTCTGAAAATAAACTGTTAGGCAGGCACACCATGTATCTATAAGCACACACATGGCAACCACGCCTGCCCACATGTTTCAGACACTTCGTCCTCCCGCACGCTGCTGTCTCTCTTCCCACATTCCAGCCATTATGGCAGCAACAGATTCCATTAGTGCTGTTTAATGAGCTCTGCAGAGATGAGAGTTCTGCTCCGCTCTCCACTTGCTTCCCTACAGACACACGGCCTGAGGGCTCCTCTTCACTCTACAGACGATGTCTGCTTCTCTCTCCGTCTCCGTCTCTCTCTCTCTCTCTCTCTCTCTCTGTGTGTCTCTCTCTCTCTCTCTCTGTGTCTCTCTCTCTCTCTCTCTCTCTCTCTCTCTCTCTCTCTCTCTCTCTCTCTCTCTCTCTCTTAGGGCAAAATTAAATAAATTCACAGTGATCATCTGGGTCTTTTCCCCCTGATATTGATATACCCCCGATATCCGCTTGCTTGTGTGAAATCGACTGTTCGTCGCATTGATCTGCATTCTCGAAGACACTCTGATGTCACGAGACCGCCGCCATCTTAGTATAGGGGACAACCAACAGGTGTGTACCAGCAAAAGTGAGCTCCGTTTTTAAATAGTATAGTAACTGTAACTGAGGGGTTACAAAACCCTGACTGTATTAAAGATTGTTTAGATTAAACCACTACTAAATATTATTATTACTTGCCAGACAGTACAGTTAAATATGGCAGACACTCAATAGACGGCACGGGGACAAAGAGATAACGTTTACAGTATTTTATTAGCAATATCAAATATACAACTGAAAATTAGTACGTTGCTCTTTTATGGCGAATGATAGTAGAATGTCAGAGTATCAAAGTCAGTGGGAATGAATAATTCCTAGGTTAATAATACTCGACCGGAACGCTGCATGGAGTGAGATGGCGATACAGGGCAAACGAGGGGTATAGCTGGAGACTGGTGATTTCCCCCACGGAGTGGTAAGCTCCAGAGGAATTGAAGAATAGTCGGATACTCCTGCTGGTCACTGAAGAAAAGGGGTCTCGTACGGATCCAATCTTTGTAATCCAAGTGCTCGATAGCAGGGTAATAGCTCTTAATCCAACGCCCGACGGCAGTGATGATAGCTAGCTAGCTTCGTCCTCGAAGCTAGCCCGATGCAGATTTTCAGGTGTAGTTAAATCCAAACGCCAATGGTATTAACGATGCTCTTCTCCACGGTACTACGTTTACACAATTCACTATAATACACCAACAATGGTTCTACAATATCAGGGTCGTATCTAAGGAGCTACTAGCTATCCGTAACGATACACCGCGGGTAGGTTCCACTGCTCACATGTCCAATCGTTCTGCTGTTAGGTTCACCTCGTGTTCTGATACTAATTACGTTAAGTGCACACACACTTGCTTGCTAGGTTAGGTTCGCACGCTTCTCGTTACTACTGCACACTACATTAGGTTCACACTTCACGTGTTTAGGTTTCACACTTTACTGGGTTCACTTCGCACTACGGCTGCTGCTGCGCCTTCCACAATATATACTCAGAGTGATTTCTAGAGCGCAACCGAATCACTTGTCCGGAATCAATGCGCTGGCCAAGGGCATGTCTCAACTTGCCCGGACACGTCTTTGAACTTGTCTGGGGGGCGCGACTTCTGGCGCCGCCAGTGTCAAGGGCGGGGTCCAATGAGGAAAGCGAATAATGCTATGATTCAAACGGAGGCTTAAAGGTATATAGCTTATATATATAAATAATATACAAGTTATATAAAATAATAAACGTAGATTCTCAGTGTTAATCTGGCCCTTCAGAACAGCCGCCTCCTAATTAGTCTGCACCTAATTAGTAAATAAATGGGCACAGATTAATATTAATGTCAAGTCAACTTCTCCATACTGTGTTATGGGGAGTTGGAACAATCTACAAAGTCAGTGGGTCATGGTCGTCGTCAGGGGAGTCAGGGATCTCCGGCAGCTCTATCAACTTAGCTACAGGTCTGGTGTAAGTCCGCCCTTGGACGATGACTTCTGCCGCTCTGACCTTCCCATCGGAAACCAGTAATCACTCTGCTCACACGGCCGGCCGGCCACATAGCTCGGGGTAGTGACTGGTCTATTATCATGACGACTGTGTCCACCTTCAGGTTGTCCCTGTCCTTTACCCACTTCTGACGGGCTTGAAGGGATGGTAGGTAGCGTAGGAGGAAGCGGGCCCAAGACTGGTCGATCTGTGCTTGGTTGTGTCTCCACATCCTCCGTCCGTTCCTCTCGTCCTGTCTGTACACCGTCTGAGGAAGGGCCGGGTCCGGCCGCGCCATCAAGAGGTAGTTTGGGGTGATGGATTCGAGGTCAGCTACGTCGCTTGGAGCGTAGCTGAGGGGGGTGGAGTTCGGAACTCCCTCTTCTTGAGCCCTCAGGTAGGCCACTATTCCGTACGCCACCTCTGAGGCATCGCTGAAGACGTGCAGGTCTGTCTGACCCTTCTCCAGTCGCACGGTAGGGGGGAAGTGACTCCGCGGGATGGCCACCTCGCGGAGTGAGATAAGTTCACCCTCCCACTCTCTCCATGGGGTAGCTAGGTACTCGGGTATGGGGTCTTCCCAGCCCTGCTCCTTGGCCCACGGTTCTCTCACCGGCATCTTCGCCCGCTTCAAGAGTGGGGTTGCGTATCTGAACACTCCGTCGACCTTGACTCTCGTAGTCTTCTGATCTAGTAGAGCGATGGCATACTTGTCCTCTTTGGGCCGAACCATCTTGCGTTCGGTCTTGAATGGCATCGCGTCTAGTGTCCATAGCCTCTCAACGGGCTGTAAGAGAGTGTTGTCTGTGTCGCTCACCTTGGTGTAAAGGCAGCGTGTGGTCGTTGGTTGGCTGGCCGGTCCGTAGAGGGGGCCCTGGAGTGTCCACCCCAGTCGGGTCTTAACCGCGGCTGGGCATCCTTTGGGTCCGATGTGGGCCGCCTTGGTTGGGACAATGAGGTCCGCGTGGTCGGAGCCAATGAGTAGGGTCGGTGTAGCTCCGCTGATGAGCGGTATGGGCAGTAGGCGTAGGTGGTCGTACTTCTCCATCAGCTGTGGGATGGGGTAATCGTAGCTTGACAGACCTATGTCGTAGCTCATGAGCGCCTTGTTGATGCTGTACCGCTTCTCAGGGTGGTCGATCGCTGCTATGGTGAACGAGACGTTTTCACCTTTTATTGTCTTTAAGTCTCGACTAATGGTACGGAGGGTCATCGTCTCCTCTGGGCCCCGCAGGTCCAACTGGGTCGCGGCGGAGGCGAGGAGGAGTGTCTTCTCCGACCCGTCGTCGAGTACCTTGTCTCCGTGGCTGAGGAGTACTCGTACTACCTTGATGAGCACTCTGGGGCTCCCACTATACGCGGGGTCGATGTGGAGCACTTCTGTTGGTGAGTTGCCTTGTAGAGCTAATCTTCGCTTGGGGGCCTCGCACAGTGATTCGCGGTAAGTGGCGTCTGGGGGGTCAGCCACAATCCACTGATCCATTTCGGCGATGGTCAGCCTCTTAAATGCGTCGCACTGTGCCAGCCAGTGTCCTCTGTTGCAGTAATAACATGCGATCTTCCATTCCTCTTTGGCGGGGGGGTTGTGACTCTTCTGTGTTAGATAAATATTCCATTCCTCTGTGGTGGGGGAGTTGTGACTCGTCTGTGGTGACACCGACTCGGCCTGGTACATCACTGTGATGGGCCTACTTTGGTCTCCTGGTGGGCGTTTATTGCTCTCGTGCAGTACTTCGAGGTGGGCGCCGTCACACTTGCCACACTTTTTCTTAAGGCGGCATTCTGCTGCCATGTGGCCGCGCGCGCAGCGGAAGCAGCGGCGGTTATCTTTAAGCCACTGACTTATTTCGGCTGTAGTCAGTCCTTTGAAGGCGTCGCACTGTGACAGCCAGTGTTCACTGTCGCAGTATTGACAGGCAACCTTCCATTTCTCCTTGGCGTGGGGGTTGTGACTCGTCTGCCGTGACACCGCCTCGGCCTGGTGCATCACGGTGATGGGCCTGCTTTGGTCTTTAAACCTTCTCGGTCCCTCTTTAATGTTCGAGCCACCCCACGCGAAGGTGTCTATTCTTAGGCTGCTAACCTCCCTGGCTAGGAAGTCAGCAAGGTCCAGGAGTGTCTGTTCTGGGCCATTCGGGTCACGATAGTTCCGTTGCCGCCGGAAACGTTCTTGGCGGAATGGGGGGAGCTTCTCCAATATACGCTCCACGTTGGAGTTGGCGTACAACTCGTACATCCCCTTCTCTCGTTGGGATCCGAGCATCCCTACCAGGGATTGTACTTTGACGGATAGGTCGTCCAGGGCTCGGTTGTCTCTAACTGGGGGGAGACGTTCAATCTCACGTATCTCCTGAATGACATAGTCCCATGTACGTCCATAACGTGCGTCGAGGGCCACCAGGGCATCAGAGTAGGGAGTCTGTGAATTAGAGTATGCCAGCACTATGTTGTGCGCTCTGGTTACTTTGAGGTGCTTAAGGAGGATGGCATATTTGTAGGACTCGTCCTGTACTCCGGACATAATGGTCTCTAAACACATGCGCAGTTCGGTATACTGCGCTCTGTCTTCTCGCGTAAAGTCTGGGAATGTGGGTGTCCCAATGTAGGATGCCATGGATGGCTGTGACACTGATGCGCGTAGGGGGAGAGGCCTCCTTGGCGAGTCTCCCCGTACGTGGGGTCGTGGGTTCGTGCTGGGTGGGAACCAGAGGCCGGGCCCCCAGGTACTGCTCCTCGGTGCTGTCTGTTGCTCAAACTCACCCCTGGGACGGGTTGGGGGTTCGTAACGCAGCGTGTCGGGGCTGAGATCGGGGCTGTACTGTTCCTCCTGGTCTGAGATGGGTTCATGCGTGTGGGCTTTCTGTCCTCCCTCGTCCTCCGCTAGGCTTTGTAGTCGCTTGGTTAGTTTCTCGGCGACGTAAGCAGGTTCTTCCCGTAGGCTGGGTCCCGTGTAGATTGGTCGGGGAGGGGAAGGTGCCATCGACCCGTGTCATGATGATCTCCGGGAGCTCCGGGTGGAGGAGTGGGGAGTCACCCTCTGGAGCGCTTGCTCCATCATTTGTGCTTGTAGACGGTCTCGCTCCGCCTCGCGCTGTGCATTGGCTGCGTCACGCTGTGCATTGGCGCGGTCTCGCTCCATGTTTTCTTCAGCCTGGAGGCGCCTCTCTTCCAGTCTGATGGTCATCGTGGCGTCAGCCTGGAGGCGACTCTCTTCCAGTCTGAGATGTTCGCGCTCACTCTGGAGGCGGTTACGCTCACTCTCTTGTTGCGCATGGAGGCGTCTCTCTTCCACTCTGGAGTGTTCACGTTCACTTTCTTGTTGCGCCTGGAGGCGGTCACGCTCACCCTGGAGGCGGTCTCTTTCGGTTGAAGCTGTCAGCGTGGCGATCAGGACTTGCGCTAGCCTCTGGTCGGCCTCGCTTGGGGATGACGCTGATGATGGTGATCTGGAGTTGACAGGGCTTGGCGTTGACCTGTTCTCTTTACGTGCTCCGAGGTCCATCTCAGAGGCGCGGTACTCTTTTTTCTGGTGCGCGCCGAGGTCCATCTCGGGGGCGCGTTCTTTATCCTCTTGCGCTCCGAGGTCCATCTCGGGGGCGCGTTCTGTACCTTCTTGCGCTCCGAGGTCCATCTCGGAGGCGCGGTCTTTATCTTCTGGCGCTCCGAGGTCCATCTCGGTGGCGCGGTGGTCTTTGGGCATAGTCAAGTCATGTCCCGCTTGTCCCCCCCCCGTGAGCTAAGTCAGTTTCGCTTAAACCAGCTTGGGTCTCTACCAGTGGGGCTGACAGGTCGATAAGGTTGGGCATACTTAAGCTACTAATTTTATCCGTGCTTACCGTCCTTTTAGATAAGCTAGGAGGTAGATCTACAGCGTAGTTCTCCAAGTGTGGAGGGGGCTGACGCTGGCGCTCTAGTGTAGGAGAGCCGTTTGGAGAGTGTCCGCCGCTGGCCATATTATTATTAATATGATTATTATTACTGATACCATCCGGCTCGAAGGACCAATTGTAACTGAGGGGTTACAAAACCCTGACTGTATTAAAGATTGTTTAGATTAAACCACTACTAAATATTATTATTACTTGCCAGACAGTACAGTTAAATATGGCAGACACTCAATAGACGGCACAGGGACAAAGAGATAACGTTTACAGTATTTTATTAGCAATATCAAATATACAACTGAAAATTAGTACGTTGCTCTTTTATGGCGAATGATAGTAGAATGTCAGAGTATCAAAGTCAGTGGGAATGAATAATTCCTAGGTTAATAATACTCGACCGGAACGCTGCATGGAGTGAGATGGCGATACAGGGCAAACGAGGGGTATAGCTGGAGACTGGTGATTTCCCCCATGGAGTGGTAAGCTCCAGAGGAATTGAAGAATAGTCGGATACTCCTGCTGGTCACTGAAGAAAAGGGGTCTCGTACGGATCCAATCTTTGTAATCCAAGTGCTCGATAGCAGGGTAATAGCTCTTAATCCAACGCCCGACGGCAGTGATGATAGCTAGCTAGCTTCGTCCTCGAAGCTAGCCCGATGCAGATTTTCAGGTGTAGTTAAATCCAAACGCCAATGGTATTAACGATGCTCTTCTCCACGGTACTACGTTTACACAATTCACTATAGTACACCAACAATGGTTCTACAATATCAGGGTCGTATCTAAGGAGCTACTAGCTATCCGTAACGATACACCGCGGGTAGGTTCCACTGCTCACATGTCCAATCGTTCTGCTGTTAGGTTCACCTCGTGTTCTGATACTAATTACGTTAAGTGCACACACACTTGCTTGCTAGGTTAGGTTCGCGCGCTTCTCGTTACTACTGCACACTACATTAGGTTCACACTTCACGTGTTTAGGTTTCACACTTTACTGGGTTCACTTCGCACTACGGCTGCTGCTGCGCCTTCCACAATATATACTCAGAGTGATTTCTAGAGCGCAACCGAATCACTTGTCCGGAATCAATGCGCTGGCCAAGGGCATGTCTCAACTTGCCCGGACACGTCTTTGAACTTGTCTGGGGGGCGCGACTTCTGGCGCCGCCAGTGTCAAGGGCGGGGTCCAATGAGGAAAGCGAATAATGCTATGATTCAAACGGAGGCTTAAAGGTATATAGCTTATATATATAAATAATATACAAGTTATATAAAATAATAAACGTAGATTCTCAGTGTTAATCTGGCCCTTCAGAACAGTAACATAATAAACATGAAAAAGGCATGTAGGCTACTTGAAGCCTCCAGTGCACATACACTGAGAATGGACTATATGGCGAAGTAGCTATCAGCTAACATTTATCTGCTGTTTACAGCCTCACAGCCAATAATTAATTTACGATATAAATATTTGTTCCTTATTCTCACCTGTTATGAAATGGGTAGAGCAGATATACGTATGATTTGACTTGGGGGACCAGTGTCTGCTTTGATTGACTCTCCCGTCTGCATCTACGTGTGCCCTCTTGATACGGCCCTGAGCTATTGTCTTGTATCTCATCCTGTATCCATACGCTTGCAGTAGTTATATCTATTACTCAATTTCACAATTTTCTTATATACTATGATTCTACTGTCACCATGTATGCATATGCTCACTACATGTATTTATTGCTCCATCTCCGCCCACTACAAACATGGGAACTCTCTAACCCCTGTCCCAACCGCCCCCCCATCTCTCTGAGTGCTTGTCTCGTAGTGCTAACCAAGGTGGTGGATGTCTCTGGGTCTTGGCCAAGATTGCAGTGACTGTTCTACGTGCACCACCGAGGCCATGGATCAGCTTCTTACCGTCTTCTGTCCGTGGTCTGTCAACGTGGTTTCATTGCTGGGTTAAGTACTTCCATTCTATTCACATAATATGCTTACTACATACTATTCTATTCACATATTTGCTTACCACTTGTATCTATTATGTCTGCCCATCACAATCACGCGAGCTGTCTAACGCCTGTCCCGTCTCCCTGTCTCCCTGTGAGTGGCTGTCTCGGAGTGATGACCGGAGTGTTGGACGTCCCGTGATGAAGACCGGGAGGATGCGACCCTCTCTGCACCGCCCCTTTGCCTCAAATAGATCCGCTATCAGCTCTATCTCTAATCTTTCTAAATGTTCAGTTGCTATTGCTATCAGCTCTATCTTTAATCTTTCAAAATGTTCAGTTGCTATCGCTATCAGCTCTATCTTTAATCTTTCAAAATGTTCAGTTGCTATCGCATGCACTTATCTGTGTTTCACTACACATATGAGTGCATGCTTACCAACTGTTCGCCTGTTTTACTGCAACACTACTATCACCGACATCTAAGAAGGGAGATCCCCCCTTGAATGGCCCTTCTAAGATTTCTCTCCTCCACATTGCCTGTGGTGCATTTTTTCCTATTGCTAGGTTTTAGTAAGTTTTTCCTTACCTTCACGTGGGGTATGTCTGGGAGTGTTGCATTTATTTTGCATTTATTTTAGATTTCTTTGGACTTTATGGTGTTCTTGTTTTGTTCTTGACTTATTGTGATGTTTCTTCTTGACTTGTTTAAACAAGACGTGTCCGGCCCATGGGGACATTAACGTGTGTTGTCGGGCCTTACAAATACATTTGATTTGATTTGATTTGATTTGATTTGATAGCCACCCGCCACTTTTTTCCTCCGTGATGCCTCAGCTGGTATTATATAAAACTTGCAATTTAGATTTTAGATTTAGTTATTAGTGCAACACGTAACACAGCAGCTCTTTGGCATTGTGATGCACTGAAGAAAATTACTCTTGATTGTGTTTAATTTGCCGCTTTTCCAATCCGTTTTCTGCACTAAATGAACCGTACACAATGTCCCCGGGGTGAATATTTCCCCCAAGCCGTAGTTGCGTACATGTTTTTATTTTCAAACATCCCCAACATATTGAGGTTGTAATTTTGACAGTTAATCTGTTGTTACCATTCATGTAGAATTGCGCACAACAATTATTACTAGGGCTGTCAGTTTATCGCGTTAATTAGATTAATTAATTACACAGCAAATTATTACGTTATGAAAATTAACTCAAAATTAATTACAATTTTTTTTTTTTTTATCTCATTCATTCCATAACAACGTAGAATACACATTTACAGACTTTTTTTTTATATAGTCCATTTGCATGTTCTTGGTATCTGATTCTTGGGACATCTATGGATCTCAGGGAATGTATTCCCAGTGTCAGAAATACTGTGTCTGTTAGTAGGCTTGAGTAAATTGTAATGAACCAAATGAGAATATCAATAAAAATTATTTAATCTTTGACTGTGAATAACACCATGCTAAAATTGACCATACCTGAAAAATCTAAGCAAATGAATAAATGGAAGATGATTAAACAGAAGGTTTTGTAGATACAGTACTGAATTCTGCCATCCGGACACATGCCATTTGAAATATCATTATAGAATATAGAATATTAGGCCTAAAATGGTTATGCGATTAAAATGAGATTAATTAGATTAATTAATTACAAATCCTGTAATTAATTAGATTAATTTTTTTAATCGCCTGACAGCACTAATTATTACACTATTATAATTGAATCCCGCTATGATACGATAAAATCGTCTCTCTCTCTCTCTCTCTTCAAGTTTGTGTCCCTTGTAGTGAGAACTTTCTCTCTCTCTCTTGCTCTCTCTCTCTCTCTCTCTTGCTCTCTCTCTCTCTCTCTCTCTCTCGCTCTCTCTCTCTCTCTCTCTCTCTCTCTCTCTCTCTCTCTCTCTCTGTGAATTAATGTAAAGTGTCACATCGCTATGCATGTGAGAATGATGTGGAGAGCTAACAGATGGGCCATATATTTTCTTTAATGTGGGCGTGGGTTGGCATGTGTGATAATGTGAGTGTATTTCATATTGAACATTTTGTGCAGGTATGTGCACTTTGAACTGGCAGGTGTGTGTGTGTCTGTGTCAAGAACAGAAAAGGCAGAGTTGCTTGACCCTGTTAGAAAAAAGTTGTTTAGGGCTACTGGTGTTTCTCCTTATTGTGCTGAGTTCTACATGGACCTACTCCTTCCTGTTCGCTTTAGCTCCTCAGCTGCTCCTCTGACAACATCCTAAATCACAACAACACACTGCCTGATGTTTCCGCTGCAGCAGCTGTGGAAGGATTTCTCCTCTTAATCCCGTTTCACACCCAAAAAAAAGGCCTGACTCTCTTACAACTTTACAGCTTGTATGCAACTTCAACAGCTCCAGTCAACTTCAACAGCTTCAACAGTTGCAATGTGACTAGTGAAAATTAAGCTAGTTTTTAATTAAAGGTGTTATACGATTTCTATGTAGAGTAATAATCTTTTTTGAATAATACATCCATAGAGCTTTTAAAAAGGTGCAGAATAAAAGTATTTTTAGTGTAAATAAATAAAAGTAAAGTTGAGTGTAATGGCTGCTAAAGTAAAACATGGGACAGACATGCAGCGTTCAATGCATTCACTCCTTGATGCCAAGAGTCAAGATGAGATTAACTCAAGACTGTTTGTCTTTCCGGCGTTGGCCATTTATCAATTTCTTTGTCATTGCCGGGTGGATATGCGGTGCTAGAGGGAAGTACTGGAATGGTGTGTGTGGGAATACTGTCAAAGTTTGGATGTGTAATCAGCCAGTTACGGACCCAGAGGCCCTAAGAATGACAAATGTTGAAATATCTTGCCTCGTCTAGTGTTTTGTGTAAAAACAAGACTGAAATTTGGCGTTTGTTGGTCAAGTGTCGTTGTGGAACTGATCTAATTTCTTGCCAAGGTGTGGCCAGCAATACAAACACTTCCCCTAAACACATTCAAATCCAAAACCAATAAATGTAAACAAAGCACAGTACCAAGAGGGGCTCTTTTGCCTAGAGGTCACAGTTTGACTGCATTACAGAGTCTACCTTTAATGTGAATTAAACTGATTATTAGATTAGATTAGACTAGATTAGATTAGATTCAAATGTATTGTCATTATACAGCACAAGTACAGTACAACAAAAATAAATTTGGCATCCAACCAGAGTGCAAATGTAACAGTAAAGTGCAATAGTAATATATAGGGATGCCCCGATCACGTTTTTTGCCACCGATACCGATCACCGATCGTCGTGAGCCATATCGGCCGATACCGATCCGATACCGATCGTTTTTGTATCGTATTATCTGCGAGACATCGCCACCACGCAACAAGCTCCACTGTCTGTGTGTACTCTAGTAGCCTCCAGCTACAGCCAGGATTCTCCGGAGCTGCAGCTGGACCTATACTCGAGTAGCCTCGAGCTACGGCCAGGATTCTCCGGCGCTGCACCTGGACCCTATTGGTATAACGTTACTTAACTGTGCTCAGCAAGCCCTCAGCTAGAATACGCATCGAATCAGTGTTATAAGACATTGATATCAGGAGCTATCTGTAGCTACTGCTAGCCGGATATATAACGTTAATACAACGCCTCAGTGAATTATTTAGTTCGGTTCAAATAACAAACTCAGCAAGACCGACGGCTTCTCAGTTACAGTGGGTGACAATATTGTCACAAGGAAAGATGAAATTACCTACCTGGGGTCCATCCTAGAGGCTAATCTCTCCTGTGACAAAATGGCATCCAATGTAATAAAAAAAGTCAACCAACGAACTCGATTCTTGTACCGGATCTCCTCTCTGGTAAACAAGAACACCCTGAAGACTCTGGCAGGAGCACTCATTCAGGGGTACTACGACTATGCTTGCACCTCATGGTACCAAAGCACCTCAAAGGCGCTAAAAACAAAATTACAAACATCTCAAAACAAACTGGTCAGACTACTGCTTGACCTTACTCCTAGAACCCACCTCACCCCTGCCCACTTCGACAACCTAGGATGGCTTAGAGTAGACGACAGAGTACAACAACTTGCAATGGGCCTGGTCTACAAGATACACTACACGACCAAGGTACCCATGTACATGTCAAAATACTTCCCAAAGGTCAGTGAATACCACGATCACAACACCAGAGGGAGCTCCACAAATCATGTCAAACCCAGATTCGGCTCAAATAAGGGACTAAACACGTTTCGCAATTATGCCACATCAATGTGGAACGCCCTACCCAAAGCTGTAAAGGAATGTGGATCACTACCCACTTTCAAAACCTCTCTCAAGGGACACCTACGGGAGACTGCAATTCAACACTGGCCCCTGTAAATATCCTAACCCAATCATTCCAACCCCCTCCAATGTACAGTCATTTACCTAGTATGGTTTTGTCAATAGTTCAATGTACAATTGTGTTTGTTTGTACAGTGTCTCCTCCCCCCCCCCCCTCAATGTACAGTGTTACTTGTTTATACAGTGTGCCCCCCGCCCCCCCCCCCCCCCCAACCACCTCCAATGTAAATTACCCAGTATGGTTGTCAATATCCCAATGTACCCAACCCCCCACACCCAACCTCCAATGTACAGTTTCTACGTCAAATGTATATACTCCCTTTTCTTGACTCCTTCTGTATCACAAACAGTACTGTATTTGCAAATCTGGTATGTCATAAATGTATAGATGTAGCAGTACTGACTATCTGTATGTCATGTATGTCATATATGTCTATATGAATTGAAAATGGGGGACCCTGATGGAAACAAGACAAACGTCTTTCTCAGGTCTGCATCCCCTTAACAATTGTATGTATTGAGCCGTACTGTATTGTACCCATTCTGCAATCTGTTAAATAAAGTTTTCATTCATTCATTCATTCATGTATGTCATATATGTCTATATGAATTGAAAATGGGGGACCCTGATGGAAACAAGACAAACGTCTTTCTCAGGTCTGCATCCCCTTAACAATTGTATGTATTGAGCCGTACTGTATTGTACCCATTCTGCAATCTGTTAAATAAAGTTTTCATTCATTCATTCATTCATGGGACATTTCGTTTTTAACAGTGAACTAACTTGCGCTAACGTGAGCTAACAGCTAACAGGTATCATACCTACCTACTATACTTGCTAGAGCCGGCGTTTGTTGATGTCAGGAGCTATCGGTAGCTGGCCGGCTAGATACCGTTCGGTTAGACAATGCCTCATCATGTATTAAACTAAAAGTGAATAGTTGACTGGGTCATTTTGTAACGGTAGCTAAGCTAACGTTAGCTCAGGGAGACGCCGACACGACACGCCGTCCTCCTGTGTCTCACTAGACTAGACCCGTGTTTACATGCGTGCGGGAGGGGCTGGACTCGAGAGCAGACGCCGCACCACCGGTGTCTGAGACAGAACTCAGCGACAGCGAGTGATCGGGTTTGACGATCGGTGAAAATAAAACATTATCACCGATCACCGATCGCATATTTATACTGAATATCGGCCGATAACGATCGGTGGCCGATCGATCGGGGAATCCCTAGTAATATACTGAACAAAACTAAACTTCAAGTATGGGCTGATCAGAGTACTAATCTGATCAATTACTTTTACTGAGCAACAGTATATGGGCTGATCAGAGTACTAATCTGATCAATTACTGAACAAAACAAAAACTTAGTATGGGCTGATCAGAGTACTAATCTGATCAATTACTGAACACTGAACAGTAACGTTATAGAATTAGATCATTAAGACATTTGGGTTTTTAGACAAATATATAATCCACTTTCTCCATTAGGTACCTACTTGAAATGCATCAAGTAATTTTCCTTTGCTTTCTGATATGTTACACGTGACTCTTGGCATCTAATTTTGGAGAGATTCTCTGCCACCATGTCTTAGCTTGGCATCAGCCAGATATCCAGCACCAGTAACAGTATTGGAAACTAACTATACCTATGTGAAAAACAAATAAAAACATCTGCATGCATGTGAAAGTAGCTATAGAACCTTTCAAACTAAATATAATTTTCCTAAAAGACCATGGCTAATTCCAATTGCTAACATGAAAGAAACGTTGGCCTGAGCCGCTCCTTAGCGATGCTCCACAGAAAAGGTCTATCAAATATTTATATAACAGTTAGTTCTGGTCAAGCAATCTGATTGGCCGAGAGTGACTACATGAATGCTGATACAGACCTTTTCAGCAGAATTGCACTGCTAGGAGAGCAGCTTGGTCTGGAATGATCCATGTGTATTTCCTGTCAGCTATTGCCATTTGCAAACACTGCAACATGAAATAAACTTGATGCTCATTCAGAATGTTTACGCCATTTAGAATGTTTACGTTATCAACTTTTAAATGGTATACTGTACTGGGCTCTGTTAAGGAAGGACAGGACACTCTCACTGAGAAACATTGCTTTATACTGAAAACTAGGGTAAGCCATTTTAAGTTTATTAGTGAATCTTAAAAGTGAGGAACCAGCTGACTTGATTAAAGGGGCGTGTTTAAAACGGCCATTTTGTTTTGTTAAGTGCCCCCATTAAGGGCCAGGTGTTAAGACAGCACTAATTAGTGATAGTGATTTAAAGGCTTGCTGGTGTAGCGTCAGCGAAGCGTCGAGAAACGAAGAGGGACAAAGAGGAGGAGTTATCCTGGAGTTCACCGCCGAGGGATCCACCGATCCACCCAGTGCTAAGTACACCATAATCCTATATTTCCCTCCCACACTGCTATTTCTCTACTTCCTCCCTGCCACTCTCGACAATACAATGTGTCTCATACCTATATCCACAATCTGCTCCTCCAGAACTGACTCTACCCATCCACGACAGTTTGCTAGTAACCCGGCTAATCTCTCCTACCCTCCTACAGCCACTAATACACCTGTCACAGTACGGGGAGGCTTATGGAACTGTCAATCAGCAGTCAAGAAAGCTGACTTCATTACTGCCTACGCCCATAGTCTAAATCTGCAGCTCCTGGCTCTAACTGAGACCTGGATAACCCCCAATAACTCATCAACACCTGCAGCATTATCTACAAACTATAACTTCACTCACACACCTCGACCTTCCAGACGGGGTGGAGGCACTGCCCTCATGACATCTCCTTCATGGGCTACAAACGTAACACCACTCCCAGAACTGTCACTCTCCTCTCTCGAATATCATGCAGTATCTGTCTCTAATCCTTTCAATCTCACCATTGTTACACTCTACCGCCCTCCAGGTCCGCTCGATCACTTCACAGATGAGCTGGACATGCTTCTTAGCTCCTTACCGGAAGATGGTACCCCTCTCCTTCTACTGGGCGACTTCAACCTGCCTGACTCATCTCAGTCAGTCATAGTAGTCTCCCTCCTACAATCGTTTGACCTGACTCCCACTGCCATGCCTCCCACCCACAAAGCAGGCAACTCCTTGGATCTCATATTTTCCCGTAACTCCAGCATCATTAACACCACGGTAACTCCCCTACATGTATCTGACCATTCCTTCATATCCTTCTCACTAACTCTCATGCTTAACCGAAAGGTCTTCACCCCAACTCAAACAGTCTCACTCAGACGCAACCTGCCCTCCCTATCCCCCTCCACCCTCTCCTCTGACATACTATCCGCTCTACCTTTGAGTGACACCTTCTCTGCTCTCTCCACAGAGATGGCAACCTCCACCCTCCTTTCAGCCCTGGCAACCTCCTTCGACAAGCTCTGTCCCCTCGTTGAGAAACCTGCCCGCCGTTCCCCACCCAGTCCATGGCTGACAGATCCAGTGAGAGAACAAAGACAGGTCCTGAGAGCAGCTGAAAGGAAGTATAGAAAGTCACGCCTCACTGCTGACATCGACACATATCACAACCTCTTGTTAACATTCTCCAAAACCATCACTAATGCCAAAGCTTCTTTCTTCCACCATAGGATCGAGGCCTCTGCCAAGAATCTTCGCAAACTGCATGCTACCATGTCCTCCCTCCTCACTCCCCCCCCACCCCCCCCTCCCTCATCTTTCTCTGCCGAAGACTTTGCGATCTTCTTTGAGGAAAAAGTGGAGAACATCCGCAGCTCCTTCTCCCAACCCCCACCCATTCCAAATGCTGAATCGAGAACCTCATCCTTCACTCTGTCATCTTTCTCTCCCATTACAGAAGCAGAGACCCTGACACTGGTAACGTCAAACCGTCCGACTACTTGCCAGCTGGACCAGCTACCCTCCCCACTCCTCCAGACCATAGCACCAGACATCCTCCCATTCCTAACTGCAACCATCAACTCCTCACTCAACTCGGGGGTGGTCCCCACCTCCCTAAAACAAGCCAGAGTCACGCCGCTCATAAAAAAACCAACCCTGAACCCTACTGTCATAGGCAACTACCGTCCTGTCTCTCTTCTCTCCTTCCTTTCTAAAACACTTGAACGTGCTGTATCCAACCAACTTACTACTTATCTCTTACAGAATGACCTCCTAGACCCTAATCAGTCAGGCTTCAGGACTGGTCACTCCACAGAGACAGCCCTCATTGCGGTCACAGAGGCACTTCACTTAGCAAAAGCGAAAGGCCTCTCCTCTGTCCTGATTCTCCTAGATCTATCTGCAGCCTTCGACACAGTCAACCACCAGATCCTCCTTGCGGCCCTCGCAGGAATGGGAGTGGCTGGCTCTGCGCTGACATGGCTGTCATCATACCTCAATGACCGCTCCTACCAAGTGTCATGGAGAGGGACCCTGTCGGCCACCCGCCCCCTGCGGACGGGTGTCCCCCAGGGCTCGGTTTTAGGACCCCTTCTCTTCTCCCTCTACACTAAATCACTGGGTAACATTATCACGTCTCATGGCTTCTCCTACCATTGTTATGCCGACGATACTCAACTCTTCCTCTCCTTCCCTCCCTCAGATATCCACGTCTCTGTGCGGATCTCGGCCTGTCTGTCCGACATCTCAGCCTGGATGACGTCCAACCACCTCAAACTGAACCTAAGCAAAACAGAATTGCTCCACCTGCCGGCCAAATCCTCCCCCCTAACCGACCTTTCAATCACAGTCGAGAATGCAGCTGTGACTGCGTCCCCGACCGCCAAGAACCTTGGTGTTGTCCTCGACGACCAGTTGAACTTCTCTGCTCACATCGCAGCGACGACCAGAACCTGCCGATTCCTACTGAGCAACGTCAGAAGGATACGCCCCTTCCTGACAAAAGAAGCCACCCAACTCCTCGTCCAATCAACAGTCATCTCCCGCCTCGACTACTGCAATGCACTGCTCGCTGGCCTCCCGGCCACTGCCACTAAGCCTCTTCAACTCATTCAGAACGCAGCGGCCCGCCTGATCTCAAACCTACCGAAGTCGGCCCATGTCACCCCACTTCTTAGGGACCTGCACTGGCTCCCCATTGCTGCACGAATCCGCTTCAAGGCCCTCGACCTAGCATACCGTGCGGCAAAGGGAACCGCTCCCGCCTACCTCCGGTCAATGGTCTCTAACTACACACCCTCAAGACCCCTACGCTCTGCATCTTCTGGCCGCCTCAGACCTACTCCTATCCAAGCTCCGGGAGGGTCATCAAAGAGAAGTCGCCTATTCTCAGTCCTTGCCCCACAATGGTGGAATGAACTACCCACCCCAGTTAGGACAGCCGAATCACGTCCAATCTTTCGCCGTCGACTAAAGACGCACTTCTTCAACCATTATCTGAATTAAAAAAAAAAAAATAAAATAAAATCTAACCCTAACTAACCGTACTGTCATGCACTTGTCCTAATAAACTAACCTACACTGTAGCACTCAACACTTTGATGAACATTGTTGCTCAGCTGATAGAGTTGTGCCCTTCCTGATGGCTTGTCGTACAGAACTTGTAAGTCGCTTTGGATAAAAGCGTCAGCTAAATGACTAAATGTAAATGTAAATGTAAATGTATATACCTGATACTCAGCGGTACGGAATGAAAGCTTTAGTCCCTGCTAAGCCAAGAGAAGATATGGTGTAGTGATTTTCAAACATAATGGTGCTGATTTTTTTTAACACGTGGTGGCACTGGTGCATTGGCATAGTGGTGATGTGCCCTTATACCATTGTTTAGGGAAAACTTGTGGTGTAGGACCACTTCTCTCAGAACCACATGCCACCCCCTAACTGCAACCTTCTCTCCTTTGTCTCCCTTCTTCTCAGCCTTCCACTCAGCATTCCACTCAGCCTTCCTCTCAGCCTTCCTCTCAGCATTCCTCTCAGCATTCCTCTCAGCCTTCCTCTCAGCATTCCTCTCAGCATTCCTCTCAGCCTTCCACTCAGCCTTCCACTCAGCCTTCCACTCAGCCTTCCTCTCAGCCTTCCTCTCAGCATTCCTCTCAGCCTTCCTCTCAGCCTTCCACTCAGCCTTCCACCCAGCCTTCCTCTCAGCCTTCCACTCAGCCTTCCACCCAGCCTTCCTCTCAGCCTTCCTCTCAGCCTTCCACTCAGCCTTCCACTCAGCCTTCCTCTCAGCGTTCCCCCAGTCTCAATAAAAGGAGAGAAAAAAGTACAGAACAGATTGTACCATGCATTCTCCTTTAAAAACAACACATCGTCACTAAGTTCTGGGTCACGTCAGTCCACAGCTTTAGCCATCCCGTCACCTCGACCACTCTGCAGTGTGCTGTCCCGTCACCTCGACCACTCTGCAGTGTGCCGTCCCGTCACCTCGACCACTCTGCAGTGTGCCGTCCCGTCACCTCGACCACTCTGCAGTGTGCTGTCCTGTCACCTCGACCACTCTGCAGTGTGCTGTCCCGTCACCTCGACCACTCTGCAGTGTGCTGTCCCGTCACCTTGACCACTCTGCAGTGTGCCGTCCTGTCACCTCGACCACTCTGCAGTGTGCTGTCCTGTCACCTCGACCACTCTGCAGTGTGCTGTCCTGTCACCTCGACCACTCTGCAGTGTGCTGTCCCGTCACCTCGACCACTCTGCAGTGTGCTGTCCTGTCACCTCGACCACTCTGCAGTGTGCTGTCCCGTCACCTCGACCACTCTGCAGTGTGCTGTCCTGTCACCTCGACCACTCTGCAGTGTGCTGTCCTGTCACCTCGACCACTCTGCAGTGTGCTGTCCTGTCACCTCGACCACTCTGCAGTGTGCTGTCCTGTCACCTCGACCACTCTGCAGTGTGCTGTCCCGTCACCTCGACCACTCTGCAGTGTCCCGTCACCTCGACCACTCTGCAGCTGTCCCGTCACCTTGACCACTCTGCAGTGTGCTGTCCTGTCACCTCGACCACTCTGCAGTGTGCTGTCACCTCGACCACTCTGCAGTGTGCTGTCCTGTCACCTCGACCACTCTGCAGTGTGCTGTCACCTCGACCACTCTGCAGTGTGCTGTCCCGTCACCTCGACCACTCTGCAGTGTGCTGTCCTGTCACCTCGACCACTCTGCAGTGTGCTGTCCCGTCACCTCGACCGCTCTGCAGTGTGCTGTCCCGTCACCTCGACCACTCTGCAGTGTGCCGTCCCGTCACCTCGACCACTCTGCAGTGTGCCGTCCCGTCACCTCGACCACTCTGCAGTGTGCCGTCCTGTCACCTTGACCACTCTGCAGTGTGCCGTCCTGTCACCTTGACCACTCTGCAGTGTGCCGTCCTGTCACCTTGACCACTCTGCAGTGTGCTGTCCTGTCACCTTGACCACTCTGCAGTGTGCTGTCCTGTCACCTTGACCACTCTGCAGTGTGCCGTCCTGTCACCTCGACCACTCTGCAGTGTGCTGTCCTGTCACCTCGACCACTCTGCAGTGTGCTGTCCCGTCACCTCGACCACTCTGCAGTGTGCTGTCCCGTCACCTCGACCACTCTGCAGTGTGCTGTCCCGTCACCTCGACCACTCTGCAGTGTGCTGTCCCGTCACCTTGACCACTCTGCAGTGTGCCGTCCCGTCACCTTGACCACTCTGCAGTGTGCCGTCCCGTCACCTCGACCACTCTGCAGTGTGCTGTCCCGTCACCTCGACCACTCTGCAGTGTGCTGTCCCGTCACCTTGACCACTCTGCAGTGTGCTGTCCTGTCACCTCGACCACTCTGCAGTGTGCTGTCCCGTCACCTCGACCACTCTGCAGTGTGCTGTCCTGTCACCTCTGGGATATTACTGCCTCTGATCATTACAGTAGGAGGTGAGATCTTAAACCCTCAGCACAGAGTGAAGAATGACTTGATTATTTATTTACCATGAATAAAAAAATCTGGACAGTGACATATTGTTTGATGTTTTGGCTCCTTCCACATATTACTTTGGATGTGAAATGACAAGCTCTGATTCAACTTTACTTTCAAGGTATTTTCGGCCCAAGTGAACAGTTTCAGGACGTCACAGTAGTTTGGATAGACTATGAATTGTACAAAAACATCATCGTATTAGTTCAAAAACCCCAAGAGTGTGGAGCTAAAATATCAAACAATGTAAGCTATCACTGTCCAAATATTTATGGAGCTCACTGTATCTGTTCTGTAATCCACTCCTGATGCATGTTAGCATTTCATGGAGGTCTTCTTTGATCTTCAGAGGATTAATGATTGGTCACGTCTTTATCAAAGCATATAATTTCTTTCTTCCTTTTTCCTTAACCTGTTAAGCTGTAGGGTCCCCAAATCCGGGGACCCTGCTGTTTTTATTTGATCATAAATCTATCAATACAGACCGTATTAATTAATGTTGTGTTTCTTTTTCAAATGTAGCCAAGACTAAAGACCATAACCCCATCAAAACAGCAGTCAAAATGTATATTTTCAGCACTACGTTTGTTTACTGATGTTTTTAAGATTGACCGAAAATAAGAATTTATCGGAAAAATGCTAATTCTATTGCTCTTTTATCGTAAAACCGAGAGGAAATGACAGATCTTTCCCTATCCATAGATGTATGATTTGGCAGGGGTGTAAAGTACTTGTAATTGTACTTTGTTACAATACTTAAGTACTGTTTTGGGGGATTTGTACTTTACTCAAGTATTATTAGGTTTGTATACCGATTTGGGAGTTTTGGGAGTTCCTGGCTTTGGTTCTCTCTATAGATATGCATAAAAAGCATCTGGAAGGATAAAACAGCACTCTGGTGCTGTAGAGCCTCATACTAACCTCAGCATCGACGGGGCACCGGTTGAGAGAGTGAACAGTTTCAAGTACCTCGGAGCCCACATATCCGAGGACTTGACATGGACCACACACATTGACAGTGTTGTGAAGAAGGCACGACAACACCTCTACTTCCTCAGGCGCCTAAGGAAGTTCCAAGTCAGTCAGAAGATCCTTAAGAACTTCTACTCATGTACAATAGAGAGCATCTTGACCGGCAACATCACCTCCTGGTTTGGGAATAGCACTGCACAAGACCGAAGCAGACTACAAAGAGTGACACGTTCAGCCGAACGCACAATTGGAGGGGGGCTCCCCACCCTCCAGAACATTTACAACAAGCGTTGCAAGGGCAAGGCTAAGAGAATCATTAAAGACTCCAGTCACCCGAACAACTGCCTCTTTGAACTGCTGCGGTCAGGCAAGCGATACCGGAGTCTCAAGGCGAGCACAGAAAGACTCAGAAGAAGCTTCTATCCCCAGGCCATCAGGCTGCTAAACGAACAATGAATGAACACTACACAACAACAACCACCAAACGCACATAGCACACACATCCACACGCACACACTCACTTTAAACAAACACACTGTAGCACCCACTCCACACACTTTATAGCACACACCCACTTTAAACAAACACACTGTAGCACCCACTCCCCACACTTTATATTTATTGATGAAGGATTGCACTACAACTCGTACACCTTACTGTAAATTGTACCTAAAATTGTACCTCATCCCATTTCTGCTTTGCACTAGATAGTACTGTACATTAGTACACTGCATAGTATTGTATATTATATGGTAACTCAGAACATTGTACATATGTCTATACCGAACACTGTGACCTCATTTTTCTTCTTCTAAATTACATGCTATATTATGTTATTTGATACTATCTTGTCTAGCACAGTCTCTGGAGCGTAACAGTAAGAAGCATTTTGTATGAAAGTATTCTGTACTTCTGTATGACAACTATTAAAGAACTTGAACTTGAACTTGAACTTAATGGTCATTATTACATGGCGTTTTCACATTCGCCGAAATGCTTGCTTGTGATTGGTCAATAGCCCCCCGACAGCGGTCATTATTTTTCAATAATGACCGCTGTGGGACAATAATGACCGATGTGCGCAGCTGTTCGCAATCAAGCCCACATCAGTGCAGCAAATCAGACACACCTGCCGCGGCTGCACTGACAGCGGAGTGTGTGTAGATTACAGCGGAGCCAGAACAGAGGCTGCCCGCGATAATAATAATCACTTTATTTGGGCTGACAGAGCCACAGAACAACTGCGATTTGTCAAATGAATTATGTATATTGTTAGTAAGTTAGCCATGTAATAAGCGGGATAATGTATAGCTTTACTCGGTCATTGTCGCAAAATAATTGACCTTCACTGACGTTTAAAACACCTCGCCGAAGCGGCTCGGTATTTTAAACTACGTGTCGGTCAATTATTTTGCGACAATGACCTCGTAGCTATACATTATCCCTTACTTATCTAGGGCTGACCTCGACTAGTTGAATAGTCGACTAATCGATCGAAAGGAACCGTAGTCGACTGCCAACCTCTTACTCTAATGTTTTATTTTTTTTATAATATTTATAATATTATAATATATATATATATATATTTTTTTATCATTCTTTCCAAAAGCAAAGAGGCCTAGAAGTGCGGATAACGCTAATGGTGCGCATACCAGAGAGGCTAACTGCCTAAGAAAACGGGTACAGAGGCACTGAAAGAGGATTTCACCCGTCGAATGAACACACTAGACAAATATCGAGATGTATCCATCAGTGCCTTCAGTCAACTCCTTCAGACATTAAGCAGGGTAGTCAAAATGTTCAGTTGCTATTGCATGCACTCATCTGTGTTTCACTACACACATGAGTGCATGCTTACCAACTGTCCGTCTGCAACACTACTATCACCGACATCTAAGAAGGGAGATCCCCCCTTGAATGACCCTTCTAAGGTTTCTCTCCTCCACACTGCCTGTGGTGCATTTTTTCCCTATTGTTAGGTTTTAGTGAGTTTTTCCTTACCTTCGCATGGGGTATGTCTGGGAGTGTTTGCATTCATTCATTTATTTTGCATTTATTTTAAATTTGTTGGACCTTATGGTGTTCTTGTTTTGTTCTTGACTTATTGTTATGTTTCTTCTTGACTTGTTTAAAGAAGACGTGTCCGGCCCATGGGGACATTAACGTGTGTTGTCGGGCCTTACAAATACAAATACATTTGATTTGATTTGATTTGATTTGATTTAGTCGACTACTACGCACATTTCGGCCAATCAAAGTCGACTATACAAATCCTTAGTCGAGGACAGGCCTATCATTATCATATTACATCTGACAATGGTATAGAGACCCCTACGTGAGATGCTTTTATGATAACTGGCAGAACTGATGTGCAAAAGTTCACACCTCTACTCCACGGCCCTCGACCTCCAGCTGGGGACCTGGCTTTGCTTTGCAACTCTAGGCTTCTAATCCTGTATGTGTTCAGGATAAAAAACCTAAGCTTTATCATTCATCAATGATTTCTCCTCACAGAGAAAAGCATGGTGGAGATGGATTGTCTAGATGGAAGGAGCACCAACGCCTGGAGTGAGGATTTACAGGCAGGGAAGTGAAGGATTAGAAGCCAAGACTGACACTCAGCAAGGATCACATGCTCCCGGGGCGTTCTTCCACCTGCCGCTGCAGATAAGTGCAGACAGACACCAAGGCCCAATAATATAGGCAGAAAGACCAGGCATGTCACCCTGGTGTATGAGAGTGCATACCGGGCAGACTGTAAAACAATCACAGCTGCAGCCACAATCAACATTCAATGACTATTCGAGATGAGATTTGTCAGAAGAGCTAGAGGAGAGAATGTTTTTTCCCTGTAAGCCTGGGTATGATTCACAGAGCCTTCCCAACCACGGCGGAAGAAATGATAGACACAAAATTGTAACCTCAAATAGTCCACAAATAATTCCCAGAAGCAGTGAAAGTACATGGTGCACTGAACTGTACAGTACCTGTAGCTGAGGGGTACAATTCCCTGACTGTATTGTTAGATATGATATTTAATACCACTACCTCATGTACTTTAACTTCTGGCCACCCAGTACAAGATATAAGTATGATGAACACTTTCCCACCTGATGAAACGAACCAACACAAATGGACCAAATCGAATATTTAATACAGCAAAGGGTGTACACAATATTCACTTAATTACATTTATGATTTGAAATGTTAAGTATGCACTTTTATGGCAAATGAGTATTCGTAGGTAAATCAACATTGAATGTCCAATCTCTGGTTGCGCAGGGAGTAAGTATACAACCTGGAATATTTAGGAAACGATAGCGATAGTACTTAAATAATTATAGCTGGATACACTAAGGGGGGGGGGGGTCCCGCTGGTTGTAAGACAGTAGGAGGGGGGGGGTTAGAGAAGTCGCTGGCGGTATCCCATCTGGCCGACGGTGTCTTGGGAGAATCCAAAGTCTTAGACCCAGTGCCCACAGAACCTCGGGCCGTAGACGAACACAGCTGGACCCTCTGTGGAACGGTATCTGCCGGTCCACAACGGAGAGACGTGGTGCGACCTCACGTGTAGAGCGCCGCCTCACCTGTAGTCCTCTCCGGGGGGTGATTCCAACACTCGACAGTGTTGGCCTTTATCCATGGAATAATCAAAGCACATAAAGCATAATCCAAGAGCCGTGGAAGGCTCGCCGTCGTCGGGTAGAGTAATCCAATATACAGGTCCAGTCGCTCTTGACCCGGAGCTCCTCGGATGCAATCACCACTAGGGGTCTGACCAGCCTGGATAAGCGTCCAGATAACGTCAGGAACGATGGGGGTACTGATAACTGTAGAACTCGAACCGAACGATGCACCATACATAAATAGACTATTAATAGCTTAATAGAATACGTCCAACTCGACGGTATGGTGCCAAACTATGACCATTCAACTATTAATCTACACGATATCTCAATGCCTATTCTGGGCCAAGTAGGCCCTACTACACCGCACGTGCTTCGTGGGGAGGCTTTTGCGTCTGTCACTCTGTTGGAGGGTAAAGAACTGGACTAAAAAAAGTTCTACTTTACGAGCGTCATATATATATGCGCTATGAACAAATAGTACCACACGTATTTCGCCCGGCATATTACTGCGCGGAACCGGGGGCTGCCTCGACATGTTAGGCGGCACGATTGAACTTGAACCTAGGGGTATGGCAACCTGGCGCCAGGTTCTAGTCCAATGGTAGAATGAAACTATTATGGGCTGTTTAGTAGAAACGGGATATTCAATGCATATTGTACAAGGAATATACAGGGGATATCAAACGATATACAAATACAATTAAATATATATATATAAATAAATATACATATTCGGTTTAATCTGATCCTTCACAACAGCCGCCCCCTAATTAGTCCCACCTAATTAGCTAAGCAGAGACAGATTAACCGCACTGTCTTCCACTCAAGGTCCGCTGTAAGGTCAGTCAACTCACAAAGTCATAGGGTCATGGTCATCATCGATAGTATCTGGGAGTCGGGGCAGTTCTATGAGCCTCGCCACGGGCCGTGTGTAGGTGCGCCCTTGGACGAGTACTTCAGCTGCTCGGACCTTGCCATCGGCACCGGTGATCACTTTGCTTACGCGGCCAGCCGGCCACATAGCTCTGGGGAGTGACTGGTCAACTATCATGACGACTGTTCCTTCTGTCAAATTGTCTCTCTCTTTTACCCACTTCTGGCGGGTCTGTAGAGACGGTAGGTAGTGAAGTAGGAAGCTGCTCCAAAACTTGTCAGCTAGTACTTGGCTGTACCTCCACATTCTTCGGCCGTTCGCTTCTTCGGGCCTGTACATTGTCTGGGGTAGCGCGGGGTCCAGCCGCCCCATTAGGAGTGTGTTGGGGGTGACTGGGTCGACATCTGCTACATCACTGGAGACGTAACCGAGGGGTTTGGAGTTCAATACTCCCTCGATCTCCGTGAGGACTGTCATTAGGACTTCCTCTGCCACAGTCTGGGCTCCGAGTACGGCATACAGGGCTGTCTTTATAGAACGTACTTCTCTTTCCCAGGTTCCACCGAAGTGGGGGGGGATTAAACTGGAAGTCAACCTGGGCTGGAGCGAGGTGGGTCTTAAGTTCTGGGCCCATAGCTTGGAAGCTCTCTCTCAGCTCTCTTTCTCCGCCTTTGAAGTTGGTCCCGTGATCAGACAACAATGTAGACGGTTGTCCTTTCCGTGATATGAATCTCCGGAAGGCCATAAGGAATGAGTCTGTGCTCATGGTCGGAAGGAGCTCGATATGTATCGCTCTGGTGGTCATGCATTTGAATACAATACCCCACCGCTTCTCGGTGCCTCTTCCTCTTTTTATATACAACGGGCCAAAACAGTCCATGCCTGTGGAGTGGAATGGCTTGTCGCCGATTCGGAGGCGACAGGGGGGTAGGTCAGCCATCCGTGGTATGCCGGGCTGCGCGCGCCACTTACGGCAGTCTAGACAGGTTCGCTGGAAGCGCCGTACTGCTTCTCTCCCTTGTAATATCCAATAACGACGTCTGATCTCCGCGAAGACTCTCTCTGCTCCTGCGTGGTGCACATCCTCGTCGTATTTCTTTATGATCAGCTCTGTGACCTTGTGTCGGCTGTTCAAGACGATCGGGTGCTTAATGTCATCTGGTAGATCGGGGGCTCTCCGCAGGCGACCACCCACTCTGATGAGATTATGTGCGTCACTCTCTGGTGCCAGGTGAATCAGTCTGCTGTCTGATGGGACGGGGTTTCCTCCCTGTAGACAGTCTAGCTCATCGGGGAACGAGTCTCTCTGGGCTCGTTGTAGTAGAAGAAGTTCTGCTTCTTCGTAGTCAGCTGCGGACATGTCAGTGGTGGACTGAATCTCTGGGTGGTGCCGCAGGAATGTCCTTTGTTGCGCACTCTCTAGGGTAATGCAGTCATCTATGTTCGGGTCTGTGGAGGCGACAGTGCTCAGTCCACAGAACATAGGCTTCTTGTTCTCAGCCTCCTCTCTACTTGCTTCCCTCGGGGTGGGCGTGGGCCAGTCTCCTTCCGGGAGCTGGAGGAATGCTGGTCCGTCACTGTAGATGTTGTGACGGGTTAGGTCATCCAGGGACATTCCCCGGGTGATGACGTCAGCTGGGTTGTGTTTGGTATCCACATATCTCCAGCTTGCTTCTTCTGTTAGTTCCTGAATCTCGGTGACTCTGACTCCCACGAAGACTTTGTATCTGCATGAATCAGACTTAATCCATGTGAGTACTGTCGTGGAATCTGACCACAAGATTGTTCTATGCACCGGAATGGTGAGTTCACGTTGGATTAACGTGGCTAGATGCGCTCCTGCGAGGGCTGCGCAGAGCTCTAGACGTGGGATAGATTGTTGCTTACGTGGGGCTATCCTTGAGCGGGCCAGTATGAAAGCAGTGTGTATCTCTCCTCCCATCTCTTGGGCACGCAAATAAGCAACCGATCCGTAGGCTACTTCGGAGGCATCGCTGAAGACGTGTAGCTCAATCTCGCATGTCTCTGGCCTCACTGTGGATGGGAAGTAGCTGCGGCGTATGTTGACACCTGGGAGTGAGCGGAGTTCCGTCTCCCACTCTCTCCATGTTGAGGCAAGGTGTGCGGGTATTGGGTCGTCCCAGCCCTGGTCCTTGTCCCATAGTGCTCGTACAATCATCTTTGCCCTGGTGGTGTAAGGTAGAATACATCCCAGCGGGTCATATTGTCTGGCGAGTGTTCTGTACACACTCCGTCTGGTGGTCGGTATCGCCGCCGACCTTCCTTGCTCTGGAGCCAAGGGTTTGTGTCTATAGTGGAGCGAGTCTGTTTTGAAGCGCCAGACTAATCCTAGTGTCATTTCTTGGGCTTCTCCTGGGATTGTCGCCATCCAGGTCTCGCTGCTGGCAGCCTTGTCTGTGGAGGAGAGGCTGCGCAATACGTGCAGGTCACTGCTGGCCCACTGCCTGAGATCAAAGCCTCCTTTGATTAGGGAGGCGCGTAACTTGATTAGGAGAGCCTCGGCTTCTTCTTGAGTCGAGACGCTCTGTAGACAGTTGTCTACGTAGAAACTGTTCTTCACACTGTGTTGGACCTCTTCATCTGCTGCTGGGTCCTCTGTGATGTGTTTCTGTAGTGCAAATGTAGCACAGCACGGGCTGCATGTGGTTCCGAAGGGGAGTACTTCCCACTGGTAGATGGATGGGTTCTCATCTCCGATCTTCTCTCTCCATAGGAACCGTAGCAGAGGCTTGTCCTCCTCTACTAGTCTCACTTGCAAGAACATCCCTTTGATATCCCCGCTTATAGCCACCTTGTCCTGGCGGAAGCGCAGTAGCACGCCTAGTAGGGAGGGGCCGAGTGTGGGGCCGGGCAAGAGCTCTTTATTCAGATTTTGGGATCCGATCTGGTAGCTGCAGTTAAACACAATGCGATCCTTGCCATTGTGATGGACCTTGTGATGCGGCACGTACCATGATTCGGTCGTCTGATCGGCCTCTTTAATGTCAATCTTTGTTACGTGTCCCGCTGTGATTAGCTTCTCAATCTCAGCTCGGTACACACTCTGTTGAGCGGGGTCTTTGGCTAGGCGCCGCTCTGTGTTCAGTAGATAGCGCTCCGTGGCGTCTTTCTTTGTGTGAAAGGGGGGCATTCCCTCTCTCCTCAGGAGTGGAGTTGCGTATCTCATCACTCCGCCGACTGTGACTCTCTTTGTCCCCTGCTCGAGTAGGTGGATGGCGTAAATGTCTTCTTTAGAGCGAATGTCTTTCTTTTCGTTCTTAAAGGGCATTGTCTCTAGGGTCCATAGCCTCTCGACATGCTGCAGGAGAGTGGTGTCTTCTTCTGTCGTTCGGGAGTGGAAGCAGCTAGTGGCTGCGGTTCGGTTGAGAGATTTAGCGAGGGGGCCTTGTAATGTCCATCCTAAGCGGGTCTCGACGGCTGCAGGACAGCCTCGGGGACCGGTATGGACCCGGTCAATCGGGACTATGAGTTCTGCATGGTCGGAGCCTATCAACAGGGTCGGGGTAGCGCCGTTTATGAGCGGGATAGGTAATTGGCGCAGGTGCACATATTTATCCATCAACTTGGTGACAGGGTAGGTGTACTGCGAGAGTCCTATTTCTTGGCTGGTGAAAGCATTTGTGATCTTGTACTGTCGCTCTGGCTGCCCGTTGGCTGCGATAGTGAAGGAGACATTCTCGCCCTTTATCGTCTTTAAATCTCTTCTTATTGTCCGAATCGTCATTTCGTTCTTGCTCCCCCGCAGTCCCAGTTGAGTCGCAGCGGAGGCGAGCAGAAGGGTCTTCTCTGACCCGTCATCAAGGACGGCGTAAGTGTCCATGACTTTATCCTGGTAGCTCAATGTCACACGGACTACCTTTAAGAGCACTTGAGCTCCGTTGCTGCTGGCGGGGTCAATGTACATGACACTTGCCTTGGTGCCGCTCCGTGGTGCAGGTGTAGGCCGTCTTCCGTTACTATTGTGTAGTATATCTAGATGGGCTCCATCGCACCGGCTGCACCTTTTCTTTAGGCGGCATTCGGCTGCCGTGTGGGGCCGCGCACATCGATAACAGCGCCGGTTGGACTTTATCCATTGGCTCACTTCTTCTGCATTCATCTTTGTGAATGTGTCACATTGTGACAGCCAGTGTTCTTTCTCACAGTAGGGACACGCTATCTTCCACTTCTCCTTCCTCGAGGGGGTGCTGTGACTCTTACTGCTCGGTACTGACTCTGATTGGTGCATGACAGTCACCGATCTTCTTCCATCATTTATTCTCCTGGGTCCCTCTCTGGAGCTTGGCGTGCTCCGCCCAAAGGTGTCCAGTCGTAAGCTGCTGACCTCTCTCGCCAGGAAGTCGGCCAGATCAACGGCTCGGGGCCGTCGGGATCTCGGTAGTCCCTCTGCCGCCGAAAGCGCTCCTGTCTTGCGGGTGGCAGCTTCTCCAAAATCCTCTCAACGTTAGAGTTGGCGTACAGCTCATGCCTGCCCTTCTCCCGTTGAGCTCCCAGCATCCCCACCAGGGACTGCACTTTGATTGACAGGTCATCTAGTGAGCGATTGTCTGTGGCTGGGGGTAGGCGGTCAATATGCCTTATCTCCTGGATTACGTAATCCCATATACGTCCATATCTTTGATCCAGCGCTGCAAGGGCCGCTGTGTATGGGGTCGAGGAGGTAGCATAGGCTAGCGCTATATTGTGTGCTCGCTGTACTTTCAGGTGCTTCAATAATATTGCATACTTGTGGCGTTCATCAATGACATCCGCCAGCATTGTCTCTAAGCACATCCGGAGCTCCGTGTACTGTGCTCGACTCTCATAGGCGAAGTCTGGGATTGATGGCGTGGCGTTGTATGACGCCGTGGATGGCGAATACATCGGCGAGCGTTGGGGGAGAGACCTCCTGGGCGAGTCCCCTCTTGCGCCTCGCTGTGGGCCGGTACTGGCAGGGTACCATGGCCCGCTGGTCCAGGTACTGTTCCTCGGGGCTGGTCGTGCGTCGTGCTCACCCGTAAATAGAGTCGGGGGTCTGTAGCGCAGCGCCGCGGGGGTATAGCCTGGACTGTATGGGACCTCCTGGTCCGGTGGAGTACTGTGCTGTCGTCGGGCTTGGTTCTCCTCTTCTCCCTCTTCTTCTTCTATCAAATCTTCCAGATCTTGTAATCGTTTATTTAGCTTCTCCGCAGTGTAGGCCGCTCCTTCCTTGTAGCTGGGTCTCGCTTGGACCGGTATGGGAAGGGGGTCTGCGGGGGGTCTAGACTCGGTCTGTTGGTCAAGTTCAGGGTCGCTTGCTCGTTGCGGTGACGCTGCTCTTGACTGCTGTCTCGACGAGTTCCTTGAGCCCCTGGCGGAGGGAGAGGGAGTTGTCCTTTTGATCAGCTGCTCTATTAGTTGCGCTTGTAGTCTGTCGCGCTCTGCGTCTCTTTGGGCACCGGCAGCGGTGCGCTGGGCGTCGGCGCGGTCTCTTGCCATATTCTCTTCCATCTGGAAGCGTCTCATCTCCAGACTTGTGCGCTGTTCTTCGCTCCGTTGCTGTGCTTGGAGGTGTTCGCGCTCGCTGGTCGCCTGGGCTTGGAGACGTTCACGCTCGCTAAGCGTCTGTGCTTGGAGCCGATCGCGTTCGGTAGAGGCTGTCAGGCTGACGAGGAACGCCTGTTGTAGTATCCTCTCCGCTTCGCTGGGGGAAGGCGGTAGTGGAGGTGAGCCGCTCCTGCGTGAACCGCTCCTGGGGGTACTCGTTGGGGAGTCCTGGAGCTCTAGTTCCTCGGCGCTCTCCTCTTCTTCTTCCGTGCAGAGTTCTCTCTCTGTAGGGTTGTCTTCCTCCCGGGGCGTGTCGGGGACTACTTCTTTAGTAGTGGCGGGGGGTAAAGGCATGTCAATTCCCTCCTGGTCTCCACCGTGGGCTTGGTCAGTTACATTAGGACCTACTAGGGCCTCTGTGGTCGGGGAAACCTGGTCGTTAAGGTCAGACATAATTTTACTTTCTACTTTTACTACGTTTACCGTTTGTCGAAGGCTAGGTGTAAGCCTCTAAGTACTGAGGTGTCTGTCGTCTGCGCCGCGGGCGTTCTAGGTTAGGAGGATCGTTTCGTGGAGTGTTCATCATAGGCCATTTCGATATTAATAACACTATATTAATATTACACTAGTTGCCATCCGGCTCGAAGGACCAATTGTAGCTGAGGGGTACAATTCCCTGACTGTATTGTTAGATATGATATTTAATACCACTACCTCATGTACTTTAACTTCTGGCCACCCAGTACAAGATATAAGTATGATGAACACTTTCCCACCTGATGAAACGAACCAACACAAATGGACCAAATCGAATATTTAATACAGCAAAGGGTGTACACAATATTCACTTAATTACATTTATGATTTGAAATGTTAAGTATGCACTTTTATGGCAAATGAGTATTCGTAGGTAAATCAACATTGAATGTCCAATCTCTGGTTGCGCAGGGAGTAAGTATACAACCTGGAATATTTAGGAAACGATAGCGATAGTACTTAAATAATTATAGCTGGATACACTAAGGGGGGGGGGGGTCCCGCTGGTTGTAAGACAGTAGGAGGGGGGGGGTTAGAGAAGTCGCTGGCGGTATCCCATCTGGCCGACGGTGTCTTGGGAGAATCCAAAGTCTTAGACCCAGTGCCCACAGAACCTCGGGCCGTAGACGAACACAGCTGGACCCTCTGTGGAACGGTATCTGCCGGTCCACAACGGAGAGACGTGGTGCGACCTCACGTGTAGAGCGCCGCCTCACCTGTAGTCCTCTCCGGGGGGTGATTCCAACACTCGACAGTGTTGGCCTTTATCCATGGAATAATCAAAGCACATAAAGCATAATCCAAGAGCCGTGGAAGGCTCGCCGTCGTCGGGTAGAGTAATCCAATATACAGGTCCAGTCGCTCTTGACCCGGAGCTCCTCGGATGCAATCACCACTAGGGGTCTGACCAGCCTGGATAAGCGTCCAGATAACGTCAGGAACGATGGGGGTACTGATAACTGTAGAACTCGAACCGAACGATGCACCATACATAAATAGACTATTATTAGCTTAATAGAATACGTCCAACTCGACGGTATGGTGCCAAACTATGACCATTCAACTATTAATCTACACGATATCTCAATGCCTATTCTGGGCCAAGTAGGCCCTACTACACCGCACGTGCTTCGTGGGGAGGCTTTTGCGTCTGTCACTCTGTTGGAGGGTAAAGAACTGGACTAAAAAAAGTTCTACTTTACGAGCGTCATATATATATGGGCTATGAACAAATAGTACCACACGTATTTCGCCCGGCATATTACTGCGCGGAACCGGGGGCTGCCTCGACATGTTAGGCGGCACGATTGAACTTGAACCTAGGGGTATGGCAACCTGGCGCCAGGTTCTAGTCCAATGGTAGAATGAAACTATTATGGGCTGTTTAGTAGAAACGGGATATTCAATGCATATTGTACAAGGAATATACAGGGGATATCAAACGATATACAAATACAATTAAATATATATATATAAATAAATATACATATTCGGTTTAATCTGATCCTTCACAACAGTACCTATACATTTGTTGTTTTGAATTTACAATTTTAATGAATGCACAAGCTTGCTGAATATTGAACGATAATAGCAGCCAAAGAAAAGACAGGAAGCGGCTCTGCATGAATTGTGACTTCTGAGCAAAGCTCCGAAGCAGAGATAGCATCTCATGTGTCCTTGAAAATGCATTGGGGATACAATGTAACACAGCAAATCCCATACTTCCTTGCCTCACACCATCAAACATGAGTTATCTTCCCCCGACCCTTATTACATTGCAGATAGAATCAATAGGCTGCTTTCTTTTTTTTCTAGGTT
>NC_140181.1:40991662-41084162 GCF_963971535.1 Notolepis coatsorum | reverse complement strand
TAGGGTTCAGGTACTGTGAGCCAGTGCGACAGTGGATTATTCCACCAGAGAGGCTGATGCTAAATATAGAATAAGAAAATAAGCCATCTCTTTTTCAAACTGTTTTCCTCTCTCTCTCTATCTCTCTCTCTCTCTCTCTCTCTCTCTCTCCTCTCTCTCTCTCTCTCTCTCTCCTCTCTCTCTCGCTCTTTCCTACCCCACCACCCTCCACCCCATCCTCCTCTCCACCCCATCCTCCTCTCTCTCTCTCTCTCTTCTCTCTCTCTCTCTCTCTCTCTCTCTCTCTCTCTCTCTCTCTCTCTCTCTCTCTCTCTCTCTCTCTCTCTCTCTCTCTCTCTCTCTCTCTCTCGGATGTATTCAAACTCACAGACATGTAGCACAAGCTTCAAAGAGCATACTGTAGATAACGCAAGCGAACGAGTGCAAGAGTGCTGTAATTCACAACAACCCATGGAATGATAATGTCGTTCTCAATTACAGAGAGTGGCGTTGAGGTTTAACCATACAGTATACACTCACCTCCATGGGCCGGGGGCTGCAGTGAGTCACTAGAGGTAGATGTCACACAGTTTGACTTGAAGTTCAACTTACGTGTGGTTTTGGGAAGAGGAATGTGAGCCTCGGGATGAGGGAAACTATGGTAACCTATACGTAAAAGTTGTTTACCCATGCATATATATAAACATAAACACTATATAAAAAAGACTACAGTATATCTAAAATCTTCTAGGCTTATGTTTGGTTTACGCTGCCTCAAAACACAATTTGACATATTTTCAAATAATTGTTTAATGAGTAATTATTTTCCTACCCAGTGCATCTTTAATGGGAGAAAAGACAAGCAACAGGATTACGATTATTATGACAAACAATGTACCCCAGGTAGGCCAAAAACACATACAGTAAAATTCACATTCACAATAGTAATTGAAAAAGACCATAACAATGACATACAGTATATGGAGTCTGGTAGTGGGATAACATAATGTACTTGTAAATCTCTCCTCAGTATCAGCATGTCACCGTGAGTTGATGCAGTGTAATTGTGCCACAGCTGCACCTCTCCTCTATCGACTGAGGAACTATCCAATCTCCGCCATGTCTAATTACAAATGAACAATCAAACTTCGGCAGTCTAGAGAACAGCACAAATCACAGACAGGAAACCATGCAGAGTTTTTCTGCAACTAATTGAATACCCGACACTAAGCGGGTTATTGTGAAAAGAAGTCACATACAGCTTTCCTCGAGAAGTGACTTGTATGTTTGAAAGAAGGGCAGTAGGAGGCCAGCGGCACGTTCAGATAAACACAGATAAACAGTGTACAGTACACAGTCAGTACCTCACACAGAGAACCAGCAGCAATGCATTAGCAAAACTACTCACGTCAAATTAGCTTATTATCCTTAGTGTTTGTTTTATCCTGCTCGGAGTACCAGGTGGTGGAGCTTGACACATGGAACGATCCAATGAGTGCCAGAAAGATTATACCTTTCTGTGATTGACAAGCTACCTGACACTCGTTGAATTGCCTTGATACGGTAAGTCCAACATATCTGACGCTGCAAATTGATTCAAACAAACACTAAACAATTTTTTTTTTTTTTTATCTTTTTCCCCCTCCTTTTTCCTCCGATTTTCTCCCATCCCAATGTTAGTCGTTATGCCAATTCCCAATCCCCTTCCTGGTCGCTGCGCACTTACCCCCCACAGTCGGTTTGGGAGAGTGGAGGCTATCACGTGCTTCCTCCGACACACGTCTAGCCAATCAACCGCTTCTTTTCACCTGGCAGCGCGGACTCTCACTGAGAGGGTGTAACGTGTGGAAGGATCACACTACCCCCCTTAGATCCTATCCTCGCTGAGCAGGCGCCCCGACCGAACTGTAGGAGTCGCTGTTTACAACGACCCGGACCCACCCCGCCAGCTTTCCCACCCTCTAATACAGCCAATTGTATTAGTGTGAACGGCCAGCCAAGCTGGTGACAACGCCGGAGCTGTGAGCTGGATTCACGTCTCCGGTGTTGGTGACGAACGCAATCTCCGCTACGCCACCTGACCGCCCCTACTAAAACACTTTTCTAAATAATTAAACGTTTTAATTAATATTGAAGTCTGTAACAATACAGGCATTTAGGGGGACGGGGGCAACAAAAAGGAACTCGTACAGCTAAAATATTTACTGGGGAGAGGTGGTCTGCCCTTGAAAGAATTCAATATCCTTCCCCATTTCAAGTGGAGATAATGTTGACTAAAGTATTCCTGTATAGCAGAACAAGGGGCCTCTGAACCTATCTGTGCACATCAATAACTAGAAACCTGTGACTTCAAGATGGCTGTTTTTTTCTTCAGTCGCTCCATCTACCCAAGTGGATGAAGTTGACATGCATTCAACTAAGGCTGTGATCACATCGGACGCCTTTTTGAATGTGCCCGTTAGAAAACGGTGTTTCAGCCTGGTCGTCGATCGTTATCAGCCTCTGTCCGTGCCATATCTGCCGTCTGCGCTGTGTTGTTTTTTTCATCGAGGCGATCGTGGTGGAATTCGTACTCCACACCACTATCTATTCCCCGGTGCATTTGGAACAATCATACACTCACTGTTATATAAAAAAGGATGGTTTCTTTTAGGGCTGTCAGTTTATCGCGTTAATTAGATTAATTAATTACACAGCAAATGATCGCGTTATGAAAATGTACTCAAAATGTATTACATTTAAAAAATTCAAGAAAATATTATATATATATTTTTTTTATCTCATGCATTCCATAATAACGTAGAATACACATTTACAGACTTTTTTTTTAATATGGGCCATTTGCATGTTCTTAGGTATCTGAATGTTCTTAGGTATCTGATTCTAGGGACATCTATGGATCTCAGGGAATGTATTCCCAGTGTCAGAAATACTGTGTCTGGTACTAGGCTTGAGTAAATTGTAATGAACCAAATGAGAATATCAATAATTTTTTTTTTAAATCTTTGACTGTGAATAACACCATGCTAAAATTGACCAGACCTGAAGAATCTAAGCAAATGAATAAATGGAAGATGATTAAACAGAAGGTTTTGTAGATACAGTACTGAATTCTGTAACACATGCAATTTGAAATATGATTATAGAATATAGAATATCAGGCCTAAAATGGTTATGCGATTAAAATGTGATTAATTAGATTAATTAATTACAAATCCTGTAATTAATTAGATTATTTTTTTTATCGCCTGACAGCACTAGTTTATTTACATAAACAAAGGTCTAATACAGAATGAAATGGAGGAGGAAAAACAAAAGTCTAAGAAAAGCTACGAAAATATCTATCTATCTGTCTCGTTCTCTCTCTAGCTCTCTCTCTCCCCTTTCTCTCTACCCGATTGTTCTCTGTCTCGCTGTCCAGACCCAACTGACTTCGACCGGAAAAGCCCACAGCTTTCTGTCGGTTTATTATCTTAAAAAAAAGCTGCCAAATTAACTCATCATCCGGGGTAGTCACAACATTCAAGATATACAGTTGATATAGGGTGAAAAGCCCAACAGGAACATTTGTATCTTCCAGTCCCAGTCAGGGAAAGGGGTGAAGTTGATTACTAAGCTCTATGGATGGAAGATCGTACACAAGCTGGAATGCAGTGAAACTGACCAGTGGCGTCATTTCAGTAAAAGCCAAGGTATGGCAAGGGAGGGTGTAGGGGGTGGGTGAGGGATTCCCCCCCTTGGTGGAATTTTTCAGTTGTGCAATAGAACATTTGGTGAGTTGTTTCTATACAATTCACTTATATGAAATTTAGGTAACATTAATGAACAAAGGAGACAACTACAGTATGTAAGTAGTAAACCTATTTTCTGATTATTACGGAGCACTGACTATTACGGCGCGCACACTGCATTCCGAGAGAGGGAGAGAGAGAGAGAGACTCTCATTACATGCATGGCGCGAGTCTGACTATTACGGCGTTGTCCCGGAATGGATTTGGTAGCTGTCATTTCTCACAAATGACATGCAAATGAGATGATTTTGTCACAAATGACAAAAAGATTAATTTCAAATGTCAAATTTGGCTAGAAGCCAAGGTATGGTGAGTGCCATACCTTGCCATACCAAAACGACGCCACTGAAAGTGACCACCCCCCTTCCAAACACACCAAAAAAGGTGTGTGTGTGTGTACTGTATATAGCATATTTGCTTCTCACTGCTTTTTGATGACACTGAGACGCATTCAGTGAGACGCATCTTCAACCATTTCTCCCAAGAAATGCTTCAAACTGTGACTGAAGTACTTGCATGTAGTTCATTAATGTCTTGTCATTATTCAGCACCATGCACATATCAAAGCCATCTGTTTATACTGCAATTGTCAGAACAGGAAAAAGGGTGACAGTGTTCACTGCATGCACACTAAACACTGCATGGCATGGAATAATGTAAACAACATTCATGAAACAACAACTTTGAATTAATATTGACGCCTGGAGGCTTGTCGTTGACACTCACTGGCTTGCATGAGCTGTCCCTGGCGCCCGAACACCTGGGAGAAAGGACTGCTGCTGCAGGTGACAGTCTCCTCCATGGCTGAGGTCCTCTGGGGGGTAAAGGTCCCTCCGTCTTCACCCAGGGAGAGTGCACCGCGGGTCAGCCTAGCCGAGCACCGAGGCAGAGAGGGATGCTGGTTCTGCCGGAGCTCCTGTCCTCTAACACTGACAGCTGCATTTAGGGTTCCACCCTCTTTGTCGCTGTGTTCTTTTCTTTTTGTTATTATAATAGATTTTTTACAGCTGCCTCTGTACCCCGTCGGAGTTGAAGCTGCTCCTCAACTGTTAGGAGATCTGTGTTGTCTTGCTCTCACACCCTGCTCATTAGTGCTCCTACGAGGCACTGCTTCAGAGCGAGAGCACAGCTAACACAGCATGAAAAGAGAGAGAGAGAGAGAGAGGGGAGAGAAGCTTGCTGCAGAGAGGAGACTCTTTCCTCTGATGGAGAATAGATGTGTGTGTGTTTGCGTACACACATGTGTCACCTGTACCATGTCTATACTACATGTACCCCCCCCCCCCCTGGCTATGATGCCTGAATTTCCCCAAGGGGATCAATAAAGGAATACCTTATCTTATCTTAAGTGTGTGCGTGCGTGCGTGCGTGCGTGCATGCATGCGTGTGTGTGTGTGTGTGTGTGTGTGTGTGTGTGTGTGTGTGTGTGTGTGTGTGTGTGTGTGTGTGTATAGTCAGCCCAATATTATTGCTGCTGCTAGTTCATGGTTGCTGTGGTCTCTCCCTTCATTACCTTACCAGTCTAACTCTTCTAAGCTGAGCTGATGAATGCTGGCAGGGTGTAGGTGAGATACACTACAGAAACTGTTATGGATGTTGACATCTTCTCTTCTCTTCTCTCTTCTCTTTCTTCTCTTCTCTTCTCTTCTCTTCTTCTTCTCTTCTCTTCTCTTCTCTTCTCTTCTCTTCTTTCTTCTCTTCTCTTCTCTTCTCTTCTCTTCTCTTCTCTTCTCTTGTTGTCCTCTGGCTGTACACAGATAGCTCATACCGCATCACAAGTGTACACACACAGACACAAAGACATACACAGATACGAACATACACACATATGAACATGTACATGCACAAATACACACACATGTTCAGGTTTACATTGATAAATTCAGACCCTTGTTTTACAAACAGAAACAGCACATTAGTTGTGCTGATCTCTAAGCAAAACCTGGGCACAAAACCAAGAGCCCAACACCGCTGTTACACTTAAGTGTTTTCAGACTAAAGGGGCCAGTGGATCATTAAAAATGTATCTGCATGCTTTATTAATATCCTCATTACCTCTTCTGTTCTGTTCTCACACGGAGATCACACACAGATACAGAAATAGATGCAGACGCAGAACGGTGACAATTATGGTACAAATTACTGGATTCAGCGAGACACACCCGTCCCCCAGTGGGAGTTACCTTCACAGTGTCAGTGCGGTAAGATATGAGTTTTCCTTTGAGAGGTGCTCACTTAAGTATTAGGAAGCAGTAAATTAGCTGAGAGTTGAAAGGAGCTCGCTAGCCCAAAAAGTTTCCGGTCTGATTGTCACATCAATGGCGTAGCAGAGTGAGTGATACCCCAGGGTGCTGTGACTCATCTCTCTCTCCATCCAGGCTTCTTTCTTCTCTGTGGTCCTTTGTTCAGTGCCAACGCATACAGTATGTGTTCAACATGTATAAAGTCACTCCTGCAGCATCAAATGGCATACTTAAGCTGCCGAAAGCCAAGACTTTTTTGGGGGCATAATAAGCCGGGTCCTGTAGCTCAATGGGTAGAGCTCTAACGTCATCGCCGTATTGGGGTAGGGCTGAGCGATTCATCGAGTTTCAAAATTATTATTGTGCCGCATGCCGCGTTGCTCTCATTTTGTCTTGTGTTGTAAAGCAGTGGAGCGCTCCACCCCCCCCCCCCCCCCCCCTAAGCCCAAACAATAGGTTCAACTCATGTTGAGAGGGAGGAGGGAGCCACGGCGCGTTTCTCCAGTTATTTTGTAACGTATTTGGTAACTTGTAGAAGATGACAGAAAGGCAGCCTGGAATATACCAGTACACCCCTCTGTATTACTATTGAATGATGTTTTTGAGTTTGCAGTAAATCCACAGCTAAAGAGATTGGTTTTATCGGGTATCACAGTAGCTAAAAAACTGATCGCATCACGCTGGTTTCAACCGGAAAAAATGTGCCGGAAGGTTTGGTTTCTTACATATCTCGATGTGATTTATCAAGAAATATCTACAGCAAGAATTCTGGGTCTCAACGAATCCAAAATGTCAATGTGGTTAGAAGTGGTGGAGAGAATAAAAGCTAGCTTATAATGGTAGTGTCTGGTTAGGAGTGAGGGATAATGGAGGTACTATCCAAGGAGGGGTCCGGGAGGGGGGGGTTCGAGCTGGAGCATATGTGTGTAGGGTTTTAGATAATAGGTATTAGGAGTATATCCTGTATAAGACATTGGTATAATTGGTCATTTCGTTGGATATACACTGTATACGGTAAAATATTATTATATACTTTTTTTTGTTTTCTGTTTCTGTACTTGCATGTCATTTTAGCCACCTTAATTGTTAGTTTCATTATGCATTGTGTGTTGAGTACTGACTTTTAATAATTTTGTTTTGCAATAATAAAAAAATAAAAAATAAAAAAATAAAAGAAAGGCAGCCTTTGGTCGAGAAGGTAAAACAAATTCAGTCATCGTCATATGATGTTCTGAAATCATGTGTTTAAGCATTGTGATTTCAATATCAATCAAAGTGATCGAACAGCCCTAGTTGACTAACTCAACATCAAAGCTTCCAAAAGACAGTCCTGGGATAGACGTTTGTTTTCCAAGACCCTAATCCGACATGCCCACTTCCTCTTGCAACTTCCTGTATGGATTCAGCTCGTCCCCCAAGGCTAGGATCTTATGCTGCATTCAGCATAGAAAAGTGTCACAGCGAGAATTTAGCACTGACGTTGCCGCGCCTGCCTGTGAGAATGACGTGTCTGCCTGTGAGAATGACGTGTCTGCCTGTGAGAATGACGTGTCTGCCTGGGAGAATGACGTGTCTGCCTGTGAGAATGACGTGTCTGCCTGTGAGAATGACGTGTCTGCCTGGGAGAATGACATGTCTGCCTGTGAGAATGACGTGTCTGCCTGTGAGAATGACGTGTCTGCCTGGGAGAATGACGTGTCTGCCTGTGAGAATGACGTGTCTGCCTGTGAGAATGACGTGTCTGCCTGTGAGAATGACGTGTCTGCCTGGGAGAATGACGTGTCTGCCTGTGAGAATGACGTGTCTGCCTGTGAGAATGACGTGTCTGCCTGGGAGAATGACGTGTCTGCCTGTGAGAATGACGTGTCTGCCTGTGAGAATGACGTGTCTGCCTGGGAGAATGACGTGTCTGCCTGTGAGAATGACGTGTCTGCCTGTGAGAATGACGTGTCTGCCTGGGAGAATGACGTGTCTGCCTGTGAGAATGACGTGCCAAGCTCTGGCCAGTTAGCTTGAAGCAACCCAAAACGAGATCGCTTGATTTCAGAGATGTGTTTTGAATGTTTAATTACATAAAGATGCAATACATTTCTTTTGAATATACAACACATAATATGCAATTCTAGGGGACAATTGACAGCTTGAGAGAAGGCTATTTATTTATATGATGGCAAATGTGGTTTTCAGAAAGAAAAACAGTAAAAACACACAGTTGTCTATGTGTCTGAGATGAGCTGAGACACTGAAAGCTTTAGGGCTCAATTCAGATGTATTGCTCAGATCAGATTTATTTTTCCACGTTTTTTAAATGTGGCCACGATCAGATTCCAGTGTGAACTGGTCACACTCCTGAACTGACCCACATGCGCAAATTAACAATAATGAAGCTGGACATACAGTAAACATGGAGGACACTGAAGTCACAGTTTATGATTTAATTTATAGGTTGGAGCAGATGATAATGGGGGAGGGGAGGAGGTGAAAGAGCCATTCAAACACAGATTGAGTATGATACGTCATACATCCTGACCACCTCCATCACAGCTGTCCTCTGTGGTTGTATTCACCGAGTGACTCATGCCAGCACATAATTGTGATGAATGTCAGTCTAGAGTGATGTAAAAGTGGCATGCATTCTGACATGACTGTTCAGACTGAGGTCACATAGCAAAAACTGTATCTGATTTAGGACCACATATTATTAAAGTGGCCCAAATCAGAACTGAAAGGATCAGATGTGATTTTTGCTGTTCACACTGTCATGAAAGAATCAGATCTGAGTCACATAATGAGCTAAATAAATCAGATTTGGACCTGCAGTGTGAACGTAGCCTTAGATTGGCCCGATCTGTCACAAAAACACTCAAAGCATCTGGTGAGAAAAAACAATGGGGTGAAATAACCCATAACAAACCATTACATAACAGCATATGGCAGATTGATACGTCATTATGGTATTGTGACAACATATCATGCATGGAAATGGAATTAGCAAACCCAGACCCAAGAGCAGGCTGTTCACCTCTCTTTACCCACTGTGACTGAGTGGTGAGCATCTGCATTTTATGACACTGTTAGCTACATCCATGACACAGGGGGATGTAGGGAATTACACAGTGATATGTCACAGTGACAGGTTGATGCCTTGTGGCACAGCTAACGCTACAAAATGCATATCCCACGATGCTGGAGCGGCATAAACAACCTGCTCATTCCCTTGGAGTTTTCTGCTGATTGCTAGTAACAAATCATACATACAGCATAATAGCCAGTATTCAAATTAAATCCATGCCCTATAGCCTGTTGAGGAACATTCAGAGCATAGAGCATAGAGAGTAGTACACTACCCATCTTTGATAGAACATGCAGGCCTACTGTAGGATGGAATCCATGGTCATTGCCGGGATTAAAGTATGGGTTAACTTTTTTTTGTATTACCCAGGCCCAATTTAAAGGTGTTATAGATCAAATGTTTATGTAGAGTAATTTTTTATATATTTTTTAAGAATACATCCAAATATTTTGGAAATATAGGTCCAAAATAAATGTTGTTTAAAATTTAAATGACATGCTCGTGCTCTAGTGCGACATCTAGTGTCTGAATATTATCTATAGCACCTTTAAATGGCTGCTTTTTTATATAGCGCTTTTATCCAAAGCGCTTTACAATTTGTTACTTAAATTTTACCCATTTACTCACACATTCACACACCGACGGCGGAGGCAACCATGCAAGGTGCCAACCTGCTCATCAGGAGCAATTAGGGGTTAAGTGTCTTGCTCAAGGACACATCGACATGCTGCCCGGGGAGGAGCAGGAATCGAACCGGGAACCTCCGGATTGCCAGATGACTGCTCTACCTCCCGAGCCACTGTCGCCCCGGGATATTAAACATGCATGAGTACAGGCCATCATTTCACTGATCGCTTTAGTATTGAGAATTCTTTTTTTGCTGCACCAGGCTCCAATCCAATCCAATGGGGAAAAGGTTTTAGCCTTCAAAAAACATAATTCAGGTCCTTTTCCAAAACAGGAATCTCACAGTAGCCTATGTCAGTTGTATCTTCATATGTTCTTTCTTTCACCATAGGATCGAGGCCTCTGCCAAGAATCTTTGCAAACTGCATGCTACCATGTCCTCCCTCCTCACTCCCCCCCCCCCCCCACCACCTCCTCCCTCATCTTTTTCTGCCGAAGACTTTGCAATCTTCTTTGAGGAAAAAGTGGAGAACATCCGCAGGTCCTTCTCCCAACCCCCACCCATTCCAAATGCTGAATCGAGAACCTCATCCTTCACTCTGTCATCTTTCTCTCCCATTACAGAAGCCGAGACCCTGACACTGGTAACGTCGAACCGTCCGACTACATGCCAGCTGGACCAGCTACCCTTTCCACTCCTCCAGACCATAGCACCGGACATCCTCCCATTCCTAACTGCAACCATCAACTCCTCACTCAACTCGGGGGTGGTCCCCACCTCCCTAAAGCAAGCCAGAGTCACGCCCCTCATAAAAGAACCAACCCTGAACCCCACCGTCATAGCCAACTATCGTCCTGTCTCTATTCTCTCCTTTCTTTCTAAAACACTTGAACGTGCTGTATCCAACCAACTTACTGCTTATCTCTTACAGAATGACCTCCTAGACCCCAATCAGTCTGGCTTCCGGACTGGCCACTCCACAGAAACGGCCCTCATTGCGGTCACAGAGGCACTTCACTTAGCAAAAGCGAAAGGCCTCTCCTCTGTCCTGATTCTCCTAGATCTATCTGCAGCCTTCGACACAGTCAACCATCAGATCCTCCTTGCGGCCCTCGCAGGAATGGGAGTGGCTGGATCAGCGCTGACATGGCTGACATCATACCTCAACGACCGCTCCTACCAAGTGTCATGGAGAGGGACTCTGTCGGCCACCCGCCCCCTCCGGACGGGTGTCCCCCAGGGCTCGGTCCTGGGACCCCTTCTCTTCTCCCTCTACACTAAATCACTGGGTAACATTATCACGTCTCATGGCTTCTCATATCATTGTTATGCCGATGATACTCAACTCTTCCTCTCCTTCCCTCCCTCAGATATCCACGTCTCTGAGCGGATCTCGGCCTGTCTGTCCGACATCTCCGCCTGGATGACGACCAACCACCTCAAACTGAACCTAAGCTAAATAGAATTGCTCCACCTGCCGGCCAAATCCTCCCCCCTGACCGACCTCTCCATCACAGTCGAGAATGCAGCTGTGACCGCGTCCCCGACCGCCAAGAACCTTGGTGTTGTCCTCGACGACCAGTTGAACTTCTCTGCTCACATCGCAGCGACAACCAGAACCTGCAGATTCCTCCTGAGCAACGTCAGAAGGATACGCCCCTTCCTGACAAAAGAAGCCACCCAACTCCTCGTCCAATCAACAGTCATCTCCCGCCTCGACTACTGCAACGCACTGCTAGCTGGCCTCCCGGCCACTGCCACCAAGCCTCTTCAACTCATTCAAAACGCAGCGGCCCGCCTGATCTCAAACCTACCGAAGTCGGCCCATGTCACCCCACTTCTTAGGGACCTGCACTGGCTCCCCATTGCTGCACGTATCCGCTTCAAGGCCCTCGACCTAGCATACCGTGCGGCAAAGGGAACCGCTCCCGCCTACCTCCGGTCAATGGTCTCTAACTACACACCCTCAAGACCCCTACGCTCTGCATCTTCTGGCCGCCTCAGACCTACTCCTATCCAAGCTCCCGGAGGGTCATCAAAGAGAAGCCGCCTATTCTCAGTCCTTGCCCCACAATGGTGGAATGAACTACCCATCCCAGTTAGGACAGCCGAATCCCGTCCAATCTTTCGCCGTCGACTAAAGACTCACTTCTTCAACCATTATCTGAAATGATTAAAAAAATTAAAATTAAAAATCTAACCCTGACTAACCTTACTGTCATGCACTTGTCCTAATAAACTAACCTACACTGTAACATGCAACACTTTGATGAACATTGTTACTCAGCTGATAGAGTTGTACCCTTCTTGCTGTCTTGTCGTACAGAACTTGTAAGTCGCTTTGGATAAAAGCGTCAGCTAAATGACTAAATGTAAATGTAAATGTAAATGTTCTACTGTGGAAAGGGTTGCAAACCATAGCCTATATTGTATCAAACGTTTTTTTGGACATCAACACAATTGTCATCATTTTGGCTCTGTACACCACCACAATGGATTTGAAACCTGACCTGAATCCAATTGATCATGCATTTCACTTGCTGAATTTCACATCTGTTTGTTCTCTCTCTCTCTCTCTCTCTCTCTCTCTCTCTCTCTCTCTCTCTCTCTCTCTCTCTCTCTCTCTCTCTCTCTCTCTCTCTCTCTCTCTCTCTCTCTCTCTCTCTCTCTCTCTCTCTCTCTCTCTGATTGATTGATTGATTGAAAAGTTTATTAACAGATTGCAGAATGGGTACAGTACAGTACATCTCAATACATACAATTGTTAAGGGGATGCAGACCAGAGAAAGACTTTCGTCTTGTTTCCACCAGGGTCCCCCATTTTCAATTCATCATAACATATATGACATACATGACATACAGATAGACAGTACTGCTACATCTATACATTTATGACATATCAGATTTGCAAATACAGTACTGTTTGTGATACAAAAGTGTCCAGAAAAGGAGTGTATATACATTTGGCGTAGAAACTGTACATTGGAGGAGGTTGGTGGGGTGGGGTTGGGTGGGTTGGGTGAGGGCTGTACATTGGAGGTGGGGGGGGTTGGGTAGGGGACACACACACATTTTACACTGTACATTGGAATATTGACAAAGCCTTACTTGGTCATTTACTGTACAACTAGGTTAGGACATTTGTAGGGGCCAGTTTCGAATTGCAGTCTCACGTAGGTGTTTTTTGAGAGTGTTTTTGAAGGTGGGTAGTGATTCACATTCCTTTACAGCTTTAGGCAGGGCGTTCCACATTGATGTGGCATAATTGCGAAACGTGTTTAGTCCCTTGTTTGAGCCGAATCTGGGTTTTACATGATTTGTGGAGCTCCCTCTGGTGTTGTGATCGTGGTATTCACTGACCTTTGGGAAGTATTTTGACATGTACATGGGTACCTTGGTCGCGTAGTGTATCTTGTAGACCAGGCCCATTGCAAGTTGCTGTACTCTGTCGTCTACTCTAAGCCATCCTAGGTTGTCAAAGTGGGCAGGGGTGAGGTGGGTTCTAGGAGTCAGGTCAAGTAGTAGTCTGACTAGCTTGTTTTGAGATGTTTGTAATTTGTTTTTTAGTGCCTTTGAGGTGCTTTGGTACCATGAGGTGCAAGCATAGTCGTAGTACCCTTGAATGAGTGCTCCTGCTAGAGTCTTCAGGGTATTCTTGTTTACCAGAGAGGAGATCCGGTACAAGAATCGCGTTCGTTGGTTGACTTTTTTTATTACATTGGATGCCATTTTGTCACAGGAAAGATTAGCCTCTAGGATGGAACCCAGGTAGGTAATTTCATCTTTCCTTGTGATAATATTGTCACCCACTGTAACCGAGAAGCCGTCGGTCTTGCTGAGTTTGTTATTTGAGCCGAAGAGAATGGACTCTGTTTTGCCCATGTGTAATGATAGTTTGTTGTCGGCGAGCCATATGCAGATTTTGCCTAGTTCCGAGCTGAGGGCTTTTTCAACCTGTAACTTGTTCTTGTCAGAGACCAGCAGGGCTGAGTCGTCCGCAAACAGGAACAAGTTGCAGTCACAAGCTGACGACATGTCATTTGCATAAATTAGGAATAGTAGCGGTCCTAGTATGCTTCCTTGTGGAACACCACAGCTCACTGTGAGGGGGGGGGATAGGGTACCGTTTACTTCCACCATCTGTTCCCTCCCCTCCAGGTAGGATTGTATCCAGCTCACTGATAAACTATCAAAACCAATTGCTTTTAGCTTGTCAATCAGAATGGTGTGATTGACAGTGTCGAAGGCCTTTTGTAGGTCCAGCATGACCATGCCGCAGTATTTGCCCGCGTCCACCTCTTGTTTGATGTGGTCGTTCAAGTAGAGAAGGCATGTGTCAGTGGAGTGGGATGTTCTGAAGCCAGATTGGAATTCGTAGATTAGATTTTTTTCCGCGAGGTACTTTTCGATCTGTTCGTATACTATTTTTTCCATGACTTTCGAGATGGATGTAAGGATAGAAACAGGGCGGTAGTTACCCGGGTCTAATTTGCTGCCCTTTTTGTGCAGGGGTGTTACTCTCGCAATTTTGAAGTCCTTGGGGACGTGTCCCTGTTTTATGGAGAGGTTTATTATGTGTGTGATGACTGGGGTGATGGCTGCTGCTGAGTCTCTGAGGAATTTGGAGGGGATGTTGTCATGGCCAGTGGCCTTGTTTGGTTGGAGGGCGCTCAGTTTTTTGAGTACCTCATCTGTAGTTACTATTTCCAGTTTGAAGTCGTCTTTGTGGACGCCTAGGTTCATGTAGTATGCTACTATGTGTTCTACCCCATACTGCCCTGAGTGGGAGGGTAGTTTGTTTACCAGTGTTGTGGCTATGTTTGTGAAGAAAGTGTTTAAGTAATTGGCTACATCCAGCTTGTCTGTGATGAGCGTGTTGTCCGTCTTTATGTTTATGTTTGAGAACCTGGTTTTGAGTTTTTTACTGCAGCCTAGTTGATTGTTGAGTAATTTCCAAAGTTCACGTGGTTTATTTTTGTTTTCCTCGGTTTTGTCATTGATGAAATTTTTTTTAGCAGTTTTGATCATGGAGTTTACGTCATTTCTTAGTCTGTTTCTTTCTAGTTTGAGTTCAGTCACGTGGTCTTGGAGTTCACTGTTCTCTCTCTCTCTCTCTCTCTCTCTCACTCACACATTATCTCAGGCATGGAGTTCAGGTGTGCTGGAGCCATAGGAGCAGCTGATTGACGTCTGTGTGCCGATTGCGTCACCTATATAGCCCTGTCAACTTTGTGTTTACCAGTCAGTCGTAGCATTTTGCACTCGTTAGTGAATATTCTGTTGTTCCTGTACCCATGTCTAGCCCTGTGTTGTCCTATATTGTTTTGTCTTGTTTTTACCAGGACCTACAATGTGTAGTGTATTGAGAGGGGACCCTATTAACTGTTACACCACTGAACGGCATGCTGGGTACAGGTAGCTAGCCAAGTACTGTAGCATAACAGTCTGTTAACACTTTGGATGCCAGCAACGAGTTTTGTCGTTAGTTCATGCCGCCAGTTGAGTGCCGCCAATGACATATAGCGTCTGTTTGTCGTATTTTTTTTTATTGGCGATTTGAATTCATATTTCATCAATCGAGCCTCATGCTAGTGTTGCAGTCTCTCTGAGCTCAATTGGGAAGATACCGCCCCCTATAGTCTCTCCCTGTGTAACTGCACTCCATTAGTTTAGACTGATGAAGGGGGGGGCCAGTTTCCTCATTTAACTTTTCCGTCAAGCCAACTGAAGAGACCCAAGTTGATCGCCAGGCCCTCAGAACAGCGTGGATTATGTATTTCCAGCACCCAACGCTGAATCAATAAACGCAATCGATATTTGGAATGACGATCAGGAATTGGAATAATCTTTTTGGATAACATCTGATCTGAGGTAAGGAATCAATTTGACCAGTCTTGGGGTAATCAGAGCTTTTTTCACAGATATATCAATGTGTCTCGTATGTGTGTGTGTGTGTGTGTGTGTGCTGAGCTCGCTGATCAGGAAATGAGAGAATATACTTTTCAGATTGCTTCTATAGCGTGCATAAGTACACATATACTATCGATAATCTAGCGTTTATTTGAAAACGATTCATAAATAGGCCGAAAAATTACAACGTTTTTGTGTATGCCCGAATATTCCAGTAAATGCCGTTTATCACGGAATCTATATATTTTCCTGAAAAACAAGGGCTTTTCAAAATGCTATAAAACGGAAATGAACCGATTAAAAAACAATCAGTTTCGACAATGTTGACTGCAAACAAGTCATTGATAAGCGACGGGCAGATTAGACACATAATTTAAGACAGAGATTATGCGTTCACAACGCTATCATTGAAGTTGGTGCTGGCATTTAACCACGTTTTACCATGTTCACCAGTGGTAATCAAAGTGTTAAGAGCTGGGAGAACAGAAAAGAAAGATGAAGAAAGAGAGACTGGAGATGTTACATGGTATCAATGTTTTGTACGTATGCATGTTGTTTCACTAAATTCATACATTTCAAGCAAAGTGATTTAACATTCAGAATGAAATCATTAGTTCCCGCTTGTTTGTTATCTCAGTTCGCTATTAACCTCTTACGCCTGAGCGGTCTGGTCACAAGGAAAGATGAAATTACAAACCTAGGTTCCATCCTAGAGGCAAATCTTTCCTGTGACAAAATGGCATCCAAGGTAATAAAAAAAAGTCAACCAACAAACTAGATAATTTTGACAACCTAGGATGGCTTAGAGTAGACGACAGAGTACACTAAGGTACCCATGTACATGTCGAAATACTTCCCAAAGGCAGGGGTGTAAAAAGTACCCAGAAATTATACTTAAGTGAAAGTATGGGTACCATCTCAAAATCTGACTCAAGAAAAGGCAAAGTATCTGGCTAAAAACACACTTGAGTAAAAGTAAAAAAATACCTACTTTTAAATGTACTTAAGAACTCAAAAGTAAAAGTACATTTTCTTTTGAAAGGGATAGACCACGGGTCTCAAACTCATTCCATCGTGGGCCAAGTTTTCATTTTAACTATACATTGCACCAGGTGAGTTAGTTGAAGAGGTGAGCCAATTAGTGAATAATATCACAATATTAACCGCAGCATACTGGATTATCCTGAATAATATCACAATATTAAAGGCAGAATACTGGAGTACCCTGAATAATATCACAATATTAAAGACAGAATACTGGAGTACCCTGTATAATATCACAATATTAAAGACAGAATACTGGAGTACCCTGAATAATATCACAATATTAACCACAGCATAATGCGGATCTGACTGTCTATTCTTCTGATAGCAGGTGTTTAATCAAAGATCCCCGCTTTCTAGTGTTGCACAAGGACCAATCAGCATGGGTATGGGCGGGTTCATTTTCCATTGATGGGGATTTGATTGGCTGTTTACCTGCGGTCGCAGGATTAATAACGTTAACGTTAGTTCGGCCAGATAAACAATAAAAATATACTAATTAAAATGGTTGGACCTGTGAGATTTGTACTTTGTAGGTCTGCATTTTAAATGTAAGGAGTAAAAAGTATGTTTTTTTTCTCTGAAATGTAATGGAGTAAAAGTACAAAGTATACAAACCTAATAATACTAGAGTAAAGTACAAATCCCCCAAAACAGTACTTAAGTATTGTAACAAAGTACAATTACTCAAGTACTTTACACCCCTGCCCATTGCCCAAAGGTCAGTGAATACCACGACCACAACACCAGAGGGAGTTCCACAAATCATGTTCAACCCAGATTTGGCTCAAACAAGGGACTAAACACATTTCACAATTATGCCACATCAATGTGAAACGCCCTACCACAGCCGTAAAAAAATGTGAATACCTACCCACCTTCAAAACCGCTCTAAGAGCACCTACGGGAGGCTGCAATTCGAACCCCCCCCCCTCCCAATGTAGTTTCCTCCCCCTCGTATGTATATATTTTCTGTTAGGATCTGTTTAACAGTACTGTATATTTGCATATCTTGTATGTCACAAATGTAACAGTACTGTATATCATGATATCTGTATGTTGTGTATGTCATGTCACTATGAATTGAAAATGGGGGACCCTGATGTAAACAAGACGAAAGTCTTTCTCTGGTCTGCATCAACGTAAACAATTGTGTGTATTGATCCATACTGTATTGTACCCATTCTGCAATCTGTTAATAAAGTTTTCAATCAATCAAAACAAACATTCACTGTGTAAACTTAACATTCTCGGTTTATTTTCAACACTCGCCTGAAAAAAAACATTAGTGCAAATCATACATAGAACTGTTCAGAGATTGATACATGATTAAATTATTAATAAATATACATAATATATTTTACACTTTTGAAATGCTACGAGCTTTTTTCAGTTAAAATAACGTTCTTCCATCCTGTACATCCAATACATTGCAGTCTATCTGAATTAAATTAAATGTTGCAAACTGGGTCAGGGAGGCAAAATGAAGAGATGCACCAACCCAATGTATATAAGCTTCAAGTTACTGATTCAATCATTCTAAATAATTCAAACTACCCTGTATAGCTTAGCCCTGTATCTCCAATCCAGTTTGTGTGCTAAACATTAAGTGCATAATATACATTGACAAGTCATTCTTTGAAATTAGTGACACCTTGATGATTCCATACATACTGTCAATACAGGGTTGTTTTAATAACTGCCCTATACTGTCAATTAACGTCTTTTCTTTTTCAATTTCATGATTTATAATAAAAAGAAAATATTTCACTCAATATTCTTGCAGCGTATTACAAAAGCAAGCAATGAAGTGCTCGTTTTCAGACAAATAACACAATTAAATAAAATGTACATACTTCACATATCAAACCTTCCAGTTTTTGAATAAATTAATGAAATCCCACTTCACTTTGTCGAACACTTGTGAAAAGGTGCCAAACATGAAAACAAAACTAAGCTACCGTTTGCAAACAGGTAAGAGTTGTATTTTAGGCGAGATCATGTGAACTTGTGAAGGCAAGCAAAATATGCAAAGTCTGTCTAATCTATACTGTATTTAATATCCAATATTGTTCAGTTGTTTGGGATCAGTCATATGCAATTATATATATATATAATAGTATGAGAAAACTAAAATGTCCCGTCTCGCTCCCACTTGTTGATGCAATATAACTCTAACTACATGTTATATTTCTATATTTCCATCAAGAACATTGTTCTCAGTGATCTTTCATAAGAAACAAATAGTAGCATAATTGCCAAATATAATTTTCATTTAGTATCACATAGGGGCGATACAGGGACGCCAAGTATCGATATTTAATTATTAATTTAAAAAAATTAATAATAATAAATTAATTAAATTGTATAAGGAAGTTGAATTGTTCATTTCAATACATGTAATAGTACAGGAGTAGTCCACACACACATGTGCATTCAGTTAAATTGGAATATGACTGTAATACAAACAGTTCAGTTTGTCAGGTACATGCAACAGATTAGTGTTTACATCTGTCTGCTTGAGAAAACACCATGTTCTGCAATACAAATTATTGAAGTGAGATGAACAGACTGAACTTTATTTTATTAGATAAAACATGTTGACAAAGTTTTACTTTGCAGTTGAAAAAAAGGTAATAAATTAAATTTGATCAAAAACAAATAAAATTCCGCAATACTCAGCGTATCGCGGTATATTTAGTATCGCAATACTATCGTATCGTGACGCAAGTATCGCGATAGTATCGTATCGTGAGGTCTCTGGCGATTCCCACCCGAGGATGTGGGCTCCTTACTAAACTACACATTCACAATGCTGAGAACACTGGATTCCCGAAATAGAATGAATAGTTGCCCATTTCCCCTCAACAACAACAACAACAACAACAGGTAACAGGTTATGTTGCACTGGACTAAACAGCATATTACTGGAAACGGTCGTTTACAGTCTGGATCAAGGATACCTGTAGTCTCATCACCAGACACTCTCCCACACAATTTTACTTCATACCGTTGACCTTGTATTCCATGTAATTCCATTGATTATTGTCAAATGGAGCAACATCCAGTTTATAATTTAAGGACTAATCTGTACCCAGGTAATCAGTCCTATAATTCAGAATCTACACTGAAGATTCAAAAAGATGACATTAACTGTACTATAAGCATGTACTACAGGTAGCATGCAAGAAGACTTCAAAACAAAAGAAGGCTAGACAAAAGATTAAAAAAAATAATAATAAAAAACAAAAGTGCAACTGCATGCTGGTAAGTACAATTTCAACCTGCTGTAGGCTCTATGAAAAATTAAACCCATAATCATCTCATCATTTACATCCTGCAACTCGCATTTCAGTCACAGGTTAGGTTTCTATCAAAGTGCACACCAAAGCCTTTGCCAAACAGCTCGCAAATTGAGTGAGGAAATCTACAAAACTACTACAAAAGCATCTCGCGTTCATCACATCCGCTCACTGTGGCTCCTTTGTCACTCGTTTCTTTTATCCTCACTTTAGTTGATATCGTAAAGTAAAACGCATAACAGTAATGTCTCCCTTTAGTATCTCAGGGTCCGTCCAGCCATAGACGGACGGGGAGCTTCATATAGCCGAGTCCTGAGAAGAGAAATACATTTATTATGGTCATTATAATTATGTTAATTTTGGCAGCAGTTTAAATAAAAAGAATTAGGCTGGATCCCCTCAGCCCTCGCCATAAACCCTCTGGGAGTCCCATCGAAACAGGATGTTGTTTTTCTTCACGTCATAAAGTGTCTACATACAGTAGATGGGTTTCTCCTCCACATCAGACTCAGTGTGCTGTGCATCAAGGAGGCAAAAAGGAACGTAATCCTGGTCAGAACAACGGGGCACTACAATATATTTGCAATTATTAGTCATGTTAGGGAGCTAAACAATCAATCAATGCCAATGCTAGCCATGCTGATTTGGCTAAATAACATCCAGACGTTTTCGTTTTAAACAACCTTTAGTTGGGGGAGTGACATGGTTTCTCCATAGAGCCCCATTGAATATTTTTTTGCACAGCAGCTCACGCAGGTAAGGGCAAAAAAGGCACGTGATTCAGTGAGTATTGCTGATTGGCTCAAACACAGTATGTCAACAGAACACCTTCAGCCCTCGAGGCAGCAGGAGGCAGAGCAAGTAATGAAATCTGTTCACTTCAGCCCCAAATACGACCCACAATGCAATACATGTGTCATGATGTCCTTTTTATTTTATAACTCGGTTGGTCGGTCCACAAATGTTTCCCACTCTAGTGACCCGTTTTTGCCCTAGCAGGTTGACATTTGGCATGGAGGTCAAGTGTGTGTTCATGCCAATTAACTAAAATGGGGAATGGCAATGGGAGTGGCATATTGCAAAAGGGTCACAGCTATTGTGAATTGGAGCTTGTTTTTATTTATTTTTTAAGTAAAGATGGTGGCAACAACGTAACTAAAGTTACTTATTAAACTATATCAAACACATTTGGAGGTAATAATTCATCCTGATGTTGAGTACAATTATGTTTAGCTTGAGGTGTAAATGTGAAGATGTTTTAACATTTAAAGCGATCTCTGCCAAGAGGCTGGAATCATGCAGTGAGGACTCAAATACTTGCTTATTACACATAATTGTGGCAAGGGTGTCTCAATTCAGTTTGTTGCAGCACACCCGTACCACCTCACACAAAGTGACCATCCTAATGATGTGTTACCAAGTGTTCATTTGTTCATTGAAGAGGTGGTTTGTATGAAAAGAAAATGGGATCCAGCCCTGATGTTCACATTTTGACTCAAATGTTTACTAGTTTTAGTCACATCTTAAGTTATTCCATCCCATAAAGTTTTTATTTCGTTTTAGTTCATTAAAATATGTTGGCCTTAAACTCCTTTGATATTTTTCCTTTGATCCCCATTCTAAACACTCGCTCGGAGCTGCCTGTGTCTCCCTGGCACCTCTGCCTACGTTAAAATTGCAATGACGATGGAATCCCGCCAGGTGGCAGTATCGCCTACCTTTTGAACTGGGTCTCTAGTCTCTGGGTCTCTCTCTCTCTCTCTCTGTGCATCTGGCTAGAGGAACCCCTCCCCCTCAAAGTGAATCAGAACACAGCAATCTGTCGGCGATTTGATCGCCTGAAACATATTGTTTCCCTGTATGATAGCCATGCCCAATGCACATGAGTAATTGCGATCACGATGGAACGAATGGGATTATTAATTTTAGAGTACCTTCTGACTAAGGTAAGGACATCAGTCGTATTTCACCGAACCTAAAACATGCTTTTGGTCGCAGCTTCGAGGTAAAACTACCCCGCCCACCCCCCTTGATGATTTTGTGAAGAAACATATATATATGGTATATACTTTTGATTTGGAAATAATAGGTTCTAGGCGAGCAACCCGAACGATTTGGGCATATGCATATAACGTCATATCTCGCGATCTAGAAAAAAATACTGGATTATTTCTAAAAGGGGTGATGTTTAGCATGGAATAGCGCACAAACTAAAGTATGTCGAAATTAACTGGTTTGTCAGTGTTGGACTATAAACAATGCCTGTCAAATGTGCTATATACTATTGTCTCCATAGCTATAATATAGAACACACGATGGGTCCGCAAACATCGTGAAAATGGTCAATAACGCTGACGCCATTGAGTAAAGATGGGAAAACAGCATGGCAGTCAATGAGTTAATCATTGTCGTACCAGTCTCTCACTGGGACTTGTGTATAGCTTCTGGGTTCAGGGTATAGGAGGGTGGGGGGCCGTAGGTTACTGGATATTTCGAAAGGCATATTCATAGTATTCTCATGACGTTATTTGCCATACACAGTGACACGGCGCCATAGCTCATTGGCTACGGTTGTAATTTTATGATTATAACCTGCAATTTGATTACAATCATGGGGCGACAGTGGCTCAGGAGATAGAGCAGTCATCTGGTAAACCGGAGGTTCCCGGTTTGATTCTCTCTCCTCCCGGGCAGCGTGTCGAAGTGTCCTTGAGCAACTTAACACCTAATTGCTCCTGATGAGCAGGTTGGCACCTTGCATGGTTGCCTCTGCTGTCGGTGTGAGAGTGAATGGGTAAAATGTGAGGAAATTTTTTTTTTATCTACCTTTTCTCCCCATTTTCTGTTTTTCTCCCATCCCCAATTTCGTATTGTCCAATAGACTTATCTCAAACCCTGCCCTCTTTTCTTGATCCTCCAATCACAACTGTCGCTTACAGTTGTGATTGGAGGATCAAGAAAAGAGGGCAGGGTTTGAGATAAGTCCATTCTACCCTCCCCTGTCTCGAACGTTGTTAGGCCATGCCTCCCACAAGCCGGCTGCAATGTGGACGAAGCCTTGCATCACGTGTCCCCTCCGGTACACGAGGAGGCAGCCGTCGCATCTTTTCACCTGCACAGCACAATCTCTCAGCGGCGAGGGTCTGCGTGGGAGGGACACGCCGCCCCCGTTGCTTCCTGATTCTGCTGCGCAGGCTTCCCACCCCTAACACTGCCAAATGTGTTAGTATGAACGACCAGCCAAGCTGGTAGCAATGCCGAGAGCTGGGCTCGAACCCAGCATCTCCTGCATTAGTGGCGAGCGCCTTGCCCACTGCGCCACTTAGCCGCCCGCGAGGAACAAATTGTAAAGCGCTTTAGATAAAAGTGCTATATAAATGCACCATTTACTATTTACAATCACCTGTTGTTCACAACCAAGACGTCTGCGATAGAATACTATGAAAGGTACCTGTCAATCCCTTACAGGCTGCTGAATGATCATCAGCTTGTCTTGTGAAACTGTAGCGCTCTGCAGCTGGCTGCCAGTAACCACTCCTGTCGCTCCTTCTCTGCCCCGCACGGGAGGCTGCTGCTCCTCTTTTTTGGGCTGTGGTGGAGTGTGTTGTGGTTTCACTATGGTGATTTTAATGGGGATTTCTTTGACACCGTGCTGCATTCTACCGTACTGACGCATGGTGGGGTTGAAAGTTCGAACAGTAGGGAGATCACCCAATGTGGGCTTTTCCTGTTTTGTCTGGGTTCTTTCTTTCACCACAACAATCTTAGTCTTTTTGTTGGACAGGACTGTGTGCACAGGCAGGATGGCTGGCCTCTTAGCAGGACTAGACGTATGATATCTGGTTCTCTGGTCCTCTGGCCTCTTAGCAGGACTAGACGTATGATCTCTGCTTCTCTGGACCTCTGGCCTCTTAGCAGGACTAGACGTATGATCTCTGCTTCTCTGGACCTCTGGCCTCTTAGCAGGACTAGACGTATGATATCTGCTTCTCTGGTCCTCTGGCCTCTTAGCAGGACTAGACGTATGATCTCTGCTTCTCTGGACCTCTGGCCTCTTAGCAGGACTAGACGTATGATCTCTGCTTCTCTGGTCCTTGGCTCGTCGTTTCTCTTCCAGGTGAGAGACACCTCTACGAAGGTGCCCGTTATTCTCCTTGGTGACGGACACGCCTCCATCTTTCCTCTTCTTCACCTCTTTAAGTCTCTTGGGGCAGACCGCCATGTGTTTGGTTCTACTGCGGCGTAACGTGAACTCTCTGCTACAGTGCGGGCAGACAAACACCTCACGCTCCTCATCCACCTGAGAGGGCGCCGCTTTATTCAACGAAGAGGTCTCTTTGTTCCTCTGTGACATTGCCCTTTGGACCAACCTTTTTTTCCTTTTGTTGAGTGCGTTGAGCTTCATCTTGGCCGGTGTCTCTTGGTTAGGTTTGCCATTGGCCTGGCTGGACGTGTGGTTCATTAGTCCATTAGTGGCATTAGTACTGGACAGCACTCCATTCTGAGCTTTAGCGAAGTGGCGAAGTGGGATCGGATTTTTCTTGGGTGTGTAACGTCTTTTGTCGCTGGCGTTTGCACAAGCCAGGATGTGTTTGTGCAGTTCTGGCATGTTGTCGTAGCTCTTGCCACACTTGGTGCATCGGATCGCCGTGCTGAAAGTCTGCGGGATGTTGTGGGTGGTGAAGTTGGTGGCCGAGGCCACGGCGCCGGCAGGCGACCTGTTGTGATAGGGGAACGGAGGTGGCTTGAAGCTGGGATAGTGCTGGTTGATGCCGAGACGAACGTCTGGCCCTTTGAGCTTGGCTCCATCAGAGGCCATGATCTTAATGGTTGTGAGCAGCTCTTCAGCCGCCTCATCTACCACCTCCTCTTTTTTAACAGGTTTCCAGGGCCCCTTTGAGGCGCAGGGCACAGACTCCTCTGCATCGACTTTGGCTGAGAGGTTGTAGTTCTGAGGTCTCAGCTTGCCCTTCTCTTCCTCTGTATATGTACACTGCTGGCCGGGGTGCAACTCTTCCTGGTGATGTTTCAGGTTGCAGAGGTAGACAAATTCCTTTGTGCACACGCTGCAAACGTACGTCTTGCCAACACCGTGGAGGTTCGAGCGGTGGTCGAGCAAAGCAGACGGCTTACCGAAGAGCAGCACGCAGAACTCGCATTTATATGGCCATTCATCAGCGTGGTAACTTACGTGATGACTTAGTTCTTTCATTGAATGGAAAAGCTTATTGCATACATTGCAGATGAAATTCTTGGTGAAGGATTGTTGTTGTGCATCACCGGGTGTCTCGTTTGAGGATTCTTCCAGTTCAGCGGGTTCAGAGGGGGGTGAGGTTTCAGTAGACATTTCACAGGTAGAAATGGACTCGTCAGCAGTTTCTTCTTTTGGGGTGGATTTCTCTTCAGAAACAGCCGACTCTGGGTCAGGATATGATGATTCACTAACTAGAGAATTATCAGATATAACTGCAGATGTGGTTGAGAGGGTTACTGATTCTGCAATGCAAGATACTAAAATAGGAGGGTCAATGGTTTCCGGGTTAGGTAACGACATAATCTGTTGCTGCTCTATGTGATTTATGACCATCTGAGTAGATGCTGCAGGCTCAACAGTGTTTTCTTGTAAAGTAATTGCAGTAGGGACAAGATTCCCTGGAGCATCAAGAGCTATGGTGCACTCTATCAAAACTCTGTTGCTGGTAATATTGTAAGAGCTGATAAGGGAATCATTTAAAGTTACAGTGGGTGTGAATGGCACTTCAGACCCTATAGCGGTTTCAACAATGGGTGCAGTGAGAGTGATTTGATCAGTGATGAACACATGACCAGATAGATTTAGAGCTGGGTCAAGGGGTTGGGACAGAGTAATGAGGTTCGCAGCATTAGCAGTGGCAAATGCAGTAGTTAAATCACATTCTGATAAGCTTAATGTGTTTTCCGTACAAATTACCAAAGGTTCAGGGGTCATGTTTTGGGCCAGAACCTGGAAAGGTTGGTGTGATGGGTTGGAAATGGAAGTCGGTGGTGCCAAAACTGTAATCAACGAAGGAGTCGATGTTAGTACCGAGTGTGGAGTTGGGGCACCTAGTGCTATAGTGCATGGTGAGGCTGGCTGCAAGGCAACAGGAGTAAGAGTAGATGGAGATTGAGCAAGAGAGTTGGAGGGTAGAGCAAGTCCATAAACAAACCCTTCTGGAACAGGTTCTACTGGTGTCATCATATCTGAACCTACCACTAGGGCAAAGTCTGAGACCAAAGAGGCCTCAGGATTCCCCAATATGTCTTGCTCAGCGACATCAACATTTGCATACTCGTTCATCAACACCTTCTCCAACACGCAGGTGTTTGGTTTCTTTTTTTTTAGCAGAGGTTGTGAACCCAAACTTGACATAGAATCCAGGTCATCTGTGCTCTTTCTTTGCAAACTCAAGTCCAGTGCTGCCTCCGCTGGAGATACCTCTTCGTTCTTCTTGACGGCATTAGAGAGGTCTAGTGGCTGTTGGTTACAGGGATTACCGCCACTTATCGAGGGCCAACTTTCTGGCAAGACTTGAGTCGCCATCGTCTCGTCTACAGGCGGAGGCGTGCCTTCATTCTCATTAGGCAATTTCTGTGGAGGTGAGCTGTGCTGGAGCGGCGTGGCACTGCCAGCATCATACTCTATGAGGTCTGGGGTCGTGTTTTCAACAGTAGACGTTGGGCTTTGCTGTGGAGAGCTGGTTGGAGACCCCGTCCTTCTCTTAAACCTCCCTGTTCCCGCAGGCAGCACAGTGAGGGAGAGTGGCGAACAAAGATTCTGGCCATCAGTAATGACGGCAAGAGTAGGTTTAAGGCCATCTTGCTTCTCCAGGAGCTGTTTAAGCTTAGGAGAAAGAAATACAGTTCTTTCTTTCTGCATAGCTGTAGATTCCGTGTTCTGGGGAAGTAGGTTTTCTATTAAAGAAGACACAAGTGATGCTGAAGATGAGGATGAAGACACAACCCCCTCAGACTCCAACTCAGTTTTAATTTGGGGTAAGAGAGGCGGTGTTGCTGTTCTCCTCTTGGTCAACGGTTGACCAGGTATCTCTTTGCCCACAACTGCCCCTACATTCAGCACCTGGCTGATTTGGACAGAGTCAAGAATCACAGCTTCCAGTCCAACCAAAGTAGCAGATCCATTGTTAACCTCGACTACTTCACAGCTTCTGACTGTGCTTGTCGAGACGATTTTTCCATCTATGTAAAAGCTGAGGTTCTCTGAGATGTTGCTTGAGATGTCAAGCATGTAATGCTCTGCCTGTTCACCTCCATTCTGCAGGACAGATACAGCTGTTACACTGTCAGTTGGCTGTGGTTCCTGCTGAGACCTCGGAGACGTTTCCTCCGGGGGCGGGGCCTTGTCCACACCTCTGACGCGGAGATGCCGCTCGTGGATCCTGCGCTCGTGTCGTCGTTTGTTAGTATGTGTACTAAAAACCTTTTCACAATATTTGCAAGCGTGACCCCCCTCAAATTCTCTGTGTTCGTCTAGTGTAGTAGCCTGCTCTCCGTCAGCCAAGACAGAGGTACCACAGCCACTGGGGGATGGAATTGAGTCTAGAACACCAGTGTGTGAGAAGAAGCCTAGAGAATCCACCGGGTTTATTAAAGAACCAGGCCTCAACTTGGCCTCATGCCTCCTCTCGTGCCTCCGCCTACCAATCTTTGAACCAAAGGACTTATTGCAGTACTTGCATTTGAACGTATGCGTCTGATAGTTTGCCAAGGCATGGATGTGTATGTGACGTTCCAAGCCTTGTTTGCTTGTAAAACGTCTCTCGCAGAGCTGGCAAGGAAACAAATCGTGATGCTCCAAATCCTCGCCCTGATCAGGATCTTCAGGTGGAAATGGTTCAGGTGTATCGGTTTCCATGTTGTCCTCTTGATCGTTGTCCACCATCTTCTGCATCTCCTCCTCCTCTTCCTCTTCTTCCTCGTCGTCGTCTTCCTCCTCTATATCTCCATCATCTCTAAATTCAGAGATGTACAGGTGAGAAGAATCCTCCATCTTCTCAGGAGACCGTGTCCTGTTCTCTTAGAAGTCTTCTGACAGCAACAGGTGACGTGAGAGCTTTGACAGCCTTCACACACCTATTAAAAAAGGACAAAGTAAGACATCAGCCATTAGGACCATAGCACAGATAAGAGCAGAATACTTGTTCACTAGGGGTGTAACGGTAGACGTAACAGTTTCAGTACTGGACCTTCGGTTCAGTCCGCGCTGTGTACCGAACGAATGCAGCGGTACGTTAACCACCAACGCCATCTGGCACATATGTCGTCCATGCAGAATGCTTCAAAATCTATGCTTCAAAATCTGCAAAAAGCCAGAGTGGGGATTGTTTATAATTGTGCGTGGGCCACAAATTCAAAATGTTATTTTCCATGTTGTACTCTGTGGAGCAGCACAACAAACTATTGACAAATTTGACACCGCGTGCATAACTTTTTTTTGCATGCAGAATTCAATTCAAAACTCCAAGTTCACCCCTTCCCAAAATATAACTTGCGCAAAGGGACGGATGTTCGTTCAGCCCACGCACAACACAGAGATTACCTGTAATTTAGCATAGCCTCATAGTTTGGCGAACACACACACCTACACACCCACTCTCTCTCTCTCTCTCTCTCTCTGTGCGTGAGGAGGATTGGTGCTAGATTGAGAAGGGGCTGTCTCTCAGAGATCAAATTAATGATAGTTTGCGGCATATAGAACGGACATTCATACACAGCAACACGCCTCCAAACAAGGTGTGATAAACATGAATTGATATATTTTCCTCTGCATGAAACAGGAAATAGTATTTACCATTAGGGACCTGCATGACGCTTCTTTCTCTATTCAATAACGTGGTCGCGGTTGTACTTAACTCTTTCAGTGCCACTCACGAGATTTCTCGTGTTTTTTTATAGGTGGTTGCTAGCCACTCACGAGATTTCTCTGATTTTTTTTTTAATTATTGCATCACCCGAGCCTACCCGAGTATAGCCGAGGGGCGCCGACGATCACTGTGGAAAAAAGCGCCCCCTGTCGTCTCCCAGATGACATAAGTGATTTTGGAATGGACTCAATGAAAATGAATGGGGGAAAAAATCCGGTACTCCACATTTTCCAGTTCACTGATCCAGCCGGGGTTACTAGAGTTCATTCTGGAGCCTCAGATCCCCGCGGATCATGGAGTTCTACTGTATCGCGTTGGATCCATACACGTATCGATTTTTTCGAATGGTGATCAGGAATTGGAATATACCAGTTGGATACCATCTGATGTCAGGTAAGGACTCTATGTTATCAGTGGTAGGATAATCAGAGTAAGTTTGATGAAGTTATAAGCTGTTTTGTGAAATGTCTTCTTTCGGTTTCACTGTAAAAGTCCAAGAGGAAATCAACGGAGCGATTATCCGTGCGCGGCCATAATGTGCGTGCGTGCACGTATAATATTGATCATCTAGCGTTTATTTGAAAACGATTCATAAAAAGGCAGACGAATATCAACGTTGTGGAATATTCCACTAAAAGACGATTTTCATAGAATGCTCCAGAATGAGCTGTTTTTTATATCAAACTGCTCTAACTGCTCTGAAACGGCAACGACGCGATAAAAAAACAATCTGTCTCCACAGCACTGACTGGAAAATAGTCTTTGATAATGCGATGGGCAGATTAGACACATAGCCATAATTTAAAACATAGATTAGGCGATATTAACGTTAACATTGGCGCCGATGGTGGCATTCAAGCGGTAAAACTGAAAACCAGGCGTGGCACTGAAAGAGTTAACAGTTACTGCATCACCCCTGAGTGGAACATGGAAAGCCAAATAAATAAACAAACTTTCCCCCAATGTACCGAAAACCCATACCGAACCGTGACTTCAAAACCGAGGTAGCACTGTAGCACCCACTCCACACACTTTATAGCACACACTCACTTTAAACAAACACACTGTAGCACCCACTCCCCACACTTTATATTTATTGATGAAGGATTGCACTACAACTCGTACACCTTACTGTAAATTGTACCTAAATTGTACCTCATCCCATTTCTGCTTGCACTATATAGTACTGTACATTAGTACACTGCATAGTATTGTATATTATATGGTAACTCAGTTACGTCTATTCTGCATCGAACATTGTACATATGTCTATACTGAACACTGTGACCTCATTTTCTACTTCTAAATTACATGCTATACTATGTTATTTGATACTATCTTGTCTAGCACAGTCTCTGGAGCGTAACAGTAAGAAGCATTTTGTATGAAAGTATTCTGTACTTCTGTATGACAACTATTAAAGAAACTTGAAACTTGAACTTGAGGTACGTATCGAACAGTGGTTTTTGTGTACACCCTTATTGTTCACCTTAGATTACATTGGTAATGACCAATAGCATTGGATTTTGTATATCTGGTTCTTTATCATCATAGTCAAGTGTGTTTTTGTGAGACACCAGTGGTTGAAACATCCGTTTTCAGTCGATAACAGAAGGAACTAGAGGACTTTAAAATACTTTTCTTTTTGTGCATGTTAGTCCTAAGGCAACAAAAGCTATTGTTAATTATTTAAGATGTCATATAAAAAGGTCCAAAACACAGACAAGGGCCTTATTTCTTTTTCCTTTTCATGAGCAACCGATTTCACTTTAATTAGGCCTGTATAAAGAGGTTATTCCATTTTGATTAGGCCTGTATAAAGAGACTATTTCACTTTGATTAGGCCTGTATAAACATTTACATTTAGTCATTTAGCCAACGCTTTTATCCAAAGCGACTTACAAGTTCTGTAGGACAAGTCATCAGCTGAGTAACTATGTTCATCAAAGTGTAGGTTAGTTTATTAGGACGAGTGCATGACAGTAAGGTTAGATAAATTTTTTTTTTTTTTTTTTTTTGTTAAATTTGACGAAAAATTACGAATATCAGCGTGGTTTTAAACACTAAATAATTAAAGTAACTAATGAAATTAAAGCAATGTGAAGCAACCTTTTACCGTTTTCAGGGTTGAGGCAGAGTAGAGAGCATCTTTTCTTTTGTCACAGATGAATGCAGACTTTTGGCTGTAGGAGAAAGAAAACAGAATTTCAAAATGATTCAAAATAAACAGGCTAAAGATGCACAAGACAGCTGGATGCCGCCCACAGTGAAATTACTGCTACTTGAAATTACAGCAGGGGCGGGTCTGTGAATTGTAATGGCCCTTTCACCTGTAGTAAGATGTGTTAATCTGATTGTATTTGGTGGAGAATATTAAGTGAACTATATGTACTGTTGGACTGTAACAATTCCATGTACGAATAAATAAAAATGAAATAAAATAACCACAAACATGAATGTTCCTTTGATTGATTGATTGATTGATTGATTGATTGATTGATTGATTGATTGAAAACGTTATTAACAGATTGCAGAATGGGTACAGTACAGCTCAATACACACAATTGTTAAGGGGGTGCAGACCAGAGGAAAGTCGTTTACAATTAATCATAACATGACATACACGACATACAGATACACCTATACATTTATGACATACCAGATTTGCAAATACAGTACCGTTTGTGATACAAAAAGTGTCCAGAAAAGAGAGTATATATTTTGACGTAGAAACTACATTGGAGGAGGTTGGGTAGGTGGGGTGGGGGTGGGGGAACTGTACATTGGAGGTGGTTGGGTGGGTGGGGTGGGTTTCCTAAATATTCACGTCACTACTACAAGGTAAGAAAACTGTATTTTCCCAGTTTCCAAAATCACCGCAGACTCGACACATGACAAAATTCCTCCACACCTGAAAGCCGTAAATCCACAGCAAAACGGTAGGCAAGGCACCCGGGTCTAGAAATGCAGGCTTCAATCTATGTTGTTCAGTCAATCTGTTCAGTACTGCTCAGCACTGTTTCAAGATACACACTGACCTCTTCTGAGAGAATTGTTGAATATAGATACACAAATGTTCTAGAATGTTTGGTTATGACGTCATACTGTGACATCACAAATGTTCTAGAATGTTTGATTATGACATCATACTGTGACATCACAAATGTTCTAGAATGTTCTATTATGACAAATAAGACGGCTCAATGATTTTATCTAAATCCAATCAATATTCCCAATGCCGTTTCAATGTAAGGTTATAAAAATAAACATATAAACATTCATATAATACAATAACCTAAATATATAGCTTTGGCTCCTCTACAGAAGACATGTAAACAAAGCTCCCATGGCTAGCATTTTAGGCAGAAGCCTTTGATGGACGTCAGTGATAAGTCGTACTTGCAGAAAGCCGATTGAGTAATTGAGGCCTATTGTATTAACACTGGTCTACAATAGTGGGCAACCCTAAGAGGCCTAATTATGGCTGTTACTTCAGTTTTCTACCATATTCTTATTCTAAAATAGTCGGTGGTGCAATATAATAGCTATGCTACTTTAAATACAAAAGGTGAACGGTCTACTAATAATTGGAACTATATATATAGTAATTCACATCTGCTTTCACCTGGCTGTGATGACACGTCCCTCCCCCCCGGACACCATTGCTGGCGAGTCATACAACACGTCGTCATACACAACAGATACTAGCTCCAGTCGTTACATTGAAAGGTCAATTGGCTGCTACTAAAACGTAGTATTCGTGTGTTACACATACGGACAAGTGGGGCGCAAGTAATTAACACGACAAAAAAACAGACACTGTTTCAATGACTGAGTAAACGACTCAGTTGGTATCGGCAAACATAATGCTAGCTAGCGTGCTGCTAACTAACCACATTGACTGCCATTTGTGGACGTGGGTGGTTCGCACCGTCAAGACAACGACCACTTGCATGACAATACTCTGCTCTGGTTACGGAAATCATAATCTATATAGTGTACAGTACATACTTCTGTTCGCAGCCTAAACGTCGCCAGGGATGTGTGGATTGTTATTCTTATTTTTGCAGGTTGCAGGTATTTGCTTTGGCTTCTCTTCCCTATTGTGCTGCAGTTAGTTTGTCCGGCGCTTGGATTGGCTAGAATGTGTAAACGATCAGTTCCGAACCAATCAGCAACAGGTTTGTTGAGACACGACAAGGGGGAAGAACATCAACGCAAAGGGCAGCTGTCTGAATGAATGATTGAAAACTTTATTTAACAGATTGCAGAATGGGTACATTACACTACGGCTCAATACAGACCAGAGAAAGACGTTTGTCTTGTTTACATCAGGGTCCCCCATTTTCAATTCATATTGAGTGTCAGGCTGTATTTAATTATTTTGTTTCGATGCATATCACATGACTGCCAGCCATGATTTTGTAATTTCCCACAAATAAAATGAGATAGATAAATATGGAAATATGATTTGCCTTTTTGGTTCAGCATTCACTGGATCAAAAATAAAAATAATTTCTCAATCAAGCAAAAATATCTGGCACATATGTCGTCCATGCAGAATGCTTCAAAATGTATTCTTCAAAATCTGCAAAAAGCCAGAGTGGGGATTGTTTATAATTGTGCGTGGGCCACAAATTCAAAATGTTATTTTCCATGTTGTACTCTGTGGAGCAGCACAACAAACTATTGACAAATTTGACACTGCATCCAAAGTGGATTATAAATCGGCTCATAAGCATCCGTGGGATAAAACATAAGACCCAAACTAGACATGTACCTTGCATTTGACATCACTCATGATTCGGGCCAAAATTAGACTGACCAATGATGGAAATTCTCTGAAATAATTTCCCTAATACCGTCACAGTTTATTATTGCAGTCTCTTTTATTGTCCTCTAGAGGGCGATGCATCTCAATATAAAGAATTGTGTCATCTCAGTTGAATTTACAACCAGGACCTGGTTACACCCATCAAGGATGTTTTTCTGTTTGTTACATTAATCTACCATGTACGATTACTGATTTTACAAGATTACTAGGGCTGTTCTGGGATATTCTGATAAATAAAATAGATGTATTGATTTACATTTGTTTGTTTTGTTTTAGCCCGTTTCCCCTTAGACCTAATAGGCTACACATACAATTGTACTTATGTGAACATAATTTCCATGTGTTCATGCACTGGATAACGCATACAAAGACAATTCGTTTTTCCTCATGCAACCATACCTGATATTTCATGTGTTCACTTTGAAATATGCCTTACTGCATGTACACTACCTCAACTATGACAACTCTAGAAAGATCCATCACCGGAGACTATTCAAGGTATTCTCCTGACACACTGTGCCTACCAACATGGCGTAATGCCACAGAATTCTGGCCACGGCTGTCATTTAAGGATAATCACCTGTCTTTTCATTACTATCACCTGTTGTCTTCCTATCAATATGTCTGCGACGGCATGCTATGAATAGTGCAATGTCCTTTTTCCTCACATAATGAAAAGACAGAAGCCAAACACATCTGACAGATGTAACCCACGGTTGATATGATGAATGTCTTTACTGCGCCCCCGTCCCCTGAGCGGTTCTGTTTTCCCCAAACAATCGTCAATTGATTCAACAAGGAACACTGGGGCTGGCTTTGCATTAATCCAGCACCTACACTGCTGCGTCCCAGCTGGGTGCCAGCTCCCTGTTTCTCATGGCATTATTTACGCCTTCAGATCCATGACAACAGAAAAGACATTCTTTGAGAGGGTATACAGGAATGCACCAGGGCCTACAGATGTACTGCTCGCTATCGTGTAGCGCATGGGTGTTGTCATGTGATATGCAAGCTTTGTGTGTTCTTTTCATGTCCGTGGGTCATGTAGGCTACATAGGGGCGACGTTTCAATATCGAACTACATGCCAAGGAAGCTTTTTTTCGCAAGACATAATGAAGAATTGTCCCAGAAACAGCCCTCTGTCCCGACCTCTGCAAGGAAAGTAATGGACCATCTATGATTGACTAAGGCCTTGTTGAGCCTTTTTATTTAGAACTGTAAATCCAAAGGTCATGGGGCTGTGAAAACATTTTACTTTGAACCACCTACAGTATGACATGCTTTGGGTCGAATGTGTCAAAAAAAACACACTGAAGAGTTTCTAGGCTGTGTACAATCAACATGCTCTCTATCAAGTGATGTACCAAACTGTGGCACACCGCATGAAAACAATTCTTATCTCTGAGAAAATGAATCAAACTGATTTGTTTAGATTTTTCTTTAGGAAAAGTGTGTTTTCAACTTGGTAAGCAGTGAGGAAAGATTCATATTTATTTTCATGTTTATCAATACATTGTGTAACTAAACTGTAACTAACTCCCTCTTCAGAAATACTGCCCTCAGTTTTACCTGATCAGGTTTGGTTTCACCCAAGGAGTGGAAGTGAAAACCCTAAGAGTGACACCTGACCTGTAACACCTGCCTTGGGATGCGATGGTACGAGACTTTGATGGTACGATTGTAGTCTGAGGAATTATCACGGTTCCACGGTATGATGATTATTATTTGTAATAAAAAATATATATATCTGAGCTTAGCTAAAACACGCAAAAAATACCATAGGATAGTGTACCATAGCTACTATAGATAACGTAGCTTCTAAAATGCATACACCATGACATTTCTAATTGCAGTTAATATTGAATTTGGTTAATTGCTGCAGCAAATAACCATATACTGTAACTCCATTTTAGGTTTTCGGGGGAACAATGGTTTCAAACTTGGTAGAGTGTTTTGTTCATTCATAGTTATAGACAGTAGAGGTTGAGTATTTTACATTGATTGACTTTACAACTGTAAATACATGGGCTGGTTCTTCAGTGTGACAGTTCACTTGAGACATTCTAAACACAACTAGAATGACACTCACAGTGATGGTTGTAGTTTGTTCCTTTGTGTTTTTAGTGTGTGTAGTGTTTGTGTCCTATCCCCTGCTTCCTCATCTTATCATGCAGACAATAAAAGCCTGGTTTGATCTCCTCTACAGTGCCAGATCATTCCATCTCGTTGGGAGAGTCACCAGTGCCACACTTCTTGTGTTTTTGGTAATTCTTGCTCCAGTGAATGTATAGCTTTTTGACCTCTCGTGTTTTTCCTATTTTCCAGATAGACTTTGGTGTGTCACACCGGCAGCGCCCCGGTTGCTGATTGATTGATTGATTGATTGATTGATTGATTGATTGATTGATTGATTGATTGAAAATTGTATTAACAGATTGCAGAATGGGTACAATACAGTACGGCTCAATACACACAATTGTTAAGGGGATGCAGACTTTCGTCTTGTTTACATCAGGGTCCCCCATTTTCAATTAATCATATTCAATTAATCTGCTTCCTTGTTTCCCCCGTGAGGATTTTTGTATGGACCTGTATCCGACACTGTCGCCTCACAGCCAGAAGGTCCTGGGTTCGATTCCCGCTTGGGGACCAGGTTGCGGTGTTGCCAGTTACCCAGGTGGGGTATCTCCTGGGCCTTTCTGTGTGGAGTCTGCATGTTCTCCCCGTGCTCACAAGGGTTTCCCCTCCTGATAAGATAAACCCAATGGAAAAACATGCACAACATATCGCTGTCGCGTCCCTGATGAAGACGGACAGGAGCACTTGGATTGGCCCCCGGGCGCGGCCCTTGTCTGCACCCGGCTGCCCTTGGGGGGAAGGACGACAGGATGGAAAGTGCAGAGAACATTTCATTCAGCGACTCAGTGCATGTGTGTGTGTTCCTGTGGGTTTCCCATCGCATGTGTGTTTGTGTGTGTGTGTGTTAAAATCTGCATGACAAATAAAGACTTCTTCTTCTTCTTCTTCTTCTTCTTCTTCTTCTTCTTCTTCTTCTTCTTCTTCTTCTTCTTCTTCTTCTTCTTCTTCTTCTTCTTCTTCTTCTTCTTCTTCTTCTTCTTCTTCTTCTTCTTCTTCTTCTTCTTCTTCTTCTTCTTCTTCTTCTATCCAGTGGTCCAGCCTGTTGCTTTGTGTTCGCTTTTGATTATTGTTTGTGGTTATTAAAACACTTGATTAACTTCTACTCAGCGGTGTCCGTCTATGCCTTTGGGGTCCGAGTTTGAGCTGTTTGCACACGGCCGTTCCCACCACTGTCACACCAGGGCCCCATCATCCTGTAGATCTTACCGCAGTTCCTACAGAATATCACCTCAAGAGGTTTTCAGTAAGATTCAAGAGTTTTATTTGTCACATACACGAGACATGTAGTGAAATGTACGTCGCCATGCCCGCCTTGATTGTGCAAAAATACAAATAATAAATTACAACAATAAAATAGAATAGATAATAAAATAGAGTAGACATGATCAAATACAATGCTAAGCTTAAGAATAAAGGCAATGAGTAATATATACAAATTGTGGCAGACCGGCTGACGTGGTAATAGACAGCCGCCATGTGTCGGCCAAGGTACTGGGGCATATGTCCATAGGAGTTCCGGAGAGATTCCCGCCAGAGCAGAGCACATCAGCACAGATGAAGCGCACCTGTGCCAGACGCGCACGAGACAGGTGAGCGCAATCCCCACTCAATCAAGCAGCATAGAAAATGGAGACAGAGATACAGAATCATTGGAGTAGCTGAGGCAAAACCATACGGAAGGAGAGGACGTGAGTAAGAGAGAGAAGAGGAGAAGATTATTGTCTGTGTGACCAATGTGTCTGAGAACCCACATGTGTATCGACCCCTGCTTGTCTCTTCCGGATCAGCCCCCGCCCGTATGAGAACTGCTCTCTGTGTACTGGACCCCGCTAACGGACCAAGACGATTCTCTTGCATTACGGACTGGCTGACGATTTCCCTAACCTCTCCTTTCCCCCTAAACAGTAATAAAACTGCTGTTAAACGTGCTTCTACCTTGTGCCGTGTGTATTTTGTTAATTCCAATCTGGTGACAGCTCGTAACACCCCAGAGTGTCACAAAATATACAGATCTGTTTTTTAAAGTGACCTTTTTGTAGTGTATTTGTGTGTGGGGTGTGTGAAAGAGTGTATGTGAGGATGTGTGTGTGCCAGTGGAGGTTTCTCTATGACAACACGTGAAACACAAATTCACTCATAATTCATAATTATTATTAATTTACATATACATATATATATATATATATATATTTTTTTTTATTATTATTATAATTTTTTTATTATAAATGTTTTCCTCTGTAAAAAAAAATGCCAGTGAATTTATTTTCTTCAGAAATGGCCAAAATTGACAGCTCTGAGCAGGCCTGCACTGCAGTAATTATTCGTGCAGAATAACTGCACAGGTTGACCCAGGGTTAAATAAATAATAAATAATAGCCAATCAAAATAGGCTATTACTGTCATCTAAGCACGGTCTGTGCATTTAAACTCTTGCCATTGAATGGGGGATTGAATGATTGACAGCCCTTGACATCCAATACACGGAGGTTGAATGATTGGCAGCCTTGCAAATCCAATCAGAGTATGGCTCCTACTCTGCAGGTCTGCAGCTACACGGCTGTTTCTCCCCTCGCAGGATTGATTGATTGATTGGAAATTTTATTAACAGAGCACTGAGAGCAGCCACGTTCGAAACCTCTATATTAGTGTATCTAACATTTAGCACTTTAATAGCAACTTATTTTTCGCCGGCGGGACATTTACTGAGGACCAGCACAACACACCTGTGGATATTATGATTTAACAAGTCTATCTGTCCAGGAGGATGACAACATTATTGCAGGTACTGTAAGCAGGCAGCCTAGCAGTTTCTAGCTTGGATGCTAATAACTACTAACGTTATCACGCTAGCTTGGATGCTAACTAACGTAATTAAGCTGGTCATGGTTCATGGTGAGCTGTTTGTGTTATAACGAGACAGCACATGAATGAATGAATGAAAACTTTATTTGGGTGAATCGCTTGGGTGACTGTCTGAGTGACCACCTGTCGGGAGTCGGAGTCCCGAAAATGGAACGTGTGTCACGCATCAACAGAACAATGTTTAGTGGATTTCGACAGCATCCTCACGCAAATGAAGGATCGATTAGATCACAAAAGACTGCTGTTTGTTGCATTGCTGGATTTGCAACTGCAGAGGAGGTCATTGAACGTTTCATCAGAAAAGAGCGAAGGATGGATTTAATTTACAAGGAGCGACAGGGACACTATTTCCTCCTAAGAAGTAACGTCGTCAATGGTGAGTGAATTTTCTTTTTTAATATTTAGTAGCTGTGTGGGGCGGGTCTGTGTTGGTATGCGTTCTGCCTTTCTGTGGTATAACAAGCGATTTCTTTTGGTCCGCCGTGGCCCCCTCCCTCCTCCTTCTCCTCCTCCCTCCTCCTCCTCCTCCTCCTCCTCCTCCTCCTCCTCCTCCTCCTCCTCCTCTCTCTCCTCCCTCTCTCCCCTCCCCTCCTCCTCCTCCTCCTCTCCTCTCTCCCTCTCCTCTCTCCTCTCCCTCTCCTCTCTCTATAGGTCTATATGACAGGCGTTGTACTCTTAAACAGTAATGTATATTTGTAGATCTGGTATGTCATAAATGTCTGGATGTAGCAGTACTGTCTATATCTCTGTATGTCATATATAGATGTAGCAGTACTGTCTATCTGTACAGTATGTCATGTTATGATGAATTGAAAATGGGGGACCCTGATGTAAACAAGACGAAAGTCTTTCTCTGGTCTGCATCCCCTTAACAATGGACCTGTCTCAAAACCCTGCCCTCTTTTCTTGATCCTCCAATCACAGCTGTCGCTTACCTCTGACTTAGGTAAGAGGTAAGCGACAGCTGTGATTGGAGGATCAAGAAAAGGGGCAGGGTTTGAGACAGGTCTATTGTGTGTATTGAGCCATACTGTATTGTACCCATTCCGCAATCTGTTAAATAAAGTTTTCATTCATTCATTCATTCATTCATTCATTCATTCATTCATTCATTGTCCTTGTGTTACATAAAACCCATCTGTGGCCTCGTGCAGAGGAAGGTGGTAAATACATGTACAGTTTTGCATACCATTGACTCAGAATGGTCTGTTTTATTGAAATCGTCACAGCAGTATATTTTGTTTATACTTCAGAAGTATGATATTTAAACATGGTCCCCAAAATGAATGGAAGCGAATGAGGAGCCTGACACCTGGGAGGAATGGGGGTGTTGCAGCGTTGGGGATGTTTTAAAAAATATAATTTAATATATAATATAATATAATAATTTGTGCTTCACCTAAAAATTTGGTCAGCAGCCTCCACTGGTTTGTGTCCATATGTGCTTGTGGGCTGAGAGATCAGTGTTCAGTGTTCTGATGGCCTGGGGGAAGAAGCTGAGTCTGAGTCTCTGTTTTTGCGGAAGCGCTTGCCTGACCGCAGCAGCTTGAACAGACTATTGTTGGGGTGATGAAAGTCCTTCATTATCCTGTAGGCTCTGGATCGGCACCTCCTGGTGTACAAGTCCTGCAGGGGTGGTAGTGCGATACCCGTAGTATGCTCTGCTGAGCACACTACTCCTGTAGAGCCTTCCTGTCCTGGGCAGTGCAATTGCCAAACCAGGCAGTAAGGTTCAGGCTCTATCACTTCCCCCACAAAGCCCTTATCATTGTACTATTGACTTGCTCCCGGGCACCCCTTATCCTCTTGGAGACTGTATAACATCTCCAGACCAGAAAAGGAGGTCATGGAGAATTATATTAATGAGTGTGGCAGCAGGACTCATTCGTCCCTCATCGTCACCTGTGCAGCAGGTGGTCCCGCATAGCCATGGACCTTGTCACTGGACTTCCTCCATCAGAAGGTAATACCCACTGTATTGACTATTGTGGATCGTTTTTCTAAGGCAGTGCATTTTGTTGCTTTCAGCTCTGGAGACTGCTAATCTTCTGGTGCAGCATGTGTTCGGACTCCATGGTATCCTTCAGGACATAGTGTCCGATCGGGGGCCGCAGTTCTCTTCCCAGATCTAGAAATCCTTCTGTCAGGCATTGGGGGCATCCAAGACCTGGATTTTCCTCACCCAGCCTCCTGTTCCACACTAGTGCACTGCAACCCTGCCCGAGCCCGACGGGGCCCTACCCGACCCGACGGGTTCGGGCTGGGTAGGGCTTTGTTTTTAAATAAATAATTCGGGCTCGGCCGGGCCGGGCAGTGCCCTCTTTTAAAAAAAAATCTTTTTTTTATAGGATAACCTTAAGTTTCTGTTTCATTTTCGCGTAACCTAGTGCTGTCATCAGAGAGTGAAAGCCTCGTGTCTGAGGAGTCAAGATGTATTAGTTAACAGATAAAATTGGATGTAATTACCGCAGCTTGGAGGGAGAACTCGAGGGGAGCGCTGCAGGTGGATGATGAACAAATGAACCAGACCAAAGTGGCATAGGTTGAAGTTGGAATATAGCCAGTTGGCAAACGTTTTAATTTGTTCTTGGATGTATGTAGCCGGTTGGCGAAGTTTTGTTAACGTTGTTCAACGCGTTGCTGACATCAACACAGCAAAGTGGTGAGTCTGATTATTATTATTTGCTGGTGTGTTCTGTTGCGCTTTCATTATATAATAAATGTTGCTGTGCTCGAAATCTGATTTCTGTTTTCTGTTTGTTTGTATAGTGACTGAGTAGGCTATTGTGTCGTGTGTGTGTGTGTGTGTGTGTGTGTGTGTGTGTGTGTGTGTGTGTGTGTGTGTGTGTGTGTGTGTGTGTGTGTGTGTGTGTGTGTGTCAAAGAAGATTCCATATAGCCTTCAAATACGTTTTACGAGGCTGCCGTGTGAGTCAACGCGAGCGCTGGGAAATAGAATTTGCGAACAAGGCTATAGAATGGTTGTTAGTTTTCAGCGTGATATGTGTTATTTAGTTAGACCTATTGGACATTTTCGTTTTTGTTTAATATTAAACAGTATTAATAAACTAAAAAAAAATTAGTTAATATATAAACAGTGTTTAGAATATTTAAAACAAAAAAATAATTTAATGTTTCTTTAGTTTTCACTATCTGTTATTTAGGTAGACCTATTGAACATTTTCGTTTTTGTTTATTTATTAAGTTCATATAAAACCGTGTTTCGAATATTTAAAACAAAAAAAAAAAAATCAGGTTTTCACGCGGGCTTAAAATATTATTTACAGTCTGGCTTATTTTCGGGCAGGGCCTGAAGTTCACGGGCTCGGGCTGGGCACAGGCTTCATTTCAAGGCCCTTGCAGACCACTAGTCCACACACCTGCCATGGGTGGAGTACGCTCACAACTCCCCGGTCTGCTCTGCCACAGGTATGTCTCCATTTATGGCCTCTAACGGCTTTCCAACCCCCGCTTTTCCCAGCCGAGGTGACAGAGCACCTTCGACGTACTAGCCGATCGTCACCGCAACCCTGCTCTCGATTATCAGCCGGGTCAGAAGGTCTGGTTGTCATCCCGTGACCTGCCGCTTCAAACGGAATCCCGGAAATTGACCCCAAGTACATTGGTCCATACGAGGTGGACCGGATCATCAACCCCAGTGCAGTGAGATTAACGTATATCCAATGTTCCATGTCTCTCCTTAAGCCTGTGTCCTCCTGCCCGAGCCCCCTCCACCCTCCCGGGTCATCCATGGTCATCCAGTATTCACTGTCCGGTGCCTGCTGGACATATGGCGGCGGGGGTGGGGCTATCAGTATCTGGTGGATTGGGAGGGGCATGGACCTGAGGAGTGCTCTTGGGTTTCTCGTGCCCTCATTTTGGATCCTGCTCTTGTCAGGGACTTTTATGCCCAATACCCTGATAAGCCAGGAAGGCCGCCAGGAGGTGTCCGTTGAGGGGGGGGGGGGGTACTGTGATGGTTGTAGTTTGTTCTTTTTGTGTTTTTAGTGTGTGTGTAATGTTTGTGTCCTATCCCCTGCTTCCCCCTCCCTCCTCTGTTTGCTCCTCTCCAGCAGCATGCCAGGGGGGCGTGGCTGACAATGTGGCACACCTGCATTCACTCCTCTCATCCCGCAGACAATAAAAGCCTGGTTTGATCTCCTCTACAGTGTCAGATAGTTCTGTCTCATCATAGTGTAACCAGTGCCACACTTCTTGTGTTTTTGGTAATTCTTGCTCCAGTGAATGTGTAAATGTTTTTCCTTTTTTCCAGATAGACATTGGTGTGTCACACTGGCAGTGCCCAGGCTGCTTTCTTGTTCCCCCCTGTGAGTATTTTAGTATGGACCTGTATCCAGTGGTCGGCCAGAGATCCAGCCTGCCTGTTGTCGCCACTGTGCTTTGTGTTCACTTTCACTTTTGATTATTGTTTGCAGCTATTAAAACTCTTGATTCACTTTTACACAGTGGTGTCCGTCTCTGCCTTTGGGGTCAGAGTTTGAGCCGTAACATTGATTTCAATAAACAATGGTGGAAATGAATTCAAATAAAATATTTGTCATTGATTGATTTTAAAAGGATTCAAACATTTGGGTCCTTGGCCTCCTGTCAACCTGTCAAATTTAATCCAAATGTAGGAGTTATGGCTGATGTGGACAGGACACACACTCACACGGACAGGAGTGAATTCAATACCTCCCTCGCCGGGTGTAACGATGATGGAACATTCTATGGGTTTTGCATGTTGTGAATGTATACATGTACTTTTTTTTTTTGATTAGATTAAAATGTATTTTCATCATACAGTACAACAAAAATAAGTTTGGCATCTAACCAGAGTGCAAATGTAACAGTAAAATGCAATAGCAATATACAATGGACGGGTGATTCAACTGGATATATAAAGAGTACTACTGAGTAATAGTTCTAATCAGATGTATGTGCCGTGTTATAGTATTATTATGTACAGTGATACAGGTATAAAGACCCTATGGTAGTAAGTCATACTGGCCAGCGGTATGATGAGTAGGTAAGAGATATGTACAGATTTAGATATAGTATCTACAGGTATGTAGAAGGATTATAATTAGGTATATACAGACAGATGTGGATAAATATAAATATGGTCAATATAAATATGTATACGGTATATACAGCATTATTGTACATATACAGAGTTATATTATCGTACTTGGCCATCGCGTCCCGCTCTTAAGCCATTCCGAGATATACCTCATCTCATGTACCTATTGTACACCATCAACGAAAAAACAAATACGCCCATCACCTGCCGGGCCCCGCCCCTATAGAGGCGTACTCTATAAGATACTAGGCATGGTCACCAAACACCCTTCCTCTATTTTCGTTTTCATCATAACGGTCGCAAGACGCCTTATGTAACTAGTTGTTATGAAAAGATTAGAGAAATTGCGTAATGTTGAAAGTTTACCGGAGGTTTGCTTACCCCTGGAATCTTCGGGCATGTTTCAGCGACACGTCGGGCCTATTATTTTTCTTTTTCTTTTTATTGATCTTTTCCCCCCTCCATTTTCCTCTGATTTTTCTCCCATCCCAATGTTAGTCGTATGCCAATTCCCAATCCCCTTCCTGGTCGCTGCGCACTTACCCCCCACAGTCAGATCATCTGGGAGAGTGGAGGCTATCACGTGCTTCCTCCGACACACGTCCAGCCAATCAACCGCTTCTTTTCACCTGGCAGCGCGGATCCTCCCTGAGAGGGCGTAGCGTGTGGAAGGATCACACTATCCCACTCAGGTCCTATCCGCGCTTAGCAGGCGCCCCGACCGAACTGTAGGAGTCGCTGTTTACAATGACCCGGACCCACCCCGCCAGCTTCTCCCACCCTCTAATACAGCCAATTGTATTAGTGTGAACGGCCAGCCAAGCTGGTGACAACCCCGGAGCTGTGAGCTGGATTCGAACAGGCGAATCCAGCTCACAGCTCCGGGGTTGGTGACGAACGCAATCTCCGCTACGCCACCTAACCGCCTGATGTCGGGCCTATTCTGATGTTTCCTCGTCTGGTGGCAGCAGATCAAGGAGCAGCGTGCAAGGTTTGGCTATCGAGCCGGCTTGTACACAGGTAGGCCCTGTGTCATCAGGCATTGATGTTGGTGTTAGTAATGCTGTGGAGTGTGTTTCGGCGCCATGGGCGGGGTGGCTTGGTGAACATTCCACTGCAGTGGACATATTCCTGGCTATCCTGGAGCATGCTGCTTACACTAATGCTACTAATGCTACTGCTAATGTTGATGCTGAAATGGGTCGTTGTTCTAATATTCCCCGCCGCGGGACGTTGCCGATTTTCCCTCCTCTTGCCCGGTTCATTGATGAAGGTCAGTCGGTTGCTAATGTGGGGCGTTTCGCTGAGTCTTATTTACCTTTTTTACGGGTAAAAGGGCTAACAACAGGGTGCAGGCCGGGTGTACCGTGGCTACGTAGCCAGGTAGCTTTGTTCCTGTGCCCCGGCGGGGATGAACAATGTCCCACCCAGCCGATGCTTGAGAGCGAATCGGCTCGGAGGGTGGCAGTATGGACGGATGAGTGGTATACTGCTGCAGGATGGTTTGTAGCGGCGGCCAGTGTTATGGCTCAGCTGGCTATTTTCCTATCCACATTGGCGTCGGGTAGTGGGGCTATGGGTCCAGCCGACATTGTAAACATGTTGCATGTTTGTGGTGTTATAGAGATCTTGACTCAGTCGCAAGCTATAACTGCGGGGAGGATTAGGATGCTATCAACGTTTGTTGTTAGGCATGTCTGGTTGGAGCACTCTCCTCTTGGGGAAGAGGATAGGTTTTCTCTCCTCACGACTCCTTTTTCCACGGAAGGACTTTTTGGTCGTTCTGTGGAGGCGCAGGCGGTTGTTGATCTGGGTCCCACACCGCCTCACGCTGTGCAGCCAGAGGTTGGAGCACGGCCTCGTCAACGACTGTGGCGAGGCCCTCGAAAGGCGGCCATGTTTCCCCCGCCAGTGGTACCCTGGGCGGAGAGTCAACAGGGATCCACAAGGCCAACAGCCTTGGCGGCCGAGGGATCGGCCATTTTGGGTGTATTCGGCTTGGATAAAACAAGCCGTCGTCATTCTGCCGCGAGCAGCCCGCTCCCCGTTCAATCCTCTCTCCGCTACCCACGGAAGCGGGGCTCTGATCGTTTTCCTTTGGCTGCGGGCCGCGAACCTTCTTTGTAGCGCATGCGGCCCCACTTTTCACTTCTCATGGGGACAGGGGCTGACACCCAGTTGATGGCTGAGCCTGGGTCTGTCCGTGAGAATGTTGTGCTGTCGCGTAGCTCCTGCACCACACGTTGTGTGATGGGTTAGCCTGGTGTTACGGCTGCCACTAGCTACAGTGGTCAGCAGGGGGACTCGAGGCCTCTTCTGTTGAATGCACAGCAAGGGTTACCCCGGCCTCGCCTTCGCCAGGCGGGGTGTCACGCTGACGCCTCCCACTCCCGTGAGAGCGGCAGTGGTCTGCAAAGGAGAGGCGAGCGTGATTTGGGTGATAGCAATATCACTGCAGGGCTACGGCGTGTAGGAGCCCATGGGGTCCTCACGCCTTGCGTGTCTAGCTGTAGAACAACTCCTCAGCATGCGCTAGAGGGGTGTTCAGGGGGGGGTGTGTGTCAACCAGTTTGATGGCAGCTTCTCCCGTATCAAACCGGCCTTTTATGTCGGGGTCCCCCCTTGGGTGAGTCGCACAGCGGGAGGGACCGGGCCAACTATCTACTGTTCCTTGCGGCCCAGCGTCAGTTGACGGCGGGTGTGCTGTGGGATTATTTTCACATATGGCGACAAGAATGCCGTTTGGAGGGGTGGATAGAGAGAACGTTGAGGGAGGGGCTTGTGTTGCAGTTCGCACAACCCCACCCTCCGTTCTCAGGTTTGGTGCCGACCCTATTGTCAGGGTCAGAAGCAGTAACAGCCCTGGCCGACGAGATCCAATCTCTGTTGGCGAAGCAGGCCGTAGTCGTGGTCCCGAGAGAGGACGCGATGTCAGGCGTCTACTCCCGTTATTTTCTGGTGCCCAAAAAAACGGGAGGGGTCAGACCTATACTGGATCTGTCCGCGTTCAATCGTCTGATTGTAGCGAGACCATTCAGAATGTTGACCGTCAAACTCCTGCTGCTTGCTGTCAGAAGGGGAGACTGGTTCACCTCCATAGACCTGAAGGATGCGTATTTTCACATCCCGATACAAAGGTGGTTTTTCTCTATGGGAATAGATCCGGTGAGGGACAAGTGGAAACGGTTGACGGTTCCTTTGTCGATATGGGGAGATCTCGCCCATTGGAGGAGGCTGGGTATCCTCACCATTGGGGTCCCCATGGGCAGCAGGCGCTCACACGTCACGGTCTTCACCGACGCCTCTCTCACGGGTTGGGGAGGGACGTGTCGGACCCACGCAGTGGGGGGCAGCTGGACGAAGGTCCATGCTGGCCCGTCTACCCCGCACATCAATGTGTTGGAATTGAAGGCGGTCCTCCTAGTCCTCAAACGGTTCGACCACCTGGTGGTAGGCGAGCACGTTTTGGTCAGTACAGACAGTATGACGGCAGCGGTGTATATCAACATGCAGGGTGGGAATCGTTCCATCCGCCTGCACCGGGTGGCGGTCGAACTTTGGCTATGGGCATCTCGCAGGCTGCGCAGTCTGAGTGCGCTCCACATCCCTGGGGTGGAGAATGTGGGCGCGGATGTGATGTCTCGGGGCGGTCCTCGTTACGACGAGTGGGAACTCCGCCCCGATATAGTCAGGCAGATCTGGGATCGTTTCGGGGAGGCCTCGGTGGATCTGTTTGCGAGCCGACGTTCTCACAAGTGCCCCTTGTGGTTCTCGGTCAGTCGAGCAGATCATCCCCCCTTGGGGGTGGATGCCTTCTCGATCTTTCCATGGCCACCCGGTCTTCTGTACGCCTTTCCTCCTGTACAGCTGTTGGGTCAGCTGTTGGAGCGGATACGGAGGGAGCGCAGGACGGTGATCCTGGTCGCACCGGACCGGGGCACGGCAGTGTGGTTCCCGGTCTTGATCCAGCTGCTGATCGCTCTGCCTTGGGTTATTCCTTGGTCGGCGACGGCCCTCTCTCAGCAACACGGGTCGCTGTTTCAGTACCCGGTGTTGGGCCAACGCCTGTTGGTGTGGCTGGTGGGAGGGTAAGTCTGGGGAGGATGGACCCTTCTGTGGTTGATACCATCCGGAATGCGCATGCTCCCTCCACTGTCGCGCTTTACGCGGGCAGATGGCTTATGTTCCAAGAGTGGTGTAAGGCGGGGGGCCGGGACGCGTGAATATTAAAGGCAACCAACTTGTGTTCAGCTTTTCTCTGATTGGCCACGACCCCACGCCGCTAGCCCGCCCCCTTTTGCCGCGAGCGCGGCAGGAACCTTCAAGTTCCCTGGTGCAAAATAAATCTGGTAGTTGGTTTATGACGTTAATTAATAATAAACACTGTTAGGACTCTTAATAATAAACACTGTTAGGACTATCTGACTCTTACTAATAAACACTGTTAGGACTATAAACACTGTTAGGACTATCTGACTCTTAATAATAAACACTGTTAGGACTATCTCGATTCATGCGTCACTACTGTAACTAGAAACTCTGGGTGTCACTGTACATTTTTTTCATACAGTCAACATATTCTTAAATAATAGCGCTGCCCGAGGCTGGGCATGATACAGTCAACATATAGCAAGAGAGAGAGCGAGAGAGAGCTCCCGTTCTACAGTCAATATACAGTGTTATCGCTGCACAGACCCGGCAATGCCCCTGACCCTCCACCAGAGCAAGGCCAGAGAGAGAGAGAGAGAGAGAGAGAGAGAGAGAGAGAGAGAGAGAGAGAGAGAGAGAGAGAGAGAGAGAGAGAGAGAGACATTGGAAAGAAACAACCCAAAACCAGAGCAAATTGAAATGCTATTTGGCCCTAAACAGAGAGTACACAGTGGCAGAATACCTGAGCACTGTGACTGACCCAATACTAAGAAGATCCTTGACTAGGTACAGACTCAGCGAGCACAGCCTAGCCATCGAGAAAGGCCGCCATAAGCAGACCTGGCTCCCAAGCGAAGACAGACCCACTGCACACAAGATGAGGTGGAAACCGAGCTCCACTTCTTAACAACCTGCCCACTATACCAAGACATATACTTCCCACAAATTGCAAACACCCAAAGAGACTTTGAAAACATGGACAATAACTCAAAACTCTCATACCTACTGGGAGAAATACAAGAATGTGAAATAAAGCCCATTTGAATTGAAGAGAGAGAGATAGATAGAGCATGTCTGTGTGTGTTAGAAAGAGAGAGATAGAGAGAGAGCATGTCTGTTTGTGTGTGTGTGTTAGAGAGAGAGCATGTATATGTGTGTTAGAAAGAGAGAGAAATATAGAGAGAGAGCATGTCATTTTGTGTGTTAGAGAGAGATATAGAGCATGTCTGTGTGTGTTAGAAAGAGAGAGAGAGAGAGCATGTGTGTTTGTGTGTTAGAGAGAGAGAGCATGTCTGTGTGTGTGTGTTAGAGAGAGAGCATGTATGAGAGAGATAAGCAAGACAGCTAAGATGAGCCCCTATATTAAGGATATTCAACTTTTAATGGAAGAACAAAACAGAAGGAAAAGATAACTTCACAAAGGCAACATGAATATACATAGATCCAAAAGGACAAAGAGAAGAGGGTCTATACCAGAGAAAACAAACTAGCAAGGAGCCAACAGCCGACATCAGCTAAATAGGCTAACTGCAAATAGAGTAGCCAGGTACTGACACCAGGTACACACCGTTAGCTACAACAGCTAGCCGGCCCGTTTGGCTCAATATAACGTTAGCTACATTAGCTAGCCGGCCCGCTTTGGCTCAATATAACATTAGCTACAACAGCTAGCCGGCCCGTTTGGCTCAATATAACGTTAGCTACGTTAGCTAGCCGGCCCACTTGGCTCAATATAACATTAGCTACAACAGCTAGCCGGCCCGTTTGGCTCAATATAACGTTAGCTACGTTAGCTAGCCGGCCCGCTTGGCTCAATATAACATTAGCTCAGGGCCGCGGGAAGTCCGCGGGAAGTGGGGGTGCTGAGATATTGATAGTTTTTGATTAAATCTTTTTTTTATTTTATATAATTTTTTCTTTTTATAAAATATATATATTATATAATTATACTTGTAGTTGTATTGTCTCCGAGACATCGCCACCACGCAACAAGTCAAAATGCTCGCTATCTGCAAACAGCTCCACTGTCTGTGTGTATACTCTGCTTTGTCAAATCACATTTAGCGTGGGGCCTGAGAGTGCTGAGGCTGACGTTCTGCAGATGGATACTATTGAGTCAGAGCGTTCAACAGGGTCTGAAACGTGTTATGAGGGGGTGCTGAGATAAGTGATATAATAATAACGTCATAGGTTTACCACTCTGGTAAACCAACACTCTCGTTCACTAGAGACCGCGCTCTCACGCTCAGCTCTGCGGAGCGTGCGAGACAAACATGTAACATCACAGCCCAGCTTACCCCAACTGTTGCGCCCTCCCTCTGCAATTAGTTCCCCGCATACATGATCGCCGACATGCAAAAGGTCTTCGACCACCCTCCCGGGGGCTCGGATAGTTCTGCTGGCTTGTTCACGCCAGGGAAACCGCAGATATATTTTTCCTTTACTGCGAATTCAGCGTCCCAAAACTTCCAGGCTGAGTCTATTTTTTTTACCAACGGATTTCCAGTTCCGCGGTGACGCTTCCAGGCCGCGTCAATTCGAATCCCAACCGGTTCATGCGTCGGCTACACGCTGCTTTAATAACATTGCATTATCGAGACAGCGCCCCTATGAGGATCTGGCAATGAATTCCAAGAGTAGGGTAAATCTGCAGTGCCGCTCTGTGACATTGAGTAGCCTCGGTTACAATGGAATAAAAGCCAAAACAACCTGGCAGTTGCAGTTACACTCCCCGCCAGCAGGGGGTGCTGCAGCCCCTGCCGCACCCCTAGTTGCCGCGTCCTTGCATTAGCTGCAACAGCTAGCCAGCCCGTTTGGCTCAATATAACGTTAGCTACGTTAGCTAGCCGGCCCGCTTTGGCTCAATATAACATTAGCTACAACAGCTAGCCGGCCCGTTTGGCTCAATATAACGTTAGCTATGTTAGCTAGCTGGCCCGCTTGGCTCAACATAACGTTAGCCAACATAACGTTAGCCTTAGCCACGATAGCTAGCCGGCCCGAGAGAGAGAGAGAGAGAGAGAGAGAGAGATATATCCACGGCGGGAATAGAATAGAGTGCATTAAAAACTCACCAAACGTCCAAGAGGATGGAGACAACCGCGTGGAGTTGACGAAGTTCATCTGCCGAATGACCGTCCTCTTCATCTTGGCATAACAATGCTGCACGCGCTCTCTCTAGGTTAGCTAACGCTAGTTAGCCTTTAGCTAAGCTAGCTACTAGCCGACATCATCATGGCTATCCCGACTGAACCACACGTTAGCACTCGATATTATAACGTAGCTAAAGCTAACTAGCTGTCCCTGCCTTTAGCTAAGCCGACATGGCTAGCCTGACTGAACTGTCTAACATGCAACAACTTTCATCTTCAGTCCATCTGCCGAATGACCGTCCTCTTCGTCTTGGCTGGCATAACTAAGCATAACCTCCAATGCTGCACGCGCGAAATAGTCAAACGCAGCTGACGCACGCCGGCCGACTGTACACATGTAACCCCTCCCTTCGTTGAAACCAATAGTATGTCTGCTGCAGAGCCCCAGAGCTCCAATAGTGAGTATGTCTGCTGCAGAGCCGCAGAGCCAGGAACAAGTCAGACACATTCTACAAACGTGTCTAATGTGAAATATATAAGCATATAAGCAAAACTAGATTTTAGGTCTGTGATGAAAAAGGGCCTCGCGGGAAGGGGGGCCTCGCAAAAAAAAAATAAATAAAAAGAAAGAATACAAAAAATAATAAATAAAAAATATTTAAAAAAAAAAAAAATTATTTGTTTTTGTTTTTGTGCAAGGCCCCCCTTCCCGCGAGGCCCTGTGCGACCGCACTGCTCGCACACCCCCTGAGGCGGCCCTGAATGTTATATGTTATTTCGCGTTTTTAACGTCAGTCACTGTACATCAGTGTGGAGGGTGACGCCTGACTGATTAACTAGAAACTGTACGCTGTAACGTTATATGTTATTTCGTGTTTTTAACGTCATAAACCAACTACCAGATTCACTCGTCACTGTACATCAGTGGAGGCTGCTGAAGCGCCAGCGGGGCGATGCGGTGGTTTTTCCCCGGCTTCCGTGCGCCGCCGCCGGCTTGACTCGGTCCAGCCCTTTCAATGACAGAGCTCTCATATTTTGCGAATGCATAAACTATATCTTAAATTATGGCTATGTGTCTAATATGGCTGTCGCTTATCAATGACTTCGCGACAGCCATATTAGACACATAATTTAAGATATAGTTTATGCATTCGCAAATATGAGAGCTCTGTCATTGAAGTGGGTGGCGGCGTAACAGCGTTCACCCTGATGTAAAGTAGCGATTTTTATTGTTTTGTCATGACAAACCAATTACATAATCCCAACATATGTGTAAAGAAACAACATATTCCAGTTAACGGTATATTTTTTTAATGATTCATTACGGTATAAATTAGGTTAACTGGAGCTGCGTATTGCTGGCTCTCATATTTGCGAATACAACAGCGTTCACCCTGATGTAAACAATTCTACAACGGAAGACGGCCGCTGCCGCGGGTGGCGCAACTCTCTGCCGCGCGGCAGCGCGGTCACGTGGCCGTGTGGCCAATCAGAGAAACGCTGAACGAAAGGCTGAACACAAGTTGGTTGCCTTTAATATTCACGCAGCCGGGACCCAGTCTCCTGCCCCCTGGATGCTGTCCTTGGTTACCTCCAGTCTCTCCTTGGTAGACTGTCGGCTTCGACGGTGAGGGTATATGCAGCAGCTATATCGTCCTATCATGAGGGGTTTGACAGGGATGTCTTGTTCAGCCACCCTCTTGTGAAGCGTTTCCTGCTTGGCGCTCGACGCGTTAAGCCGGTGCAACGCTCTTTGGCTCCGAGTTGGGATCTTCAATTGGTCCTCGGTCGGTTGTCCTTGGCCCCGTTTGAGCCGCTTGAGCAAGCGCCGTTGGGACGGCTGTCTTTCAAGACCGCGTTCTTGCTGGCTGTCACCTCCGCTAAACGCGTGGGTGAGCTCTGTGCTCTTTCGGTACATCCAGAGTGCCTGTCTTTTCGTTCCGATTGCGGTGCCACTCTGCGGCCTAATCCTGCTTTCGTGCCTAAAAATATCCGGAGTTCCTTCCGCTCCAGGGATATTGTGGTTCAGGCGTTTCATCCGCCTCCTCACGCTAGTGAGTTAGATGCGGGCCTTCACCTGTCATGTCCGGTCCGTGCTTTGGGAATTTACCTCAGCCGTACTCAGGACCTCAGGGTTACCGATCAGCTTTTTGTCTGTCACGGTGGTTCTCGTGCCGGTAAGGCACTATCGAAACAGCGCCTGTCCCATTGGTTGTGCGAGGGTATTGCCCTCTGCTACACGTTGGCCGGGCTGGATCCCCCTGGGGGCGTCAGGGCTCACTCCACTCGTGGGGTGGCAGCCTCTGCCGCTCTGCTGGGTGGGGCCTCGGTGGAGGACATCTGTGCTGCAGCTTCATGGTCTTCCCTGGGCCCCTTTGTAAGGTTTTACCTCATGGACATGACCGGGGGTTCTGTCTCCCAGGCGGTTCTGGGGTCTGTGGCCTTTCCTGCTTCCCGTCCTTTGGTAGGGTAGCAGGAGTGTGTGGGTATGGGCCACAGTGTGTTAGGTCACACGTGGTTCCGCCTGTGCTGTGTGTTCAAGGGGTTCTAGTTCCCTCTTGCTCGCACTCGGGTGGAGTTGACTGCGCCCCCCCTTCATTAGGAAGGATGGGGTGACGGGGCTCTCCAACCCCTTGATGTGGGCTTACGGGTCCTCAGGGGGTACATCTGTCGGGCCTCGCGTCCGCTCTACCCCATATCTCGGAATGGCTTAAGAGCGGGACGCGATGGCCAAGTACGATAATATAACGACAGGTTATGTATATAACCTAGTTATATGAGTACTGGCTAAGCGTCCCGCTCTTAAGCGGCCCTGAGTTCCCTTGAGGAATCTTTTCCTGGAAACGGGTTTTTTGGCGAGGAAGAGTGTTTGGTGACCATGCCTAGTATCTTATAGAGTACGCCTCTATAGGGGCGGGGCCCGGCAGGTGATGGGCGTATTTGTTTTTTCGTTGATGGTGTACAATAGGTACATGAGATGAGGTATATCTCGGAATGGCTTAAGAGCGGGACGCTTAGCCAGTACTCATATAACTAGGTTATATACATAACCTGTCGCTATATGGGTTATATGCAGGTGTATAAATAGGTATATAGAAAGGGTTATACAGTATGCAGGTAAAGTGCACAAAACCTAGGTGAGACTGAGTGAGTATTTCTGATACACTAATATGACATAGAGATGATATCAAGTAAAGTCAGGTAAAGTGTTCCTTTATTAATCCCCTTGGGGAAATTCAGGTGTCATAGCAGCATGGGGGAGGGGGAAGGGGAGGTACAGGCAGAAACGATAGTAAGAGAAACAGTCATAATAATAGAGTAGAACATAGTGATAATGGCACAATGCAATCAATAATAATAGTAGTAATAATAATAATAATAATAATAATAATAATAATAATAATAATAATAATAATAATAATAATAATAATAATAATAATAGTATACATGGTATAGGAGTCGTTATAAAACCGTTAATCTGTAGACCGTTTTCGCCTAAAGGTACATGCCTAAGTAAATGGAAGATTGCTCCACTTCTGCAAGGTAAATTTGCATGTTCTTGGTATCTAGGAACATATAGGGACATGGGGGTATGTATTTCCAGTGTCAGAAATATTGTGTCTGTTACTAGGCTGAGTAAATTGTAATGAAGAAAAGGAGAATATAAATTATGATTTATGATTTTTGCATCTTTGATCAAAAATTGATACGGTAGGATAAAATGCACATTCACCACCTTATTGAGATCATGTGTACAGAAAATCTAAGCAAATGAATAAAGGGAAGATGATTAAACAGAAGGATTTGTAGATACAGTAATTAATGATAATCGATTTTAATTATAAATTCATATTTGACCTTGAACTTGACCTTGACCTTATTATGGCCAAATCATACATCTATGGATAGGGAAAATGCTCCTCTTTCCAATGGCAGGGTTGAATCTGGATTTAGTCATTTCCTTGCGGTTTTTACGATAATTAGCATTTCCAGATAAATTCGTATTTCCGATAAATCGGTAAAATGAAAATATACACTTTGACTACTGTTTTTGATAGGGTTATGGTCTTTACTCTTTGCTACAAAAAAAATATTTAAAAACATTAACCTCTTAACATCCAAGGGCCCACATGTGGACGATTCTTTGCCGACCTCTAATGGCTCGGGTGTGCATTTCTTTTAATACAATATATAGATAGAACTAAAGCCATATTTGTTGCCTGTCGATTGTCCTTTCAGGTGACAAAATCCGTTCAGCGGTTATCGAGTTACATGCCGATATGTGAGGCGTGCCCCAAAGTACGCAAAAGTACACATTACCACCCCCGACTCCCGGGGCTCTAGTTCCGTCAATCATTTGGCGATCTCGAACATCTTTGCACAGGGTTGTAGCCAATGAGTGTGGCTTTCCAATGATACATGATATGATAATTGGGGATCTAATACGTTCTCTATTGATCGATTTATGATAAAGAAAAGCAGGGGGTCCTATAGGGGGACCTTAAGGCTTAACAGGTGAGCTCTGAATTCACATGGATTTTTGTGAAAGGTAATCACTGGAACTCAAGGTTCAAACCAGTCCTTCAAACTTGATGTGAGTTGCAGCTGTGAGAGTGTGATGAGCCATAGATGTTTGAGGCCCTCTTTTCCAACATGTCCGTCACATCATCGCATAAGCAGGTGCTACCCTGACTATCACTGCAGGAGAAAGTACTGTACACAGATGGCCTTTTAACCTAAATCTGCAGTGGGCTGTTAGGAATCTTTTGCATCTAAAAAATGTTTTTTACATGCAAATATGCACCTGTACAATCTATGGTACACACATATTTACATTTATTTGTATTACTTACATTTTTATTAGGTTTTCCAACAAAAGAAAAGAAAAGAAAAGTAAAAGGGAATAATATATTTTACACAAGATGAAAAAGAAAAGAAAAAGTAAAAAATGTATAAAAGTGTCAACCGAGTCTGCTGTCCTAATGACCTGCGGGAGAGTGTTCCAAAGTTTTGGGGCGTAGTAACTGAAAGCACTCTCACCACTTTTTAACATTTTTACAACGGCCCGACAGCGGGCCACCATGCACTCGCGAGCACTTGCGGCACTTTGCGCTCATCTGCCGGCTCCAGGCTGCATTTTTCGCCAATCATCCAATACACTGTTTGAAAGTTGAATTTGCCGACTTTCGGTTGCCACCACACTCAACCAATTGCGTGCTTCGGGTCTCGAGTTACAAGACGATATATCCGCCGAGTGACATTTGACAGGCCGCTCCGTCAAATGACTACGTCCGGTAATGAACGGTCCTGAACTGACCGATCACCGCTGATGGTAAAAATTATTGATCACCGTTGTTGCCAACGAGCGTCCGCTCCGAAAGCGATCCCACACGGGGTGAGAATGGGTGAAGTTGGGGAAAGTTGACAAAGAAGTAATTTGTCCTGACTCAAGCGTCAGAATGAATGGAAGTGGACGGCTATTTTGGATAATCACGCTGTATTTGTACCGGTACACACATTACCAAAACTTCTCAAACACTCATTTTGCGTGGGATTCTTATCAAATTTGGACCTGTACTACATAAGACTTCAGGCTATTGAACTGCTGTGTTTTCCAGCTCCTACCTCTATGCTGGAACTTAAAAACAGGCTTTATTGCTTTAGCAACTCCAGAATGTTACCTTTCAAAAGAGACAAGACTCATGCATGTGCTATAAGTATAAAGTATATTATACAATAGTTAGGTCCGACCAGGCATTGTGATTGGTCGAGAGCGTTCTAAGCCGTGAGTATATTCATGATACACCCACGGTTAAATCACCATGAATATACCACTGCGCTGGCTTTAGAATGTTGTAGAAAGTTTCAACTGCCATTCATCAAACGGAAACTGTCAACATGACCTACTCCGGACAACGTTACGTTTGATTTAACGTACCCGTTAACTATAAACAAGTGGATAGATATAGAGGAGTCTAATGCAAGCGAAAGTCGGAAAAAGTCATCAGCACCTCGGACAGTTCCAATTCAATGTCCAGGCCGTCGACTGTTGAAGGATTAATTGTGGCTTTCTCCAGCGCGTCTAGCTCATCTTTCGTTGGATTGGCATGTCTAATAATGCTGTTTTTATGAATACCGTTAGATGTAGGCCCGTCCTCTATATCTACCTATCCACTCGTTTATAGTTAACGGGTATGTTAAATTAGACTAATACGTCATTCGTTTGCGTTGCCAAGCTGGTTTATTTGAAATTCCATAGCAACGATACATCTTTAGGAACAATTTGTCTACGCCAAGTTCACTGAAATCGATATAAAAGACCCTAGAATTGTCTATATTCATCCTATATTTTTCCCGACGGTGCTGTATAAAAGCTATAATACACTCGAACAAGTGGGATATCATGAATATTGCCACTCTGTGACTGTGATGCCTACGCCACTGGAGCTTCACTCTCGTGGCTGCGGGCGCATCACAGCCATGGCAATATTCATGATATTCCACTGGTTCTCGTGTATTATTGCTTAAAAGTTAAGCTTTGCAAAAAAGGTATGCAGTCGTCAAAAACAAAAATTGCCCAGTTTTTGCGTGATGCTTAGCATGTTTTATTTATTATTATTATTTTGTCTCAATAATGTGAACTTTTAACTGGAAATGAAAGATTCAGTACAATGAAAATGTCATAGAATTTTACTACAATTTCTTTTACAAAAGGTATGTTGATACCTGTCATAGTCACGGCAAGAGCCTTCCTCACCCCTCCTCCTTCCACACCATCACGGCGGAAGCCTTCCTCACCCCTCATCCTCTCACACCCTTATATGGGCAGCATCCAATCCCAGGATTCCCACGCTGCCAGGGGGACACTAATTAACACGGCTGTGAGGGATTCCCTCATCAGAGAACTCCTACTTCAGCCCACAGATCCTGCTCTACCCTCGTCGCAGTGTTAACCTAACTTCCTAGGTACGACAACGAACCCTAGCCTTGCTACTCTATCCTTGTTGAAATACCTTGTCCTAATCTTGTTCTCTCTGTGCCCAGGACCACCGCTCCGGTACACCTCCCACCTGGACGCCCCGTGCTGCATAAGGAGTGCACCTGCTCTCTTCTATTGCACATTCATGTACCTGTTGCACATTCTGATATTGTAAACCTGTCTGCTTGGGGGTAAACATTAAAGCCAACCTAAAACGCTCCATTCTCTCTCCTCCTGTGTTCTGCTATTGGGCTCCGCCAACCCCTGCCCTAACAGAACACTGCGACCAGATGTCGAGCCCAGCATCACAGGAGCCCGGAGAATGGAGAGAGTTCCAGAGGGAATTCCAGACCGTCGTCAACGGCCACGCCATTCTGGTAAACCAGCACACACGCACACTGGAGGAAACCACTGCCCAACTTGGCACTCTCACGCTCAGCTCTGCGGAGCGAGACAGACAATGTGACCATTTTGAACCCACCTGTTGCGCCCCCGCACAGAGAGCCCCATGTCCCCGCATCCAGAACGTAACGACGGAGACGTCTCTAAGTGTCGTGCCTTTATTTTTCAATGTTCATTAGTATTCGGACAACAGCCGCAAACCTTCCAAAGTGATGAATCTAAAATCGCTTACCTGTCGGGTCTGCTCAAGGGTCCTGCATTAGAATAGGCAACCGCTCTTCACTTCAGTCAGTCCCCCCTCTGCAATTCGTACTCCGCATATATCGACGACATGCGAAAAGTCTTCGACCACCCTCCCGGGTGCTCAGATAGTTCTGCTGGCCTGTTCACTGTCCGCCAGGGAAACCGCAGCGCGAGCGAAAATGAAATTGAATTCCGTATCCTAGCAGCGGGCTCCGAGTGGAATGACACTCCGTTACGAGGGGCATTCCGTCAAGAAGGCCTCAGCGACGTTCTAAAAGACGAATTGGCGTCTAAAGAGAAACCGACTTCCCTGGATGAGCGAATTAATTTAGCCAGAGAACTGGACACACGTCTTCACGAGCGCCGCCGTGAAAAGGCTAGCGGCACTCGTCCTCCATTGCCCAATTCATCTCGTTCTCCTCCCCCCGGGAGCGCCGCCCGCGTCGAGCACAGCACCTCTGAGCCAATGGAACTTGACCGCTCTCACCTCCATCCCAGCGAACGCCGCCACAGACTCAAGACGGGGGCATGTCTGTACTGCGGTCAGCTCGGCCACTCCCTCGATGCATGCCCGGTTCGCCCAAACGGTGTGGCTCGACAGTAATGCTGGGTGCATGTTCGAGCCTAAATTATGCTCCCAGCTCCGGTCCAAATATGCAATTCAGTGCCACGCTGTGTTACAATGGCCAATCGCTTCACCTGTCCGCGCTGGTTGATTCAGGTGCTGATGAAAATCTCCAGGCCCTTGTCAATGACATTCTCCGTGATGTCCTTAACCGCTCTGTTTTTGTTTAGTTGGATGACATTCAGATTTTTTCCCGCTCTATGGAAGAGCACGTCCAGCATGTCCGCCGGGTCCTCCAACGCCTGCTGGAGAATAAGTTGTTCATCAAGGCGGAGAAGTGTGAGTTCCACGTCTCCTCCATCGGGTTCCTCAGCTACATAATAGAGGGCGGCCGGATCCGGGCGGACCCCGAGAAAATCAAGGCAGTGTCAGACTGGCCCAGGCCCACCAACGTCAAGCAGCTCCAACGCTTCCTGGGGTTTGCTAACTTCTATCGGCGTTTCATCCGGGACTACAGCCGGGTCGCTGCACCCCTTACCCAACTCACTTTGCCCTCCGTGCCCTTCGTCTGGTCCGCTAAAGTGGGCTCCGCCTTCTCCGAGCTGCGTAGGCGCTTCACCTCCGCGCCCATCCTCGTCCAGCCGGACACGTCCCGCCAGTTCGTGGTGGAGGTGGACGCCTCGAGTACCGGGGTGGGGGCGGTCCTCTCCCAGCGCTCCGCTCTCGACCAGAGACTACACCCCTGCGCCTTCTTCTCTCGCCGCCTGACCCCGGCGGAGGTCAACTATGATATTGGAAACCTGGAGCTCCTGGCAGTCAAGCTGGCCCTGGAGGAATGGAGGCACTAGCTGGAGGGCTCAGAGATCCCCTTCCTGGTCTGGATGGACCATAAGAACCTCGCCTACGTCCAGACGGCCAAGCGCCTGAACTCTGGCCAGGCCCGCTGGGCGCTGTTCTTCGGCCGGTTCAATTTCACCCTGACCTACAGGCCAGGCTCCAAGAACATTAAGCCGGACGCCCTCTCTCGGCAGTTTGTTCCCGAAGGGGGTCCCTCACACCCTGACACCATCCTCTCCTCCTCCTGCTTGGTGGTTTCTGCCACCTGGGAGATCCAGTCCGTTGTCCGGGAGACTCAGCGCGTCCAGCCTGATCCAGGTAACGGATCCCGACGTTGTCCGCTCCCAGGTGCTCCAGTGGATCCACGCCTCCCGGTTCGCCTGTCATCCTGGGATCAACCGTATGTGACGACCCCCACTCTACCTGCAAATGGGGAGTCTTCTGACTCAAAGAGCAGGTTGGAGTGGGTAGGTCGTTATCCCAATTTGAATCACCTGTGCACACACAGTATATATGTTTCCCTTGTCTAACCCTTCTGTCTGCTTCTCCCATCTGCTTTCCCACTTCAGACACCACAGGTTGCATCAGCCACCAAGTGAACCATCTTGGGATCCTTATCCATTCTGATACATACCTATTTGTTTATGTCATTATGCTTTTGTTGTTTAATCAATTATTGTTTGTTTAGATAGGATTAAAAAAATCATCTTTGTTAACTTTGTTTCACACGTTTTGACTTCCTTTATATGACAACCCTCTTATAGTTCGTCATATATGGGGGCTCAAGCCGTTTGGTGGACCTTTTGTAGCACTTAGACATTGATTTGTTCTTGGGGGTGTTTGTGGTTTGGGATTTGGGGGAAAGTAGCAGTTTGTTTGTGCAGATTTCTTGTGGTAGAGATTTGTTACTTTGTTTTGTTTGTTTGTTATTGCTTGTGTTGTGGCTTTGGAGTTTGATGCCTTAATAATACAGTCTGTGTGTTTTGGGAACCATAAATCCCCAGGTAGGCAAAGATGGCAGGTTTCCAATAGGGGGACTTGTCTTGGTATTTTCTTTTTTAGGCGGCTGCAAACGTGGGCAGAGACAGGGACTGGCATTGGCGCTTGTGTCCTCTCGGGAGCACGTCTCTGGCTCAGAGGAGTGGCTGTATAACAGGTACTTTTTCTGCCCAGAGAGTTCTAGTGCATTAGTACCCCCTGCATGTAGTGGCACAAAGATTGAGGTTTTGAGGTAGTTAGTTAGTTAGTTAGTTAGGACCTGTAGTTAGTCAGGGTGGGGAGGTTCATTGGATCAGATTGTCTTATTATTGGTGTTCACGCTTCATGGTCCCGACATAAGTTTGGTTTGTTTGTAGCCACTGGTACATTATGGCCTCTGTTGTGGAGGAATTTGACCAGTCACCATCAGTAGAACTGATTGATCAGTGTACTAAGGAGCAGTTGTTAGCGATTGCTAAGAAATATGATATTGAGATACCTGTTAGACTGTCAAAGGTGGCAGTCAAGGCCACTTTAAAGGCAGAGTTGGTGGATAAAGGTGTTCTCAAGACAGCTGGGGGACCGCCTCTCAGTTTTGAGCAGCAGAAGGAACTTCTGTTACTGCAGCAGTGTCAGCAGTTGGCTTTGGAGGAACTTAAGCAAAAGACAGAGCTTGCCAAAGTAGAGGTGCACAATAGTAAGCACAGACAAGAGTTCGCTTTGGAGGAACTTAAGCAAAAGACTGAGCTTGCCAAAGTAGAGGTGCAGAATAGAAAGCTGGATTTGGTTGGGGAGGGAAAGTGGCTCGGTTCCGATGTTACTGATGGTACTGGGGATCCGTCTCAGGGGGGTAAATTTGACGTTTTACGTGAACTGCGTTTGCTTCCTCAGTTTAATGAGAAGGACCCCGATGTTCTTTTTTCATTGTTTGAACGTTTGACAGATGCAAGGCACTGGAGTAGTGAGGATAGTTGTATGATGTTGCAGTGTGTTCTCACTTGTAGAGCCCAGGAAGCATACTCTGCATTGAGTCCTGCGGACTGTAAAGTTTATGTACGGGTGAATTCAGCAGTGCTTAAGGTGTACAAACTTGTAACTGAGGCGTACAGACAGCGGTTCCGTACGTGGAAGAAACTGGACAAACAGTCTCATCTTGAATTTTCACGGGATTTGAGTACCCAGTTTACCCGTTGGTGTGTAGCGTCTGGTGTCGATACCTTTGCACAACTCTCTGATCTGCTGGTATTAGAACAGTTTAAAAACTCTGTTCCTGTAAATGTGGCAACTTACATTACACAGCAGGGAGCGGTGATGCCGGGGGAGGTGGCAGCATTGGCAGATGAGTATGTATTGATTCACAAGGGTAACTGCGGTGGTTTAGCTATAGAGAAGGCTCATAGCAGAGAGAATTTTTCTCCTCGTCCAAAGTTTGGATCAGAGAGAAGGGGTGATTGTGACACACGGTATAGACAGCCACCTGCATCTGACACACGGTATAGACAGCCACCTGCATCTGACACACGGTATAGACAGCCACCGGCGTCTGTCAAAACATGTAACTACTGTAAACGTTCTGGACATTGGAAGGATGAGTGCCCACTTCTTGGCTCGAGGGGTGGGTTTAAGGCACAAGTAAAACCTGCTCTGCTGGCCAATTCCCTCACCCAAAGGATGGTGTCACCATCGGTACCGCCTGCTAAGACCATAGGACAGACGTGCCTGGAAGAGTATGATGCGTTTCTTTCTGATGGTTTTGTGTCTTTACAGGGCAGTGACGTTAGGGTGCCGGTCAAGATACTGCAGGACACTGGCTCAATCGATTCGTTTGTGCGTGAGTCAGTGTTGCCTTTTTCAATTGATTCTGACACAGGGGATGTTATCTTGATTCGAGGGATGGGGATGTCTGTATTCCCTGTTCCTGTGCATAACATTTATCTTGTTTCAGGTTTGGGGAATGGTGATGTGCAGATAGGTGTGCGTGCTGAGTTGCCTGTTGATGGAGTGGACATCATTTTGGGTAACAATCTGGCCGGGGTACGAGTGTGGGCCGATGGGCCTCTCCCAAATGTAGTCACCCAAAAGTCATCTAGTCCAACTTTGTTAGACACTTCATCTGATGTCGTTGTGTATCCAGCCTGTGCCGTTACATGTGCCATGACAGCGGCGGGTGACCACCGGGTGCTACCCAGGCGACAGGTGTTGCATCGGTTCATGTGGGTTTGGTTCTGCCTGGCCCATTACAGTCCGTGTCGCAGGGCAGTGATCCGGCTTTGGAAACGCTGTTAGATACAGCCATGCCGTTTGGAAGAAATAATAAGACAAATGTTGTTGGCAAAAATGCAATAACGTATGAACATGTGGACCTCCTAAAGCCCACCTACTTTTGCCCATCTAAAGGGGGGGGAAATTATGGGGACTGCAATAATGTTTCTCTCTGTTCCACTTCTCCAGTACCCGTTCCCGAGCAGGGACTGCCATGGCTCCTACTGGCTTCCAGAGAGGTCGCCCAGGAGATCACAGGGTTTAGCCCTAATGACCTGAGGTTTGGTCAGAAAGTTGGTGGTCCCATGACTATTCAGAGTGAGATGGTTGGGAAGGAAAAAATTAAAACTGGAAAGAGAACTGGAAAGAGAAAGAGAAAAAAAGAGAAGATAAGATCTCTTTATGGTCATTGTGCTGAGATGGATGTGGTTGTGCCCGCAACATTTCAGCACCTAATGACATGCGTCTGGGCATGGTTGACCATTTAAGTTTAAATGGTAGATTTAAATTATAGGGTTGACTCCATTGTTTTGAAGTGCATCATCTTATAACATTCTGTTCTTCTCGTCTCGTTTGTTCCCCCAATCTCTTCTGTCTCTTGTTCTCTTAATTTGCTTCTTAGGATCCTATGTTGCAGAGAGCGGAGGCAGGAGGGTGAGGGAAAGGGTGACCGGTCAGCAGGGGTGTTGGAGATGATGTGTGCCTAAAATTGTGCTGTTTGTTTAAATTGATGTTGTTTATTTGTATATACCAGGGTTTTTACATTGTAGAGTTCTGGCTATGAGGTTTTTGAACCAATGACTCTTAGTTTGCTTTAATTAGCTCTGTAAAATATATTGTTGGCAAATATGTTGGATTGTGGACATTTGTATTGGTATGTGCTGTTATCTAATGTGTAACCTTTGTTTTGTCTGTTCCCTAGTCCCTACTGTCTCCTGCTCTCTTAAATTGCTTCCTAGGTGCCTATGTTGCAGAGAGCGGAGGCAGGATGGTGAGGGGAATGGATCAAAGGGTTAAACAGGATTTGATTTGGGTTTAGAACAACTGTTGAAAAAATATTATTGTTACATTTGGGTTAGCTTGTTTGTAAATAAAAAAAGTAATTTGTTAACAGGGTAGAACCCTTGTCTTTAGGGGGAGGGTGTGACGACCCCCACTCTACCTGCAAATGGGGAGTCTTCTGACTCAAAGAGCAGGTTGGAGTGGGTAGGTCGTTACCCCAATTTGAATCACCTGTGCAGTGCAGAGAGCTGCCTGCACACACAGTATATATGTTTCCCTTGTCTAACCCTTCTGTCTGCTTCTCCCATCTGCTTTCCCACTTCAGACACCACAGGTTGTATCAGCCACCAAGTGAACCATCTTGGGATCCTTATCCATTCTGATACATACCTATTTGTTTATGTCATTATGCTTTTGTTGTTTAATCAATTATTGTTTGTTTAGATAGGATTAAATAAATCATCTTTGTTAAATTGTTATCACGTGTGTTGACTCCCTTTATGTGATAAACCTCTGGTTCGTCATTCGTACCCTGTCCCTACTGAAGCGGCACTTCTGGTGGGTCTCCATGAGGGAAGACACCCGCGCCTTCGTCCTTGCCTGCACCGTCTGTGCTCGTGGGAAGGCTTCCCACCGACCACCTGCCAGGCTCCTCCGCCCGCTGCCTGTTCCTGGCCGGCCCTGGTCACACGTCGCCCTGGACTTCGTCACCGGCCTGCCCCCCTCACACGGTAACACAGTCATTCTCACCATTGTCGATCGATTCTCGAAGGCCGTTCACTTTGTTGCTCTCCGCAAACTTCCCTCTGCTTCAGAGACTGCGGACCTGATGGTGCTCCACGTCTTCCGCCTCCACGGGATCCCGGTGGACATCGTCAGATGGTTTGGCTCTCGTCTCGGGACCTGCCTCTCAAATCAGTGTCCCGAAAACTCACCCCCCGTTTTGTTGGTCATTAACCCCTCAGTCGTCAGACTCCAGCTTCCCTCCCATATGCGCATTCACCCCTCATTCCATGTCTCCCAGCTGAAGCCGGTGGTCTCCAGTCCCCTGTCTCCCCCGAGCTCCGGAGCCTCCCCCTCCGCTGATCATCGACGACCATCCGGCCTACACGTCCGGCAGTTACTGGACGTGCGTCGCCGCGGTCGCGGCTTCCAGTATCTGGTGGACTGGGAGGGCTACGGTCCGGAGAGGGCGCAGCTGGGTCTCCCGCCAGATGGTTCTGGATCCTCCCCTCATCCAGGATTTCCATCGGGCCAACCCTGGCAAGCCTGGAGGGTCGCCAGGAGGCGCCCGTAGAGGGGGGGGGGTCCTGTCATAGTCACGGCGAGAGCCTTCCTCACCCCTCCTCCTTCCACACCATCACGGCGGAAGCCTTCCTCACCCCTCATCCTCTCACACCCTTATATGGGCAGCATCCGACCCCAGGATTCCCACACTGCCAGGGGGACGCTAATTAACACGGCTGTGAGGGATTCCCTCGTCAGCGAACTCCTACTTCAGCCCACAGATCCTGCTCTACCCTCGTCGCAGTGTTAACCTAACTTTCTAGGTACGACAACGAACCCTAACCTTGCTACTCTATCCTTGTTGAAATACCTTGTCCTAATCTTGTTCTCTCTGTGCCCAGGACCACCGCTCCGGTACACCTCCCACCTGGACGCCTGTGCTGCACAAGGAGTGCACCTGCTCTCATCTATTGCACATTCATGTACCTGTTGCACATTCTGATATTGTAAACCTGTCTGCTTGGGGGTAAACATTAAAGCCAACCTAAAACGCTCCATTCTCTCTCCTCCTGTGTTCTGCTATTGGGCTCCGCCAACCCCTGCCCTAACAGATACCAAAATGTTAGAATGACAACAACTGTTGTTGTTGTTGTGAAAATTATGACTAAAGCCCTGTTACGACCCTGGCTCAGAGGGAAGCAACATAAAGGCGACACGGACACCAAATGTCAAGTTTAAACCAAAAGGATATATTTATTATAATTACTAACACAAACACAGAGTTAATTGTGGTGGAAGGGGGGAAGACACTGCTCCCACAGTGTCTTCCAGCAGTAGAGTGGCAGTGTGTGGGGCGGGGGAGGGCCTTTTGAGCCCTGACAGGCAGCTTCCCAATTAGCAGCTGATTGCTGCAACACAGGAAACAGTGACAAACAGCCTGGCATGTAACAAGCCCTTTGATCTCTATCCCCGCCCCTGGACATGAACAGAATCAAACCATTTCAGATATCCAATCTGCTTCCTTGAAGAGATTACATAATGTGCTCTGGTTACTAGAGTGTCCCATCAGTCAGTCTGTCCGTTTTAAGTCGTTGTAACAGATCTCCTCAGAGAGGGTGGAGCGCTAAAACAGTTACAAAAAAATCAAACCATACATCTGAAACTGGGGAAAAAATTACACCCCTGACATTTAACATTCAACAATAAGCTTTTATTTTTTTGACCGAATTAACATAATCGTACTGGTTCTTTAAACACAGGCAACAAAACGCAATGGCATGGAATGGAAGCCTCGCACCTCGCACAAGTGGATTAGCAGCGGGCCTTAACACCCCAAGACTCCTCTCGCTGAGTTGAGTTACAGTGATCTTGTGTGTCATGTGTTGCTACCACATGTCTAGGACATGCATGCCCTCGTTTGTGACTTCTGAGAAATGAGTTTGCCAGATGAGAAATGTGGCCCTAAGCCAAATTGGGGACCTGAGGCACACACCGACGTTAAGGTTGGCATGCAATGCCACCCACAGTCACTACAGTAGCCATAAATGACCCTGCATTATGAGTTTGAACATGGGAGTCAAAGGTCACAACAAGATTTAAAAAGACACTGGCTCCATCGTTTGATTTGACTTTTGACTTGTGGTGGTCGTAGTAATAATAGTAGTAGTAGTAGTAATGATGATAATAATAATAATAATAATAATAATAATAATAATAATAATAATAATAATAATAATAATAATAATAATAATAATAATAATAATAATAATAATAATAATAATAATAATAATAATAATAATAATAATAATATTACACATTTGTTTAGCACCTTTCATACAGGCACAACATGAGCACATAAAGTGCAGACATATAAAATCACAGTTTTTCACATTAGGATCTAACATCCCAACAGGCCACCTTGTTTATGGTTTTATTCTATGGCAATAATAAAAAGAGTAAAATAGAATAGACAGAGTAAAATGATGCAATAGTGCAGTGCAATAAAATAGTTCTTAATTACTGTTTAAAACCGTCTTTACCTTCCCTGTTTTATATCCACAGTTTAAAACCTGATAGTATTCCTTCCTGTTTGACCCACTTAATTTAAGACCCTTCAACCTCCCTCTCAGGGCGCAGTTCCCTCTCTCACGGCACAGTTCTAGGCCTGGGTCCCCCACACAGTTTTAAAAACCTGACAGTCTTTCTTCCTGCTTGATACCCACACAGTTCAATACCTGACAGTTTAGAACCTGTAATAAAAGTAATAAAAGAGTAAAATAGAATGGACAGAGTAAAATAGTTCAATCTACAGTACACTCAGCAGCGGAGTGTATTAAAAGGCTATGGTGAAGAGGTATGTTTTTAGCTTATTTTAAAAAGTATTTAGAGATCTAGCTTCCCTAATGTCCATAGGTAGGGACCAGGGTGTTCCATAACTTTGGTGCATAGTTTGCAAAGGCTGCGTCCCCAATTTTCCCAATTGAATTATATTATAATTGTAACTGAGGGGTACAATTCCCTGACTGTATTGAATAAGTATGGTATCATTAAACCACTACTGAGTTATGTACATTACTACTGGCCATACAGTACACATGTATATGAGATGAACACCCACACAATAACACGGCTTAACAAGAAAGTACTGTTTATAATAATATTTATTAGAAGAGCACCAAGATTATCTTACATTTATTAAGATTGAGAGTTGCGCTTGTAAGGCGAAGAATGTGCATGAATAGGTCAAGAGCGTAAGTCCATGAGCATATTACGAAGGGGATAATTAATACCACCTGTAGCATAAGAATTATATATGGTACACTAGTAGGTCAGCTGGAGATACTAAGGGGGTTCCCTCCGGTTGTAAGCCAGCAGGGGAGAGGATTTGTCGGTAGCAAAAGTCTGGATCAACGAGGAATAAGGAGACTCCAGGTACAGGAGACAGTGCAATAATCCCTTGATCCGTAGACAAAACAACAGCTATTCTCCGGTGTGCAGTGCCGCATGGAGGAAAGCTAGCCAGCCTCAGAGTCCTAGAGGCGGGCTCGACTGTGCTCCTCACAGGGTAAATCCCACACGGTAGTGGGGGTAGACGATTCTCTGCTCCAACAGCCACAGGACCAAAGCATTATAATCCAGCCGAAAAGGGCTCTGTAGTCGTCGGTGTAGGTTATCCAGTGTACATATCCACACGGTTCTCGTCTAGGGCTCCTCGGATGACGGCACAAGGTTAGGCCGCCCAGCCTGGATAAGCACACTAGCTCGGTACGATGAAACGTTGGTAATGCTGGTCACTGTAGAACGGTAGCCGCACGATACACTATACATAATAGACTATTACTTAATAATAGAATAGGTCGAACTCGACGATACAGCGTTAAACTCTGACACTTCAGCTATCAATTCGCACGCGGTCTCAAGGCTCTATTTCGGGGCAAAACGGGCCCACTTCACAGCACGTTGTATCGTGGTGTGAGGCTTCAACTTGTTACGGTAACATACTGCTATATCCACCTGCAACGTATTTATACGTAAGGTGAACAATCTAGTACCAGCCTTATTTCTGTCTCATATTACTGCGCAGAACCGGGCATGTCCAGGCATGTCTTAGCGGTGACTTTGAACTAGACATTGGGGGTATGGCCGTGGCGCCTAGGGGATCGCTGTCCAATAGGAGAACGAATATTATGGTCTGGCCTGTACTAGGTAAAGGGATATTCCGTGTATATGTACAAAGAATATACAAGGGATATCAGACGATATACAAATACTATACAATATATCTCAAGTAATAAATATATATATTCGGTTTAATCTGACCCTTTGTAACAATAATAGTTAGCTCCTCAGTTGCTTTTGGCAACCGACCACAAAAAGGTAAGCAATTGAGTACCTCAGATGAAGAACCATTTGAAGTTTTCAGAGAAAAAATGCGTTCAAACATTATTATCTGAAGATGGTAAGTTACGAGTGTTGTGTTCATTCATAGTTACAGACAGTAGAGGTTAAGTACTTTATTATCTAAAGATGGTAAGTTAGAGTGTTGTGTTCATTCATAGTTAAAGACAGTAAAGGTCGAGTACTTTATTATCTAAAGATAGTAAGATAGAGTGTTGTGTTCATTCATAGCTAAGGACAGTATGAGTACTTTATTATCTAAAGATGGTAAGTTAGAGTGTTGTGTTCATTCATAGTGAAAAACAGTATGAGTACTTTATTATCTAAAGATGGTAAGTTAGAGTGTTGTCTTTATTCACAGTTAAAGACAACTGCAAACACACATGGGACGGTCCAAAAATAAATTGAGTTAAATGGGTCTTCCGTTGCAAGGGTTCAATTGTTCTGCTGTAGCAAGACACCAACGGACCTCAAAAGTAAATATTCATGAAAACAACACACGAGGACCAGAACTTATTGTGGGAGGATGGAGCAAGGCGGGGGTGGAGGTGTTGCACGCCAGATAAGATGCATGGGGGGGGGTGCATCCTGTGGCGGCAGACACTGACTAGTGCCAATGACATGTGTACCATGGGCACGGAAGTATAGGACAAGAGAGAGAGAGAGAGAGAGAGAGAGAGAGAGAGAGAGAGAGAGAGAGAGAGAGAGAGAGAGAGAGAATGTAAGAATGAAGGGAACAGGTCCACAATGCATCTGTGTATATGCGACCTATCAATGTACAGTGTTTTGAAGCAAGGACAATAGGCGTCTCTTACAGAGTCACACAGAGGCGACACATGTTCCCTGCTACCGCATGTCCCCTGCTACCGCACACAAAGCCTCTTCTCTCATGGGCAGCGTGCAGTCATGTTACAGAAGAAGAAGAAATACGACTTCTATATGGTCCGGGACGCCAGATGTGCGGTCAAGTACATGCACATACTAACACACTGGAACACACACACACACACTGTTATCGTTTAACTGAAACTAAACTGAAAACTGAAAAACATTTGAGTTACCTGAAAGATACAAGTAACAACTAGTTACAACTAGAAAACTAACTGAAACTATATTGTACAAAACAATCTAAAACAAAATAGAAATATACAGAAAATGTCTTTAGTTTTAGTCAACACAGCAAGCATGAGGAGGCAGTGGTGCATTATGTTCACTGAGACTGGGAGTAAGTTACCTTCACAAAGGCATGTGTTTGTACACAATACCTATTCTGAACTTCTTAAATCTTGCCCCTATTCCAAATTCCACCCATATTATAATGAACAAAAGAAATACTAAAAGTAGTTTGATTGATTGAAAATGTAACAGATTAACAGATTGCAGAATGGGTACAATACAGTATGTCTCAATACCGTACTAGTACTGGAACTAATAAAAACTAAAGTAAAACGAAACAATTAATATTTTTTTGTATCTACTTTTTTTCTCCCCCCTTTTTCTGTATTTTTCTCCCATTCCAATTTTAGTCGTTATGCCGATTCCCTTCCCTCCCTTCCTGGTCATTGCGCACATTTGCCCCCCACTTGCCGGTCTAGGGAGGGTTGATAGATACTATCACATGTCCCCTCCGATACATGTGGAGTCAGCCAGCCGCTTCTTTTCACCTGACAGCGAGGACTCTCACTGGGGGAGTGTAACGCGTGGGAGGCTCACACTACTTCCCCCTGCAGTTCCCTTGCTCGCTGTAGGAGTCGCTGTTTACAACAACCAGGATACACACCCCACCGGCTTCCCACCCTCTAACACTGCCAATTGTGTTAGTATGGACGACCGACCAAGCCGGAGGTACCGCTGACAGCTGGATTCGATACCAGTGTCTCTGCGGTGGTAGGCAGGCGCTTAGTCCGCTGTGCTACCCAGCCGCCCAAAAACGAAACAATTCTAAACAATAGAAACTTAACCGAAACTAGCAAACCCACTCTGGAAACTAACCGAAACTAAACTGAATTGAAAACAAAAATGTTAAACGAATGAAAAAACTATAATAACACTGGAACACACAGACTCACACACATATACACACACACACACACACACACACACACACACACACACACACACACACACACACACACACGCATGCACGTGTCGAGGGCTTGGAGCCAAAAGGCGCATTAGTGGCATGTTGGGCGAATATGAGTATTATATATCAAATGAAATCTCTTTCATCTTTGTAATTAAAAGAAAAGTTGAAAAGCCCCAGGCCATCAGGATGCTAAATGCTAAATGACAATAACACTATGTAACAAACCATCAAATACACTCACAGCACACACATCCACACGCACACACTCACTTTAAACAAACAACTCACTGCAGCACCCATTTTAGACTTTATATTTATTGGTAAAGAATTTGCACTAGAACTCATACCTTACTGTAAATTGTACCTCATCCCATTTCTCAGTAACTCAGTTACTTTTCTACTCTGCATTGTATATTGTATATATGTACATTGAACACATTTGTCTACGTACTTGACTTCTATTTTATACTTATTATACTTATTTTATACTAATCTATTTTTATCTAGCACAATCTCTGGAGCAAAACAGAAAGAAGCATTTTATATAAAAGTACTCTGTATTTTTGTATGACAACTAATAAAGAAACTTGAAACGTGAAACTTGAAGCTTAACAGTAAGTGGGGTCTCTAAGCTGACACCCTTATACCCCTTTACTTACTGTACAGCAGAATTAGTTTAGGCTCACCTGTCAAATCTAAGGTACTATGGCTCTAAACTACATGCATGATATCTCCCTCTCTCCCCATTAGATGGGCTGGGCAAAAGTACACACACACACACACACACACACACACACACACACACACACACACACACACACACACACACACACACACACACACACACACACACACACACACACACACACACACACACACACACTCACAAACACACACACACACTCACAAACAAACACACACACACACTCACACTCACACACACACACACACACACGCACGCACGCGCACACACACACACACACACACACACACACACACACACACACACACACACACACACACAAACACACCCCTACCAGACCCATGCTCATAACCCCCAAAACCCCCTTAAAATACACATGTGCCTGCGACCCCCTGTCACGTCTCCGTCCATACACACACATATTTAGAAGTGCACCCTGACCCCCTTAAAGTAACACACCATATGCACACACACACACAAACAGACGCACGGCCCCTCTCCGCTTTCACTATCTTCAGGAAAGCACACACACACACACGCATGCACGCACGCACGCACGCACGCACGCACGCACGCACGCACGCACACACACACACACACACACACACACACACACACACACAAGCAAGCAAGCTCAGCTATTCCACTATCTTCTGGAGTCTGTCCAGCTACAATCAAAAGCATACACACACACTCACACAGCTACACATGCACGCACAGACTCACACACATATGCACACACACACACACACACACACACACACACACACACACACACACACACACACACACACACACATAGTCACACGTGCATGCACCCACTTGTGCACACCCACCCTTTGCCCCTTCCTCTCACCCCTACACCCACCAACCCCCTCCCCCCACCCCCCCCCCCCCCCCCAGCTGTCTGCCGCACTCAAGAGCCATGAGCTGACATTCCCCTTCATGACATCACAACCTCATGCACTCTCACAGGCCAGGCATGTGTCACTCCCTATCACTCACACACACACACACACATACACATACACACAAACACACACAATACATACAAATCAGCCCACTGCTACATGCCACACACACACACGCACCACGATAGCCTGGCATTCATGCCAACCCCCTGAGGCCATTGGCACACACTAGCAACATGCTTGAAGAAAGAAGGCTGCATTCTCTCCACGGGCGCCCGCGCTGACACTGAGAAATGTGTCCCACTTACAACTCTAATGAGCTGCTATCATGACTGTATTGTGATGTGTCTGTATGGAGGGAAACACATGATATTAATCCAAGAGTCAAGTCATAATCATTTAGACTAACTTAAAGGGGCGCGCCACCCAAATGAGGAATTACAATATGTTATTTCCATGGTGTATGTATGGGAAGGTCATCAAAGAGAAGTCGCCTATTCTCAGTCCTTGCCCCACAATGGTGGAACTACTGTAACTTCCCACCACAGTTAGGACAGCCGAAACCCATCCAATCTTTCGCCGTCGACTAAAGACGCACTTTTTCAATCATTATCTGAGATGAAAAAAAATTATAATAATAAAAGAAAGATATCTAAGGGTTGTCATTTATGTTATGTGTGGACCCCAGGAAGAGCAGCCGATGTTTTGCATCAGCTAATAGGGAAACAAGAAGATAGATACCAATAGCCTCTCTGTTATTAAGCAATCTGGCTGCAAGCTAGCCTAATTTAGCACAAATTAATGGAAGTGGATACATAGCCTAGTTGTTGGCCAAAAACACCTATCTCTGAGTTTAGGCTAGTGGTCCTTATCCTCTTTCATTAATTTGAAATTGGTGTCTATCTTCTTGTTTGAAACAAACATTTGCCACAGAGACGGGTCTCTCTGGAGGGAACATATACCAGTGAAGCAGCACCTTTTCTTTTTCCAAAAGACAGAAGAAGAGAAAAACGCCCTGCTTTATCGATCTCATCGCTCATTTCCCATGTATGGAAGTTTTGTCTGTCTGAAGGGCGCAGTTTGTTTCTGTACTACTCAAGCGTTTAAAAGCTGCTGCTGGGCCTTAATTAGATTTCCAATAGTTCTGTAGGCTTTTCGGCAGCCGCATTATGCTTTCATTTCCCCTATGTGGCAAGCGAAACATAAAAGCATTGTCTCCAATCACCCTTCCCAGCGCGGCCCTCGGGGGAGAGAGTTTCTCTGGGTCATTTAACGCCGGCCAGATTTGACAGTAAGTGCATTTTCTATAATGTTGCTGTTCCTTTAAATTGGTGACATCGTCAGATATAAAGCTGCTCCACTGACGATGAATGGGAGACAGATTTTTGGGACCCACGGAATGTTTGTTTGTTCTCAGTTCTGAAACAGAAAATGTACCTGTATACCTGGGTGCTCTCAGTGTCAGCTATAACATCTCTCCCAATTCATTGTCTATGAAGCAGCTTCAGACTTTTTCTAATTTTTTTTTCTATCTTAGACCATAGGAATAACATGGATGGGAGGCGGCTACGTGGCGTAGTGGGCAAGGCGCTCGCCACTAAATCTGGAGACGCTGGGCTTGCCTGTTCGAGCCCAGCGCTCCACATTTGCTTTCAGTTTAGCTGGTCGTCCGTACTAATACACATTGCCCGTATTAGGGGGTGGGAAACTGATGGGTGGGGATCGGGCGTTGTGGACAGCGACTCCTACAGGTCGGTTGGTGCGCCTGCGCAGTGGAATCAGGAAGTGTCGGGGGCAGCGTGAGCCTCCCACGCGTTACTCCTCACCACTGAGAGATCGAGCTGCGCAGGTGAAAAGATGCGACTTGGCTGTAAGCCAATTACTTAAATAGTTTCTTCACAAACATAGCCACAACACTGGTAAACAAACTACCCTCCCACTCAGGGCATTATGGGGTAGAACACATAGTAGCATACTACAAGAACCTAGGGGTCCACAAAGACGACTTCAAACTGGAAATGGTAACAACAGATGAGGTACTCAAAAAACTGAGCGCCCTCCAACCTAACAAGGCCACTGGCCATGACAACATCCCCTCCAAATTCCTCAGAGACTCAGCAGCCGCCATCACCCCAGTCATCACACACATAATAAACCTCTCCATAAAACAGGGACACGTCCCCAAGGACTTCAAAATTGCGAGAGTGACCCCTCTGCACAAAAAAGGCAGTAAATTAGACCCAGGCAACTACCGCCCTGTTTCTATCCTTACCTCCATCTCGAAAGTCCTGGAAAAAATTGTATTCGAACAGGTCGAAAAATACCTTGCGGAAAAAAATCTATTACGAATTCCAATCTGGCTTCAGAACATCCCACTCCACTGACACATGCCTTCTCTATTTAAACGACCACATCAAACAAGAGGTGGACGCGGGCAAATACTGCGGCATGGTCATGCTGGACCTACAAAAGGCCTTCGACACTGTCAATCACACCATTCTGATTGACAAGCTAAAAGCAATTGGTTTTGATAGTCTATCAGTGAGCTGGATGCAATCCTACCTGGAGGGGAGAGAGCAGATGGTGGAGGTAAACGGTACCCTATCCCCCCCCCCCCTCACAGTAAGCTGTGGTGTTCCACAAGGAAGCATACTAGGTCCGCTACTGTTCCTAATTTATGCAAATGACATGTCGTCAGCTTGTGACTGCAACTTGTTCCTGTTTGCGGACGACTCAGCCCTGCTGGTCTCTGACAAGAACAAGTTACAGGTTGAAAAAACCCTCAGCTCAGAACTAGGCAAAATCTGCATATGGCTCGCTGATAACAAACTATCATTACACATGGGCAAAACAGAGTCCATTCTCTTCGGTTCGAATAACAAACTCAGCAAGACCGACGGCTTCTCAGTTACAGTGGGTGACAATATTGTCACAAGGAAAGAAGATATTACCTACCTGGGTTCCATCCTAGAGGCAAATCTTTCCTGTGACAAAATGGCATCCAATGTAATAAAAAAAGTCAACCAACGAACTCGATTCTTGTACCGGATCTCCTCACTGGTAAACAAGAATACCCTGAAGACTCTGGCAGGAGCACTCATTCAAGGGTACTACGACTATGCTTGCACCTCATGGTACCAAAGCACCTCAAAGGCGCTAAAAACAAAATTACAAACATCTCAAAACAAACTGGTCAGACTACTGCTTGACCTTACTCCTAGAACCCACCTCACCCCTGCCCACTTTGACAACCTAGGATGGCTTAGAGTAGACAACAGAGTACAGCAACTTGCAATGGGCCTGGTCTACAAGATACACTACACGACCAAGGTACCCATGTACATGTCAAAATACTTCCCAAAGGTCAGTGAATACCACGATCACAACACCAGAGGGAGCTCCACAAATCATGTTAAACCCAGATTCGGCTCAAACAAGGGACTAAACACGTTTAGCAATTATGCCACATCAATGTGGAACGCCCTACCAAAAGCTGTAAAGGAATGTGAATCACTACCCACTTTCAAAAACACTCTAAAAAAACACCTACGGGGGACAGCAATTCGAAACTGGCCCCTGTAAATGTCCTAACAACCCCCTCCAATGTACAGTAAATTACCAAGTATGGTCTTGTCAATATTCCAATGTACAGTTTTGTTTGTACAGTTGTACAGTGTCCCCCACCCACCCCTCATACCCAACATCCCCCCCCCACTCCTACCCAACCCCCCCCCCCCCCCCCCCCCCCCCAACCACCTCCAATGTACAGCCCCCCCCCCCACCCCCACCTACCCAATCCAATGTACAGTTTCTACGTCAAATGTATATACTTTTTTTTCTGGACTCTTTTGGTATCACAAACAGTACTGTATTTGCAAATCTGGTATGTCATAAATGTATAGATGTAGCAGTACTGTCTATCTGTATGTCATGTATGTCATATATGTTACGATGAATTGAAAATGGGGGACCCTGATGTAAACAAGACGAAAGTCTTTCTCTGGTCTGCATCCCCTTAACAATTGTATGTATTGAGCTGTACTGTACTGTACCCATTCTGCAATCTGTTAATAAAGTTTTCAATCAATCAATCAATGTTACCTCAAGTACCGGAGGGGACTTGTGCTATGTATGACTTAGTCCACATTGCAGCCGGCTTGTGGGAGGCAAGAAACAGCGTTCGTGACAGGGGAGGGTTGAATTGGATGATACGAAATTGGGATGGGAGAAGATATAGAAAATGGGAGAAAAAGTGGATAAAAAAAAAAAGGAATAACATGGATGGATTCTTGTTGAAGTCAGAGGTTCTGTGTAGGATTGTTATTAACTGTCTAACTGCATATATAACTGTTTCCACTAGAGGGCGCTTTAGGCGGAGACACTCAGGAACACCACCAGGTGACGAGTATAAATAGAGATGTCTCCTCCCATTATTTCTCTTTCCCCTAGCCTCTCAGTGAGAGGAGAACTGTAGAACTGCTGCTCTGCCATGTGAATAAATAAACCACGCCAGTTAAGGCTCAAGATAGAAACCATGCCTCTTGACCACATTATTGTCGCCCTATAGCCGGATTCTGTCAACAGGTTATGGGCCCAGATAACGCCGGGGCGAAATAATAAGGGTAGCAAGCTTAGCTAAAGTATAGGCCAGGTTAGCGCCGGGAGCACCGTGTGGCTAGACGCTAGGCCAACAAGAGCTAAAGCTACGCCTACCACCAACGAAGAGGATGGAAAACAAGGGAAGGGGCAAATGGCCCTCATTCAATGGAAAAACAGAGGACTACGAGCTCTGGGAAGAGCGCATACTGTGCTGCATGCACGGTGCGGGACTGAAGGAGACGATCCTGGCAGCCCCCACGGGAGAACTGACGGCGGAAGAGCAAGCCCTGGACGACCAGCGTAACGCAGACGCGTACTGTGAGTTAGCGCCGCTACTCGACGACACCAGCCTGGGGCTGATATTCCGCGACACTAAAGACCAAGGCAGATAAAGCCGGGAGGTGTTGAGAGAGCATTACATCGGGCGAGGAAGACCCCGAGTCGTGGCCCTCTACATAGCACTGACGGCCCTGAGGAAGGGGCACACAGAGACTGTGACCGAATACGTCAACAGAGCGGAGCAAATCACGACGCCATTGAGGAGTGCCGGAGAAGCACTGAGCGATGGGCTAATGATGGCAATGATGATGAGAGGACTACCGGAGCTGTACAAACCGTTCACACTCCTGGTAACACACAGTTCAACGGACATGACGCTGGGACAGTTCAATGCTAAGTTAAGAAACTTCGAGGCCTCAGAAGATACCCACCCAGCCGCAGCGACGCCAAGGGAGAGGACCAGAACCACGGCGGAACTGGCATGTTGGCGATGCGGAGAGAAAGGCCATCGGAGAAGCGACTGCACAAAGACTGTCTGGTGTAGCTTCTGCAAATCCACGGGGCACACAGACAGAGCGTGCATGAAGAAACACAACCAGAGCGCGTGATACGCGCATGGACAAGATGACGCCATGGACGAGACGGAGGCCACGGACAAAATGGCGGCTACGGACAAAATGGCGGCTACGGACAAGATGGCGGCTACGGACAGGATGACGACAGCGGACACGATGGCGGCGACGGTCGACGTGAGACGGATCGAGACGACACCCGGAGAATAACGGGACAAGAAGACTGCGCTTTCGGGGCACGGACGGCGTGCATCGCCGGACCGGCCCAGCTGCAGCGAGCCCAGAGAAGGGGACTGATCGTGGACACAGGTGCGTCGTCCCATGTCATCAACGACAGGAGTCGGTTCAAGAACTTTGACGACACTTTCCACCCGGAGAGGCACAGCATGGAGCTGGCCGACGGGAGACGCATCTACGGATTGGCGCAAGAGAGAGGAGACGCACAGGTATGCCTCACGGACAGCAAGGGGCACCGGTGTACGGTGACGTTAAAGAACGCTCTCTACGTACCATTGTTTCCACAAGGACTATTCTCTGTAATAGCTGCTACTGCAAGCGGTGCCAAGGTATTCTTCGATAAAGGTAAAAAATTTCTTGTAGAACCTGACGGTACACGGTTTGACATAAAGATGTACCAGAGAATATATTATCTGCAAACGGAGTGTAATGACAACGACAAGTGTAATGATAACGACAAGTGTAATGTTAATAATGATATGTGTAGCGTGACGGCCAGTCACGATATTCAGACATGGCACGAGATTATGGGTCATTGTAATTACGAGGATTTACTGAAACTGCAAGTAGTGACAGAAGGCATGCACATTGAAGGAGAAAAGCGTAGACCTGACAAAAATTGTGCAGTGTGCAAAACGGGGAAGTTTACTCAACCGAGATACAGAAATCCCACAGGAAGAGTAAGGGTACCACTTGCATTAGTTGACACGGACCTAGCCGGCCCAGTAAGCAACGAGTCCATAGGAGGCTTTAGATATGTACAGTCTTTTACAGATGTGTGCACAGGAGCAGTGTTTGTTTACTTTCTCAAAGCAAAGAGTGACACACTCCAGGCCACAGAGAAATTCCTGGCAGACGTAGCCCCTTATGGTAACGTAGGATGCTTGAGGTCCGACAACGAAACCGAGTTCACAAACAGAGAGTTCCAATCACTGTTGAGAAGGTATAAGATAAGACACGAGACGTCACGTCCATATCCCCCACACCAGAACGGGGTGGCAGAGAGGGAATGGCACACCCTTTTCGAAATGGCTAGGTGTAAGCTAGCAGATAGTAACTTACCTAAGAGCCTATGGCATTATGCGAGGCAAGAAGCCGCTTACACCAGAAACAAGTGCTTTAATAAGCACACGGGCACCACCCCGTATACAGCACTGACAGGAAATAAATGTAATCTAGCTAGAATGCACAAATTTGGATCAGTGTGTTATGCTTACCAGCAGGACAGAGGAAAGCTCGAGTCCAGATGTGAAAAAGGACTCTTTGTAGGGCACGACAAAGGAAGCGCCGCTTTTCTAGTATACTATCCCGGTAAAGGGAAAGTGCAAAAACACAGGCTAGTCAAATTTGTCACAAAGACAACATGTGAGAACGAGACTCAGACAGAGGAGCCAGAAAGGTGTGAAGAAACAGAGACACCTCAGCCTAGTGTACTTAGCACAGTCGTGCAGACAGAGGAGTCAGCAACCCCCAGAGGACGATGACGAGGAGCACCCGAGGGTGACGTCACATGCCCCATGCAGTGAGAGGTATCCCTCACGAGAACACAAACCCCCAAAGTATCTGAAAGACTATGCCCGGAGAGAAAGTGACGAGGATGACAGTACACTTACAAGCATTGATTACTGCTACAGAGTAGTGCGTGGAGTACCTCAGACCTTTAAAGAGGCCATAGTGTCCCCTGAATCAAGTAAATGGGAGAGAGAAATGGATGAGGAGATGAGGTCCCTAAAGGACAACCACACCTTTACTCTAACCAAGTTACCAGAGGGCAGACAGACAGTGGGAGGAAAATGGGTGTACTCAATCAAGGAGGGTATTGAAGGCCACGACAAGTACAAAGCCAGGTTCGTAGCTAAATGTTTAAATACAGAAGGAGGGTACTACATGTTTAAATACAGAAGGAGGGTACTACATGTTTAAATACAGAAGGAGGGTACTCCATGTTTAAATACAGAAGGAGTGGATTCCATGTTTAAATACAGGAGTGGATTCCATGTTTAAATACAGAAGGGGATTCTATGTTTAAATACAGAAGTGGATGTTAAAGCATTTTCTAGGCATGGACTTCGAACAGTCTGCCAGTTGTGTAAAAATATCCCAGAAGAGATATGTGGAAAAGATCCTGAAACGTTTTGACATGCAAGAATGTAGGACAAGGGAAACACCATGTGATCAAAAACTAGACTACCAAGAGGATGCTCAGAAATTGACAGATGTAAAAATGTACAGAGAAGCTGTAGGTGGCCTCATTTATTTGACAACATGTACTCGCCCTGACCTATGTTTTGTAGTGAGTAAATTGTCACAGCATTTTGCTGACCCCACAGAGGAGCACTGGATTACAGCAAAACATGTTTTTCGTTATCTGGTAAGGCAAACATACTGTGCTTCTCAGAAACTAAGCTCGACGATTCTGTAAAAGATCCAGAGATAGAGATTGAGAACTACTCAATAATCAGGAATGATAGGAACAAACATGGAGGTGGTGTCTGTATGTACATACACAAGGACACCAAATTCATCAACAGAAATGACCTGAATCATAAATCAATTGAAACTGTATGGGTGGAAATCCTATTCGAAAGGGCGAAATCCCTACTGGTTGGCACAGTCTACAGGCCGCCAGATCATAGTGGCTTTTATGATACACTGGATGGGTGTTTAGCTGGAGTTGAGGATGTAGACAAAATTCTTATTGGAGACTGGAACACGGATATGCAACGAAAAGATGCACCCGTCTTCAAGGCCTTCAGTAGGTTTTGTGATCTGCATGGCCTCAGCCAGCTAATCACCCAACCCACACGTGTATGTGAATCAACTCAGACTACCATTGACCTCATTCTGACCTCCGACAAGTCCAAGATCTCAAATAAAGGGGTTATAGCATGTGGGTTAAGTGATCATTATATGATATTCTGTACCCGAAAAAAACTAAAACAAAAGGCTGGCTGCCACAAAACAGTCACATCTAGAGACCTCAAAACCTACTCTAGCGAGGCCTTCAACCTTGAACTGGAGAGTCTGGACTGGTCAGATGAACTCAATGGTACACTGGTTGACGAAACATGGCTTGGTTTCAAAACCAAATTCTCAGCAATACTAAACGACATGGCCCCCCTAAGAACCACCAGGGTAAAAAATCGCGCTGAGCCGTGGATGCACTCCGAAATACTGGCCGCTATGAAAACCAGAGACAAAAAATGCTCTGAGTTTCGTAAAAGTCAGTCAAAGCTTACTAAAAGCACGAGCAGTGAACTCCAAGCCCACGTGACTGAACTCAAACTAGAAAGAAACAGACTAAGAAACGACGTAAACTCCATGATCAAAACTGCAAAAAAGAATTTCATCAATGACAAAACTGAGGAAAACAAAAACAAACCACGTGAACTTTGGAAATTACTCAATAATCAACTAGGATGCAGTAAAAAACTTAAAACCAGATTCTCAAACATAAACATAAAAACTGACAACACGCTCATCACAGACAAGCTGGATGTAGCCAATTACTTAAACATTTTCTTCACAAACATAGCCACAACACTGGTAAACAAACTACCCTCCCACTCAGGGCTTTATGGGGTAGAACACATAGTAGCTTACTACAAAAACCTAGGGGTCCGCAAGGACGACTTCAAGCTGGAAATGGTAACAACAGATGAGGTACTCAATAAACTGAGCGCCCTCCAACCTAACAAGGCCACTGGCCATGACAACATCCCCTCCAAATTCCTCAGAGACTCAGCAGCCGCCATCACACCAATCATCACACACATAATAAACCTCTCCATAAAACAGGGACACGTCCCCAAGGACTTCAAAATTGCGAGGGTGACCCCTCTGCACAAAAAGGGCAGCAAATTAGACCCAGGCAACTACCGCCCTGTTTCTATTCTCACCTCCATCTCGAAAGTCATGGAAAAAATAGTCTACGAACAGGTCGAAAAGTACCTAGCGGAAAAAAATCTAATCTACGAATTCCAATCTGGCTTCAGAACATCCCACTCCACTGACACATGCCTTCTCTATTTGAATGACCACATCAAACAAGAGGTGGACGCAGGCAAATACTGCGGCATGGTCATGCTGGACCTACAAAAGGCCTTTGACACGGTCAATCACTCCATTCTGATTGACAAGCTAAAAGCAATTGGTTTTGATAGTCTATCAGTGAGCTGGATGCAATCCTACCTTGAGGGGAGGGAACAGATGGTGGAGGTAAACGGTACCCTATCCCCCCCCCTCACAGTGAGCTGTGGTGTTCCACAAGGAAGCATACTAGGACCGCTACTGTTCCTAATTTATGCAAATGACATGTCGTCAGCTTGTGACTGCAACTTGTTCCTGTTTGCGGACGACTCAGCCCTGCTGGTCTCTGACAAGAACAAGTTACAGGTTGAAAAAACCCTCAGCTCGGAACTAGGCAGAATCTGCATATGGCTCGCTGATAACAAACTATCATTACACATGGGCAAAACAGAGTCCATTCTCTTCGGTTCAAATAACAAACTCAGCAAGACCGACGGCTTCTCAGTTACAGTGGGTGACAATATTGTCACAAGGAAAGATGAAATTACCTACCTGGGTTCCATCCTAGAGGCTAATCTCTCCTGTGACAAAATGGCATCCAATGTAATAAAAAAAGTCAACCAACGAACTCGATTCTTGTACCGGATCTCCTCTCTGGTAAACAAGAACACCCTGAAGACTCTGGCAGGAGCACTCATTCAGGGGTACTACGACTATGCTTGCACCTCATGGTACCAAAGCACCTCAAAGGCGCTAAAAACAAAATTACAAACATCTCAAAACAAACTGGTCAGACTACTGCTTGACCTTACTCCTAGAACCCACCTCACCCCTGCCCACTTCGACAACCTAGGATGGCTTAGAGTAGACGACAGAGTACAACAACTTGCAATGGGCCTGGTCTACAAGATACACTACACGACCAAGGTACCCATGTACATGTCAAAATACTTCCCTAAGGTCAGTGAATACCACGATCACAACACCAGAGGGAGCTCCACAAATCATGTTAAACCCAGATTCGGCTCAAATAAGGGACTAAACACGTTTCGCAATTATGCCACATCAATGTGGAACGCCCTACCCAAAGCTGTAAAGGAATGTGGATCACTACCCACTTTCAAAACCTCTCTCAAGGGACACCTACGGGAGACTGCAATGCAACACTGGCCCCTGTAAATATCCTAACCCAACCCCCTCCAATGTACAGTCATTTACCTAGTATGGTTTTGTCAATAGTTCAATGTACAATTGTGTTTGTTTGTACAGTGTCTCCTCCCCCCCCCTCAATGTACAGTGTTACTTGTTTATACAGTGTGCCCCCCGCCCCGCCCCCCCCCCCCCCCCCCCAACCACCTCCAATGTAAATTACCCAGTATGGTTGTCAATATCCCAATGTACCCAACCCCCCCCACCCAACCTCCTCCAATGTACAGTTTCTACGTCAAATGTATATACTCCCTTTTCTTGACTCCTTCTGTATCACAAACAGTACTGTATTTGCAAATCTGGTATGTCATAAATGTATAGATGGAGCAGTACTGACTATCTGTATGTCATGTATGTCATATATGTCTATATGAATTGAAAATGGGGGACCCTGATGGAAACAAGACAAACGTCTTTCTCAGGTCTGCATCCCCTTAACAATTGTATGTATTGAGCCGTACTGTATTGTACCCATTCTGCAATCTGTTAAATAAAGTTTTCATTCATTCATTCATTCATCTCAAAGGTACAGCAGATAAACAGCTTTGTTTCAGAAAGAGCAGCGAGGGCTTAGGGCTTAAAGCCTACAGTGATGCAGATTGGGCGGCAGATGCCACAGACAGAAGAAGTACCACAGGGTATTGTGTGAGTTTGAACATAAACAGCTCACTGGTTTCGTGGAAAACAAAGAAGCAGCCCACAGTGGCACTATCAACTTGTGAAGCCGAATACATGGCTCTAGCTATGACAATACAGGAATGTATTTATTTAGAACAACTGCTCGAAGGAATGGATACCTATGTATATGTAGCAGGGTGGATTATCCCTGCTTTGTGGGAACGGGTGTGCACAGTCACTGGGTAGCGGGACACAGTAGAGGTCCGTCTGACTGCACCCTCGTCTTTGGGCCTGGAGCGTCAAACTGGAGGCTGGCAGTGGGAGTGGATGGGGCCCGGGATTTACCAACCTGGTCTGGTACTCTGTTCTTCAGCAGTACTCCCCAACCTGCTCTCACTTCCCCCAATTCCTCCGTTAGCCCTCCCACACCTAGTGACTGATAGATGAATAATAGATTTGTTCCTCCCGCAAGCAGTACCCTCCCTCGATGACCACTAGAGACCTTAATGACTGGAAGGGGAAAGGATTAAATAATAATAATATTACCCGCATCAAAAAGGGTTAGGGTTAGACTCAATAATGGACACGCACACACACAATTCCCGTCTTAGTTCGTTTAGTGTTACTTATACTGGGCAGTGACCAGTATTACTGGCAGTGAGTCAAATGGCATATAACATTATTATTCCTAATTACTAATAATTATAATAATAATATATATATAACACGTATACAATAATACCTTTCTCTAAGGCTTTACATATTACGGCAGCATTAATGTACCCCAGGAAGAAACAGGGTTAACTAGACGGGAAATCAATAGGCATGACCATACACGTTATCACACTCAAAGGAAATGAAAAGGTGGGCCCACTTTACCTAACAAAAGTCCTAAACTAATGCCGGCATGTAATGTTTATGGGGTACCCCTATGAACTGTGGTTAGCAACCTTAGCTCGCCCGTAGGCCGCGCCACACTGTGTACTGTGCAATAGGATCTTGGGCACCGAAGCGCCAGTGTACTCAACCAAGATGGCGGCCTCGCCGCGCCACCACTGTCCGGGTGGTAAGATGGCGTCGAACGCTCTCGTCCCAGGAGCTAGCAAGCTGTGTTAGGCAGAGGGGGGTAGTAGCGGACGGGACGAACTCCCGTGCTAGGCTGCCGACTGCCGGAGCTGAGAAGATGTTGACTGTCGGCGCTGACAGTCTGCTGGCTGCCGGTGCAGGGTTGACGCGCTTTAATAATCTGGAGGCTACCTTAACTGAAGCTACTCTGTGGGTCCTAGACAGCCCTCCTGCTAGCCGAAACATGCAACAACGCACGGTGCCTCTAACCACCAGTTCTCTTCGGGCAACGCTTGCCGGGCACCTCGCTGAAGGGGATAACGTTAACATAAGCCACTTGGCTATACCGCTTTCTTCTAGGATAACTCGCTGTATCACTAGGGTTATTCTGTGGGGATATTCAACACGCTACTACGCTTATATTTCTAGTATAACCCGTAATATACTCAAGTTCAATGCGTTCACCCGCGTATTCCACTACGGGGCTCTTCCAACGACACGACCATTCAGGTCCAAGTCCAACATCGAAGAGGCTGGTTCTCTCCACTTCCGTTTCAGTTAACTTGCCTCTCCTCCATGCCTCTCTCGTGCGCTCCGCCTGCCACCGCCGCCCCCTGCTGGTACCGCCAACTAGCCCCACAGGAAGAACTGGGTGAATTGAATATGATTCAGTTTAGTGTTCATAATCCATATTCCAGCCGGTGAGAGAAGGAGAAACTTGCGTCATTGTTCAGGAGAATATCAATGGAAACTAGTTAACATGTCTTTGTGCACAAAGGGGAGATAAAAGGCAAGTCAGCACTTCTGAATAATAGTCGAATATTCAGGGTGCTACATATATAAGAAAACTGTTGTTTATGAAGACAACCAGGGAACCATTGCAATTGCGAGAAACCCTGTGTGCCGACAGAGGTGTAAACATGTGGATATAAAATATCATTTCATCAGGTCAGTCATCAGGGAAGAAAGGATGACACTTGTTTATTGTCCTACAGACGACATGGTTGCAGACGCTATGACGAAGCCTGTTTCCAAACTGAAATTGAGAAGATTTGCAGAGGTCATGTTTGGTGTGTAAATATTGCCTGTTATGTAGTATTGACTGCCATATTCTTTTTGATGCTCTGAACTGTATTATTTTCTTTGAAGAATTGTTTTTGAAAAAGTTGTACAGTATACAAGACAGGCGTAAGTGGAAGTGTTAAAGTTATGTGATGTATACGATTGCATGTAACTGTCTAACTGTTTCCACAAGAGGGCGCTATAGGCAGAGCTATTAATGCTGGCGCCAGGTAAGAGGTATAAAAGGAGATGTTAACTCCCCCTCTGTCTCTTCCTCCGTCGCCTCTCATAAGGAGAAGGTCTTGTGTACTGTTGGGTGCAATGATAATAAACCACGGCAAAGGCTAAAGAGAGAAACCTTGTCGCCATGACCAAGTTATTGTCGCCCCATAAGTGACTCTGTCAACAAAAACATTACAAAAAACAAGGACAACAACGTAGATTAAAATACATAAAGACATTGATTCCAATGTTTCCACAAACCAGAGGAGTACCTTGTATCGCTTTGTTTGACATAAGTAATGGCACCTATTATTCAGTTTTTTTTACTCTAATAGTTGACACATACATTTAAATATCAAGGTCCTCAGCAGAGCATGGAAGGTGGGGCAATTTTTTGTCACAAACAAATACTGTAGCTTGCAGTAGTCCATTTTGGGAGCAGGATCCTAAATTATATGCTACCTGCGGTTTTTTCATTTTTGCTGTGCTATAATTACACCAGAGGTGGGCAGTATAAAACGGAGTACAATAGGCTCTGAACAGGCATATTTTCACATTATCTGTACACATATAACATTTTCATGCCATCATATTGGCCTGTGCATACAGTTTGCAGCACTGGCGCTGCACATCAACATCAACACACGTCATCAGTGATATTGTGACCCAAATATCGCACACTCTTCACCACATCTAGAGCGCAGTCAGACAACAAGAAGGAGGGAAACTTTTGCTTCCTCCTTAGTTTTCACTATCATAACAACACTCTTGTTAGGGTTGAATTTGATATCATGTTGTGTATACCATACACTAGGAGGACAGTATGACTAAATCATCAGCATAGATCAGGTGATTGATAAGACTCTCCCCCGCCATGCATCCAGTCTTACATTCTTTTAGTTTTGTGGAGAGATCATCCATACAGATCCAGCACTGAAAAATCAAACCTCTACTGCGCCTCTACCACTCCACCACTCCACTCCAAACTGATTTTGTGAATCCTATTGTTCTGGACCGGGCCAGATTTCACACCTCCACTGCCTCCCACAGGCTGGGGAGATTTTCATCTTAAATTTGTATTTGTCCCAAACGCCCCAGCTCCATCCGATTGCTTAGCTTTTTTCACTGTTTACATTGCAACACTAATATATGGGCAGTACCCCAAGTCAGACTGCCCATATAAAAAAAATCTTGGGGGTCTGAGGGCAGTAGCCCCCCTCCCTGGGGCAGCACTTAAGTTAAGTACCCTCCCTTTGTTCACTTTGGGAGGTAGCCACCATCCCCCGAAATATAACACCTGAGTGCTAGTTCTTTTTTTTTTATCCACTTTTTCTATTTTTCTCCCATCCCACAACACAGCTTTATTTCCGGCATTGGGGGCCTGATGCGCCTGCGCTGTGATCACAGCGCAGGCGCATCAGGCAGCTAAAGCCGTTTTGAGCAGTGTTGACTAGTTTATAAAAATTATTTTAAATGGTTATTAGCAATGCTGAGCTTTCAAACCATTGCGATTATCTGTCCAAGACCCTCGTGCAACTGTGAGTACCTTTGAAATTTCTCTGTGATACTTGTATAACGAACGGTTCGGGTAGGACCAGTTCTTCATGGTAAATCTAGGTTGGTTTCCTATTGAGGAGCAAGGGACTGTGGATTCACTCTGCCAAACCTTGTTGGCGTGCATCACAGTCACGAAAGGGGCTAGCTGTCTCCATAACTCAGCAATCTTATCTGATCCACAGGCACCATTGATTCACTCACTGATTTCCAAAAGTCATAATAGCTGTTTTTTAGTAAGTTTCCGAGCAAGGGAGTCAGCCCTCATTGTAGCCTCATTCCTGCTAATGAAGCGGACAGCATATTTGAACCTTGCATTAGAGCGTTTTCTACCTCCCACTCTACCTGACCCTGCTCATTCTTTAAAAGCTGCTCTGGCTTCGTTATGTAGTTCTGCCACATGCTCATTTCAGCCAGGTTTGACATGATGGGTAGGCCTATTCTTACCTTTATAAAAAGGCTTACTAGAGACGTGGAGACATTCGATTATACGATCATACAAAAAGCACAAGTTGTTACAATGCATCTAATTTTTACAGTTTACATAATAACACAACAAGGCATCCTTTGGCAGTTCAATAGTATCCAACAGCATGTCAGTTTCAGCGGTGTAACTGCTAGTATTTTCCACCATTAATCTCGCCCAGTCTAATTTCCCTGCACATACTTTGTTGTCTTCCACAGTTAGCACTGATATGTTTTCAATATTTAGGGTCATTACAACCGGTATGTGATCTGTGGTGGCCAGATCGTAACAACTCGTCATGCTGTCCAGCGAGGCATGCGCATCCGCAGTGCAAATGCAATGGTCCCATGACACTGTATGCCATGCTTCACTGACGTATGTGTAGCTATCACAGTAAATTTCGCAGACTACATTTTACTCAGTTTGAGTAAAGTTTTACTCAGTTTGAGTAAAATTTACTCTGCGAAATTTACTGTGTTCACAGGCAGTAGCATTTCACTTAGATAGATTCAGATTATTAGTGTTGCAAAACTGCAGTAACTGTTTCGCAAAGAGGGAATTATCATCGGAGATATCCGCATTCAAATCCCCCACTAGATACACAAAAATTGTGCCACTATCCTCAATGAATGCATTGACAAACGCCAGCCTGCACTATTCATCTACATTTGCATATGATTCGTAAGGCGTATAGACGTTGAGAATAATAAATGTTCTGTCATTGCACTTAATCTCGATACCAATAGCCCAGTCAACATGAAGTCTTACCACTGACACTCCCCGGGTCGAGTTGAGAGAGAGTTAAATTGCCCCCAGCCTAGTGAATGAGAAAAGCCTGCCCCTAATGGAGCAGGACAGTCCCTACACAATTACAACAGTACAGGATGCGTGTATACCTTCCGCAACGGAATTCGGTTTCCGGGTTCCTCTGATTGGCCGCGACCGCCACGTGACCCGCCCCCCTATCCAGCGCAGCCGCTACCGCAGCCAGAGCGAGCGGCCACGGACTCGCTCGCTTCCTCAATTTATACGCATGGAAGTATTGACTGAATGAATGAATGAATGAATGAATGAATGAATGAAAACTTTATTTAACAGATTGCAGAATGGGTACAATACAGTACGGCTCAATACACACAATTGTTAAGGGGATGCAGACCTGAGAAAGACGTTTGTCTTGTTTACATCAGGGTCCCCCATTTTCAATTAATATAGAACGACTACGCTGTAACAAATCATTAAAAAAATATATTGTTAACTGGAATATGTTGTGCCTTTACACATATGTTGGATTATGTAATTGGTTTGTCATGACAAACAAATAAAAAAATTGCGATTTACCCGCTGGCTACAACAACACTCAGTGACTGCATGTAGTCAGAGCCAGAGCTCAGCGATGCCGCTCGCGGCAGCACATTCTCGCCGCGGGCTGAGCTCTGGTGTCCGCTGGAGCAAGCCAGAGACAGCCGGCGATGCGATATTTTATTTGTTTGTCATGACAAACCAATTACATAATCCAACATATGTGTAAAGGCACAACATATTCCAGTTAACGGTATCTTTAATGATTTGTTACGGCGCAATCAATACTTCCATGCATTCGGGACCTCCGCGTTTTGGGGGTATTCATCAGAGAAATCGGAACCGGGGATTCGGCTCCCATCAGTCGGGCAAGAACTGCAGGTTTTCAGCCTCTCCCCTCTCTCCTGGAGCTTAAGGGGGAGCTTAGTACGCCTGCCTCTGAGGAGGTGGCTACAACATCAACACACAGTGCAGTCACTGTGTGTTGTTGTAGCCAGCGGGTAAATCGCGATTTTTTTATTTGTTTGTCATGACAAACCAATTACATAATCCAACATATGTGTAAAGGCACAACATATTCCAGTTAACAGTATATTTTTTTAATGATTTGTTACGGCGTAGTCGTTCTATATGAATTGAAAATGGGGGACCCTGATGTAAACAAGACAAACGTCTTTCTCAGGTCTGCATCCCCTTAACAATTGTGTGTATTGAGCCGTACTGTATTGTACCCATTCTGCAATCTGTTAAATAAAGTTTTCATTCATTCAGTCAATACTTCCATGCGTATAAATTGAGGAAGCGAGCGAGTCCGCGGCCGCTTGCTCTGGCTGCCGCGGTAGCGGCAGCGCTGGATAGGGGGGCGGGTCACGTGGCGGTTGCGGCCAATCAGAGGAACCCGGAAACTGAATTCCGTTGCGGAAGGTATACACACAAGGTATACAGGACACAAAATTATCTAACTCCTACTGGTCGAGTTTGCAGTCCCAAAGTATTGCCACTCCCGGTATTCTACCTCGAACCATCTTGTCGCAGAAGTCGGTGGTGGACTCTCCTGCTCCATGAAAGTTTGGGTGCAGTGAGTTTAGTCTGTCCAGATCTTGTTTGGCTAACCATGTCTCTTGAATGCACAGGATTTCACATCCTTCCAACAGTTTGTCAACAACCAGACGTCTCGCTTTGTCTCCAGAACTGTGCCCAACATGCAGGCCACATCCGTTAAATGACACAACCCGGATCATACCTGTCTATTTGACAATACTAGCACTGAGGTTTCCCCCTTCATCCGACCCGCTAGCTGGAAAATCTCTGGGTAGCGACAAACAAATTTCCCAGCAGGCCATACCTCTGAGTCGTACATTTCAGCCACATCCTGGCACTCCGCAGTAATATGAAAGGAGCTGAATCTGGTCTGAGCAGTCTCTATCCTCCGACAGGTGACTTCCCGATTAAGTTTCTCCTTCAAATACTCCTTTAGGGTGTCAGCGTCCAAGTCAGGGGAAAACCTTGTGGCAAATATGTTCACCATCTTTGTTTTGACGACTTCGATTGTAGAACTTGTGCCTGGGCCTATGCCCACCTTCTTTCTTTCTCGTTTCAGTGGCGCTTGGCTGGCCCAAGGTTTAGGTTGAGTGGTTCCATGTTCGTGAGCCTTCTTTGGTCACTGTGGTCCTTTCTTCACAACTCGACTCCACTCAGAAGTCTGTGGTGGGGGTCGTGAGTTGGACGCGACAGCGGTAGCCATTTGCCCTCCAGAGCTGTCAGTGCTTCCAGTCGTTTTGACGTCCTGGTCAGCATACTCAGCACCTGGCTGGGTCCCAGGCCTGCCTAGCGTTAGTCCCAACCTGGCTATCAGGATCGAGAGGCCTTTCAATCGCAGACAATCCAGGCCACATTCTCCTTGCGCAACTTTTCACAGGCGACCGTTTGTGCCTTGAGAACACTCTTCATCCCGCAAATGTCCTTGTTTAGCTGTTGCATCCGTCCCAACAATGTTGAGACGTCAATGTTGTCATCCGAAATTGGAGGTAGCTCATCTAGGTAATGCGAGACGAATCGAGGTATATCCTCTTCCCCGCATTCATTCAATACCTTGAGGCAAGCTTTGATGTTGTTTACAGCATCTCAATGAAACGAGATGAAAACATAGAGATACGGATTGT
>NC_140181.1:40979162-40989162 GCF_963971535.1 Notolepis coatsorum | reverse complement strand
CACCTAACTGTCAGGGAGCTCAACCGACCCAACGGTTCTTGAGTATATGTCCCTCCCCGGCACCCACCCCGGGGGGACCATATTTGGTGGTGTTTGTCTCGATTTTGAGGAAGGGTGGGTTTTTTGTGTGTGTTGTTGTTGTAATTTTTGTGCATTACCTGAAAGAGCCAATCACAGTGGGTAGCTGGATGCTGCCCATTTGCAAGCTGGGTAGGGTAATGATATGTGTGAGTTTTTAGTGGAAGATTGAAAATAAGTTGCAGGGAGGTTTCTGTCGACTGGCTGACATGAGTAGTGACTCAAGGACGTTCCATGATGGAAGCCGTTTTGCTTGATAAGCAATGGTGACAACAAAAATGAACCCATATATAATGCATATTCAGAAATATCTTCAAGCACGAGACGTGAAAGAAAACTCTGGAGGCGGTGAAAGTATTTTGTGGAGTGTTTTGACTTTTTTTTATTGAAACAGTATGAACAACAAAAAACAAACACTGCAATTAAATAAAAGGATTCAAACAAATCAGACAGCAAAAATTAAAGACCTAGAGTTGATAATAATGTGTAGCGAAGCGGGAGGAGGGGGGGGGACCAACACATGTCGTCGCAAACGTTTTGCAGTGTCTAAAGCCTACTCATTAAACATTACATCACTCATTCAGTGCACATATTAAACTGGGTTTCTTAAAAGCAAGCGGAGCTAAGCGGAGACTGAATTATTTGTACACCCATTAATGACCACTTACAATTATGACAATAAACATAAAATAAACACATTGGCATCGGCTGCCGAACACTGCACTAAAAACTAAGTGCAACCATGAAGCACTGTGTTGTGCCTTCATTCTTGGGGGTGAGCTCGGTTTAAACATTATGTGTGTATGTGTTTGTTTTTTTGTAACTCTACCCTCGCTATTAACAGAAATACTATGGGTACATTGTGAAGACAATCCTAGCACTATGTCGGCTATCGACCGCTACCTGTGAATAAGCCTGTATATATGGCGTAATGTAAGCCTATTTGAGGGAACATGTTTTTGGAGAGAGAGAAAAAAAAACAAGAAAACCAAAGAAGTTATCGTAAAAAAAATTAAAATAAAAAATAAAAGAGCTGTCCTATTGGAATGGGTGGCAGTTACAAGTACAGTCAATTCACATTAATGCACTTCAAAAAAGTCAAAATCTTCCTAACTACCCAGGGAATACCAGAGACAGTGGTACAAACCCTTCTGCTAAATTTCACAGATATGTATTAGGTTTTTATATGTCAGTGTTAAAGCGGGCAGAATGTCGCGTTACTCTTGCAAACGAGGGCGCACTTCTTTTTTTTCTCCGCTGCCCTTCTTTCTATGAGGCCCTTGCGAGGTCCCTCAGAGCCGCACGTCGGGAGCAACTTCTGCACACGGTGCGTCATATAGTTAGACCACGACGTCGACTCTAAAATCTTTCTTTTTTTGTTGCCGCGGTTAAGGGGACTCAGCGGCTACGTGTTAGGGTTCGAGAAAAGTATCTTGATCGGTGCTGGGGGGTTGATTTGTTATTAAAAAGTCTGCTGGCCGCACAACAGGAGCCGAAAAGCCGTCTGTGTTGTACTGTTGTACTGTGTATATCTGTAATATTGACTGCTATTGTATGCAAACTGCAACACATGAGGAAGTCATTAGCTGTAGACTATGTAGGCGCTTTGCATGGTATATACACCATATGGAATTCATAACGTTCTCTCCTGCTTCCCTTTACGCTTCTCTTTGATTTCTCCATCCACCTCTTTAACCTCCTCTCCTTTTTGTTATGTACTTTTTTTTCTCTTCTTTTTTTCGGTCCTTTTCACCGACTCAAATGTGAACCTGAGTCGATGTTTACATCATATCACTGCATAAGAGAGAGAGAGCGAGAGAGAGATTTCCCCTAGTCAGATAATCCCTTACTTCCTTTCTTTTTTGCTGTGATTTCTTTTTTTCTTTTTTTACAAGTGCATTATGAAAAGGCCCTGAAATTCTTTGAGACATCCTGTAGCCACCTTGTTGTGTTTCTGCCTGTTGGTTGTTGGTTGTTGATGTAGGAGGAGGAGGGGGGGGGGTGACGGAGAAGGATGGAGCCCTTGATATCATTGGCTCCGCGGGGGGGGGTAGGGGGGTTGTTGGGAGCGGAAGAAGGAGGTGAAGATGGTTACCATATAATTCTATGATGGTTACACACTCATCACCCAACTCTTTCCTTCTCTCTCATACACACACACACACACACACACACACACACACACACACACACACACACACACACACACACACACACACACACACACACACACACACACACACACACACACACACACACACTACACCTCCGCCTCCCCCTCCTCCTTTTGGCGACAGTCCAGAATCTCGGTCAGGTTAGAGAAAGTTGCCGGTAGCATGCTTGTTTAATGACAGGAAATGACATCACAGTTCAGTAGTTCAGAATTTCCAGAACTTGGGGCGCTCTTCCTGTTTCGGCTTTCTCCTCAAGGGCTGTGGGACGGAGAGAGAGAAGGAGAGAGAGAAGTTAGAACACAAACAACGAAGATGTACCATCTAGACGGAGTCCAGAGAATGTGAGTCGATGGTTGAAAAAGGGGAATTGAGGGTGGTGGGGGTGGATGGGGGTATTTTGATATTGAAGATTGGTTCAAAATATGATTAAGTTAACTTAATGGAGAAGATACATTCTTTTAGTGTTACTTGATGATTTGTCTTTTATTTTATCCATTGTAAGGCAACATTGGGTAACATCAACAAAGAAACAGGGGGAACCAACAAACTTGGGATTTGTAGTTTTTGATTAAAAAAGGTCAAACGTTTAGCTTGGTCTCGATTACGCAGATTCTGGGACAAAGCCGTTTGCTCAGATTAAGCTCGGATTAAGTCTCTACATGTGTTGCATGGTTTTAATAAAGGGACACAGTTGTTGTTTTTTTAGGGGAGTTGACAAGATTGTTTGAGTGAATCAGTGTTTTTTACCCCAGTTTAAAGCGTAGCTTTAAGTCAGCTCAGAACTGAAGGTGGTAGGATGTGGAATAAACCTTTTCAAAATAGACCGACAACAGAAACACTCTTAGAAATTAGTTCTCGGGATCAAAACAAACACAGAAGACGACGGCTTTGAGATTGCTGCTCCGCTATGGACCGACACCGAGTTCCCATTGGCTGATGAGATTGGCAGAAATCAATTTAATATAATGATGTAAGACTGAACTGCTTGGTGAGCATTCATCACACAAGCAGTCAATACACAAGGCTTTTGACTGAATTGAAGCAAATTTGAAGGCCAAAAAGAGCCGCTCGTTGGGCTGAATGGACAATGACTTCCTCATGGGACCATTGGATAGTGTGTCAGGCAAAGGAGCAGCAACCAGCCAGCCAGTCTGTTATTTGTCTTTGACTTTGGACTACGGTAGTCAAGGGGTTAAATGATTATTATCTGGGCATAATTAAATAAGAAGAAAATTACAGAAACCAAGATGCTCTCTTTTTTCGCAGGCTTTTTGTTTTTCTTGGCAGACCTGTGGTGTAGAAAACGTTCACCCATTAGCAAGCAGACATGCAAATGGTCCAATGAAATGACAGTATTCTCAGAAGACATGCAGATGGTCCAATAACATGACAGTATCCTTTGGAGGGGGAGGGTGTGGTACATGGGAATACAGCTGTCCGTCAGACAGGAACTGCTATTACTCCGATAAGGGAAGGTTGGGACCCAAATGTGTTGAGCAACAGGGACAGTTATGGATTAACTATGGTACAAATGTGTTGAACAACAGAGACAGTTATGGTATAACTATGGTACAAATGTGTTGAGCAACAGGGACAGTTATGGTATAACTATCGTACAAATGTGTTGAGCAACAGAAACAGTTATGGTATAACTATCGTACAAATGTGTTGAGCAACAGAAACAGTTATGGTATAACTATGGTACAAATGTGTTGAACAACAGAGACAGTTATGGTATAACTATGGTACAAATGTGTTGAGCAACAGGGACAGTTATGGTATAACTATGGTACAAATGTGTTGAGCAACAGAAACAGTTATGGTATAACTATGCTACAAATGTGTTGAGCAACAGGGACAGTTATGGTATAACTATGTATATAAGTAACTATGGTACAAATGCTGTTGCGTTGGGTGTGGGAGTCCATCTTATCACAGCAAACAAACATTCTCTTCAACACCCATTACATCACCAGCAATGTTCTTCCAGGTATTTCATCATAGAAAATGTCAGTGAATAAATGTGCGTGCATGTCCCCCCCCCCCCCCCCCTTAGGAAGAGAGGAAGTCTGAAACTGTGTACTTGTATACACTGTGTACATCTTCTAACTTAGGTTAGTCTATACTGTAATACATCCATGCCATAAAACATACTATGAAACCACATGCATACAGGCAAGCACACTAATACCCGTGTTTGCGTGTGTCCATGTGTGTGTGTCTGTCCATACATGTGTATTCACCAGAGGAGGCCGGGGTACTTACGAGTATTTGCCCATCCTCCTCACCACGGCGATCACCACGGCGATAACAATGATCACTGCCACCAACGCACCAATCACGATGCCCACCACTTGGCCGGAGCCCAGTCCCTCTGGAGAACACAAAGAGGGAGAGTCAGCCCACCAGGCCAAAGACAAAACACCAAAGAGGAGATGGATGGCCAGTGAGAGAGAGAGAGAGAGAGAGAGAGAGAGAGAGAGAGAGAGAGAGATAGAGAGAGAGAGAGAGAGAGAGAGAGAGAGAGAGAAAGAAAGAGAAAGGGAGAGAGAGAGTTTAAAAGACTGCATTTTATACATTTAAGAGCCCCTCCTCATGGTTTTTTTGTTTGAAGACAGTATCAATAAATGAAGACTTCTAGGTTATCCATTTACTGACAGATGTTTATATATGTTATCCTTTTTAACTTATCCCATTGGTGGGCAGCCCTCAAGAGAGAGAGAGAGAGGTGGGGGGCCCTAGGCACAGCAAGTAAGTTGATTTGCTTATAGGAAAAGGAAAAGTTTGTCTCTTATGTACATTACACATAAGCCTTCCTTACCTTCGACGACCACCTCGCCACCCTCTCCAATCTCGGAGGCCCCCGTTTCCTCGGGCCCGACCTCGGGCTCGTCCACAGCGGGGGCTTCGGTCACCACGACAGGAGCGTCCGTGAAGACGGGATCCGCCGCGGCCGCTGCCGCCTCTGTGGCGACGACGACGGGTGCTTCTGTCTCTGCGGGCTCTTCGGCCGCTGCGGGCTCTTCGGCTGCTGCGGGCTCTTCGGCTGCTGCGGGCTCTTCGGCTGCTGCGACCTCAGCGGCTTCTGTGGCGAGGGGAGCCTCCTCCTCCGCGGGGGCTTCTGTCACCACCTCTTCAGCGGCAGCAACCTCCGGTTCGGCGGCAGCCTCGGGTTCGGCGGGGGGAGCCTCGGTGACCACCGCCTCCTCCTTCAGGGCCTCGGTGGCATCAGGGACAACTTCGGGAGCGCCTGTGAAGGGGTCTTCCTCCGCCGGGAGTTCCGTGGGGCCTGGGGAGACAGCAAGCAGAGAGATCAGACACCCAAAGATGATGGATGGTTAGATACTGTTGATAGATAGATAGAATCGATCGATCGATTGATCGATAGATAGATGGATAGATGGATAGATGGATAGATGGATAGATGGATAGATGGATAGATGGATAGATAGATAGATAGATAGATAGATAGATAGATAGATAGATAGATAGATAGATAGATAGATAGATAGATAGATAGATAGATACTGTAGATGGATAGATAGATAGATAGATAGATAGATAGATAGATAGATAGATAGATAGATAGATAGATAGATAGATAGATAGATAGATAGATAGATAGATAGATAGATAGATAGATAGATAGATAGATAGATAGATAGATAGATAGATAGATAGATAGATAGATAGATAGATAGATAGATAGATAGATAGATAGATGGATGGATAGATAGATGTTGCTGAAATATACATTTTGTGTGTGATGTTAGCTAAATCTTAACATGTAATGTTCAAGTTTTGCATATCATTTTTTTTCTCCCCCCCCATGGAATCCTGCAGAGTTCGGTAGCAGGAAAGAGAAGGGGAGCCGAGATGGAAAGTCCAGTCGTCTGCCAGGCCCGGGTGGACGAAAATGAATGAGGTACATACTATTCACATTCTTCCCTGACATCATGTTCCCAGAACCCCCTTTCCCTCATCCCATCACCCTCTTTGACTCATCATGTCTGGCTCACCCCCTCCCTCCCTCCGTCTGCTCCTTTCTACTTCTCCTCTTCCTCTCCTCCCATCGTCCGTCCATTGCAGAGCAGTGACAGCATAGCCACCACACCCCGTGACTGAATAAACGTACATCCTCCCTGCTCCCTCCTCCCTTCGCCTGCCCCGCCACTCCATCCTGTCTTCATTGCTCTTGTGTTTGTGTCACATGCCACATCCTCTGCTACATTTCCTGTGGCAGGAGCCACCGGTGTAGCAGTCAGCTGGTGGACTAGGAGGGCAGGAAGGCATATGCCAGGGGACAATTTACCCTCAGCCGCTGTAAGACGTGAGGTGACCGGTGAGGGGTGGGGTGGGGTGGGGTGGGGTGGGGTGGAGTGGGGTGGAGGTGTGGGCTGGGCTGGGCTGGGGTGGGGTGGGGTGGGTTGGGGTGTGGTGGCCAACTCATTTTCAATTTAATCAATTCAGGGGAGTTGATTTCCGTCGAAAGTCCAGCCAAAAACTGGAGAAAACATTGTCACATCCAAAGAACTGAGAATAACTGAGAATGAACGCCCTACTGATTACATTTACATTTACATTTACATTTAGTCATTTAGCTGACGCTTTTATCCAAAGCGACTTACAAGTTCTGTACGACAAGCCATCAGGAAGGGCACAACTCTATCAGCTGAGTAACAATGTTCGTCAAAGTGTTGAGTGCTACAGTGTAGGTTAGTTTATTAGGACAAGTGCATGACAGTATGGTTAGTTAGGGTTAGATAATTTTTATTTATTTTTTTTTAATTCAGATAATGGTTGAAGAAGTGCGTCTTTAGTCGACGGCGAAAGATTGGACGTGTTTCGGCTGTCCTAACTGGGGTGGGTAGTTCATTCCACCATTGTGGGGCAAGGACTGAGAATAGGCGACTTCTCTTTGATGACCCTCCCGGAGCTTGGATAGGAGTAGGTCTGAGGCGGCCAGAAGAAGCAGAGCGTAGGGGTCTTGAGGGTGTGTAGTTAGAGACCATTGACCGGAGGTAGGCGGGAGCAGTTCCCTTTGCTGCACGGTATGCTAGGTCGAGGGCCTTGAAGCGGATTCGTGCAGCAATGGGGAGCCAGTGCAGGTCCCTAAGAAGTGGGGTGACATGGGCCGACTTCGGTAGGTTTGAGATCAGGCGGGCCGCTGCGTTCTGAATGAGTTGAAGAGGCTTAGTGGCAGTGGCCGGGAGGCCAGCGAGCAGTGCGTTGCAGTAGTCGAGGCGGGAGATGACTGTTGATTGGACGAGGAGTTGGGTGGATTCTTTTGTCAGGAGGGGCGGATCCTTCTGACGTTGCTCATTAGCCTATGAACAGCAGTTTGAACTTTTTGCACGGATTGAATATAAAGTTAATTGATCTATCTCAAACCACACCCTATTTTCTTGATCCTCCAATCACACCCATTACTCAAACAAAGTTTGGGTCAAGAAAAGAGGGGGCGGGGGTTTAAGATAGGTCCATTGACTCTAACCCCACTACAGCGGGGACAATTTAACGCTCAACTGCGTACAGTCCCCGGAGGCAGTGCTGCAATCATGTGGGAAACAAGGCCGGACAATCAAAGGAAAAACCTGCTGAATCGTCGATGGTGGGAGTCTGTTGATGTTGATCATGCTTTCTGGAAAAACAACCTGAAGAATGCCAGGCATGTCCTACCATACGGGACGAGAGTAAGAGTGAGGGCCTTTTGGGTGTTGGTTGTTGTCTTTACTAGGCTACTAAGAGAGTTACCGTCCCGATATCTTTGCGGATATATGGATGGTGGCCACAGTTTGTAGAAGAACAGCTTGAGAGAGAGTCAGTCTGCCTACTGTATGGCCTGTGGAAGTATTTCAGACACTTTTATGGGACTTTTGTTTTCACTTCTGCATTACTTTCCAATACATTTGTTGATATATACTATATTATATATTATATAGTGCCCATGCTTTCTATAAGAACAGCTTGAAGAATGCCAGTCAGCCTTCATAAACAACTTCGGACTCTTCTGAGAGTAACTTCTGGGCATTGTTTTCTTAGATAGACTACCAAGTTATCCTTTATTATCAACCTCCCGAAAACCTCTTGAGTGGTACCTTTTTTTTGGAATGATGGTTCCAAAATAAAGACAGGCCTGCCAGAGCTCAGGAGACCATTTTGTATTTAGTAACCGCATATGAAGACCTGTATTTATCCCAGTGTCTTTCATCAAGCCTTGAACTATGACGGGGCCTGAGTGAAACCTAATAATTTCCCTCCCAATAACCAAGCCCTGTCACCCCCATGGTCACAATCCTCCCAACCACAACTAAGTGCTTAGCCTGGACAGCACAGCTTCAATTTGAAGGAGGTAAGACTTCAGTGTGGCATCAAAATTACGGTCTATGGTTTAACCAATATGTTGGGCCTGCCCCCCCCCCCCCCCCCCCCCCCGAAGAAAATCCTCTCTGGCCTCCAAATCCAAACTGCCTCTGAAAAACCCTCTCTTACTGTAAGGTCCAGGAATAACAGAACGATCGTCTAAACATAGCGGCTGACATCACTCTCTCTCTCTCTCTGTTTCTCTCTCTCACTTGCTCCCTCTCAATTTTCTCCCAATTGTTCCTGAATACTTTGAACGATACAGAATGCTTCAGGAGGGTATATAACTCTGAATGGCTGGACCGACGACCGGCGCTATTATTCCAGTCCCCCTGCTGTGGTCCAGACGGCTCTTGTTCATTAGCAACAGTCAATGTAAACACACCAAAACATTTGTTCGCTCCGCCGACGGAGGCGGTGAGGGGTGGGGGGGTTCAGGGATTGTGGAGGGTCAAGCCATGGTTCGGACTATTAGCGGGCTGTTTAACTCAACCTCTGAGACAAAAACTTAACCCTGGAGACACAAACTCAACCTCTGAGACACAAACTCAACCTCTGAGACACAAACTCAACCTCTGAGACACAAACTCAAACCTGAAGACACAAACTCAACCACGGAGACAAACTCAATTCTGGAGACACAAACTCAAATCTACAAACTCAAACCTGGTGACAAACTAAATCCTGGAGACACAAACTCAACTGGTTCTAGGCCTCACCTGCACCTTGTGTATAGTTTACCTTTACTTATAGTATATACTCAGACCCTCACCTACACCTTGTGTATACGGTTTACTTTTACACATAGTATATATTCAGATTACATTTCTTTATTTATTGCAAATATTTATTGTCCAGTTTAGCACACATTTATGGAAGTGGATACGGATCAGCTAGCCTAGCTGTTGGCCATAAAAAACGTCTCAGAGTTTTTTTTTTTATCCACTTTTTTCTCCCATTTTCTATATTTTCTCCCATCCCAATTCCGTATCATCCAATTCAACCCTCCCCTGTCACGAACGCTGTTTCTTGCCTCCCACAAGCCGGCTGCAATGTGGACTAAGTCATACATAGCACAAGTCCCCTCCGGTACTTGAGGTAACAGCAGTCGCATCTTTTCACCTGCGCAGCTCGATCTCTCAGTGGCGAGGAGTAACGCGTGGGAGGCTCACGCTGCCCCCGACACTTCCTGATTCTACTGCGCAGGCGCACCAACCAACCTGTAGGAGTCGCTGTCCACAACGCCCGATCCCCACCCATCAGTTTCCCACCCCCTAATACGGCCAATGTGTATTAGTACGGACGACCAGCTAAACTGAAAGCAAATGTGGAGCGCTGGGCTCGAACAGGCAAGCCCAGCGTCTCCAGATTTCGTGGAGAGCGCC
>NC_140181.1:40932244-40978962 GCF_963971535.1 Notolepis coatsorum | reverse complement strand
AAGGATATTCCTTCATCTTACCTTGAGCAGCCAAGAGACTCATGTGTTGCACGAGGCGGCGAGAGCTCCCAGCATTACATCACCCCCACCGCCCCACCCCCGGACCCTCAATCTAGTCTCTGAATCAAACTTTTCCACAGCTTAAGGATAGGGGACATAGGGGACAGTGAAACAGGGGAGGGAAAGGGAGAGACAGAGAGAGGGAGACAGGAGGGGGAGGAGGAGAAGGGGGAAGAGGAGGAGAGGGAGGGGGTAAAACTGTTAAAATCCACACAGACCGTCCAGCCAAGGCGGCCCCCCCTTTATTGAATTAACACCCGGGGCCAAAGCTTTGCTTTTCCACAACGACATGGCCAAAAAAATACTATTCACAGCTAGCTGGTACATATGGGCAACTCTGCGGCTACATTTGCCACGAGCAGTTATCATGTATTGAGGGGAAAAATTGAAGAAAAAAAGAATCAAATAAAATGAATGGAGGGAAAAAAAGCACTGTCACAAAAACATTAGCATTTGAAAGGGATTTTTCCACCCATCAAATCCCCACCAAACTGGACCGTTTCAACAGGCAACAGGGTGGCAGGCCAGCCATCCAGCCAGCCAGACAAAGAGGGAGCGAGTGAGTGAAAGATGAGGTGTGGTGTGGTGTGAGAAAGTGTGTGTGAGAAAGAGAGAGCAGAATGGACAGATGGAAGGAGAGAGAGTGAGGGGACACAGTGTGCTAAGAACAGGACAAGTATAGTGGTGTGTGTGTGTGTGTGTGTGTGTGTGTGTGTGTGTGTGTGTGTGTGTGTGTGTGTGTGTGTGTGTGTGTGTGTGTGTGTGTGTGTGTGTGTGTGTGTGTGTGTGTGTGTGTGTGTGTGAAAGTGGAGAGTTGACTTACTTGCGCGTGTGAAGGAGCAGAAAGGACCGACCAGGGCCAACAGGAGCAGCAGCTGAACTTTCATCTTGGTGTCAAACTTTAAGTCGTCGTTTCTCCTCCGCCTGTACTGGGCAACCCTCTCGGGGGGCAAAGAGCAAGACACGAGAGCCCTCACACACACTCTTCACACACGCGTGCCACACACCACCGCCGGCCTCTCCAGAGGGCGGGGGGGGGAGAAGGAGGGGGAGAAGGAAAGGTAGCAGGACCCGGAAAAAAAGTAAAAAATTAGGGGAAAAAATAGAAATAAAATAATTGCTTCGCAGAAGTTGAAGAAGACGTAGCAGGAGTGTCTGGGATCCTTGAGGTTCCTCGCTGTGGGGGAAAACCAGAGTGTTGAGCGGCGAGGCGGGCCGGTCTTTTTCTCTCAAGAGAGTGTGTGAGAGAGAGAGAGAGAGAGAAAGAGAGAGAGAGAGACAGAGAGAGACAGAGAGAGAGGAGAGGAGAGACGGAGTGCTGGAGGGATGTGGAGAGGGCAGGAGAAGAGAGGAGCTCTGGCTGCTTTGAGGAAATGGAGAGAGGGACAGGCACACAGCAGGAGAGAGAGGGAGTGAGAGACAGAGAGGGAGAGTGAGCTGGGAGTGGAGGAGGGGTGCTGGTTCTGGTGTTGGTGGTGGTAGTGATGGTGGGGTGGGGGGGGGGGGGTTGGGCAGCAGTGGTAAGGTGGTCTGTCTCAGTCCTCTTGGTCCTGCCCCCTGCTTGTCAAACGGGCCAGTCCCGTGTGTCGTGTGAGATAACGCTCACTTGGTGTGCGGCCATCCCTCTCGTTTGCAAGTCCAGCATTATCAGCAACACACAGATACACACATTTGGCAATATAAATAAATAGACAGATGATATATTCACCCTGACAAAACAAGAGCCTCAAAACATCGCCAAGCTTACACAGATAGCTAAACAAGAAGCTTTCAAACGCTCATGAATGAATGGAGAAGGGCCATGTAAACAGTGTTTGGAGTTGTCCCAAATAAAAAGATCCAACTCATTCACTGCAACAGGAGTGCATTGCACGACAGTTCCAGCGTGTGTTATTTACATGCTCCAGCAGGAAACAATGTGTGACAGCGCTAATGATATATGACCAAACAGACTCCTAACAATAGACCAATGAATGAAACAAGCGCCCCCATTGCCTCCCGAGACGGACACCTTTTTACAACGCTCTTTTAATGCATGAATCTCATGTTTTTGGTAAGAAAAAAACCACCAGTGCCCATCTGCGGTCGGCAGATGGTGGTCAGAGCGGCTTTTAAGCAGGCTTTCACAGTGAGAAAGAGTTGTAAATACGGTTAGAACATTGTGTGACTTCCAAACACGGCAGGCCTGGTGGTCTACAGGGGTTTACATGTGAGAGGAGAGCAAACAAACTGTTTCTCGGCACTAGGCTGACACCTGTTGGACAGCATGTTGTGATCCAGCACATCCTGCTCAGTGGCCACACCATTCATACTTTCTGTTTCATTCACTTGTACCTAGCACATTTCAGCAGGGGTTTGGAGGTCTATCCACTTTGGAGTTTATTATATATATTTTTTTAAACAACATACATAGATAGACAATACATTTCAGCATACAAAACTATAAAGACTTATCAACAAGAAATAAAAATAAAACAGATAGACAAAAATGATAAAAGAAAAAGTGTGGCATGGGTCCCAGGGTTTAATCCATTCAGATCAAATAAATTAATCATCCACATTATACATTTTTTACCATTTTACAATTAGAAAATGTGCTTTGTGCAAAAAAGTAAACACACTTTTTTGTTATAGTGTTAGCTTCTTCCAAATTCAAAATGATGAAAAACATTTAGCCTGAGAAAGTTGTCTCATCTGACCTCATAACCTCAGAGATTAGGTTGTCAGAAATTATTATCATGTGCCTGAGACTGACGTCTGAGAGACATGAAACCAAGCCTGAGGAGGTTAAACATGTGGCAGGCAGTCACCAGCCTCTACAGTGTCATTCAATTAACACATTTGTTTCCAAGCACTTTAGTTCAAGTACACGACTCGACTCGAGCAGCGAAATAACGACCACAAAGACGAGTGCGGTAAAAATGATGAATGACAGTTTAATAAACACTGAAACATTGTTTTTTTTATAGTCTGAACTGCCATACACAGAATATTTATGACACACAAAAAGCAGATGCATTTTTCTTCCTTTCTTTTTTTTCTCTTTTTTTAAATCACATATTTACAATATACTGAAGGTCTGTACATAACTGTATCTCTGGAAGGACCAATAACAAAATACTCTCACCCTTATTCTTATTTTTCTTCAGTTTTTTGTTTTTCCAAAGGGAGGATTGAGAAATACATACTGTATTTACAAGGACAATAACACACAAATATACAAGACACACACACACACACACACACATATATGCTGGTCACCCAAAAAACAGCATTTAATAATATGGAACTTTTTTTGTTCTTCCGAGACAAAAAGAGCATTTTAGGGTCCTGTCTTCTCATTGTCATTGTCATTATATACCCATTAAATACAAACATTTTGATGTGATTCGTATGGATAGAGCTTTTGAATGGTGTGAATGCTAAAGGAAATCTGAGAAGACTATAGACACTTGTACACATGAAAAAAAAATATCACAGTAAAGAAAAACTCTTTAGCGGTTGAGACATTTTTGTTTGGTCTTATCATCTTTCCTGTTTTATAGTTTGTAATTTCCCTCACTGAAATGTAATTTTCTTTTCTTTACATCAATCTACCATTTTTCACCGATGCTACCAAGCTTGGCTTTGTGCAAAAACTGCTTGTCCTAAATCCAAAACGAGGCACCTAGAAATCTTAGCCAACCCTCCCTACTCTGGCCTACCACTGCAAGGAGCTAACTGACATTGGTAGTAGTAAGATAATAAAAGTCTAGAGAGAAAAAAATTATTAAACGTCTCCTATTGTGATAAATCCTCAGTCCAAACAGTGGAAACCCTGTCTCATCTTGACACAGCGTTGCGCGCAGCCTAACACCACAGTATTTCTTATCAGTCAGCTGATACGGTGGCACATTGGGACTCAGGTTTAATGGCACATACTTTTCAAACCACAGTTACAGAGACACTGGCCAACAGGTTGTACACGGCACACAGAAACCAGAACAAACAGACGAGAAGTCGCTTCGTGCTCTTCACAAAATACTGGACTAGATGAAGGCGGCTACGTGGCGTAGTGGGCAAGGCGCTCGCCACAAATGCGGAGACGCTGGGCTCGCCTGTTCCACATTGCTTTCAGTTTAGCTGGTCGTTCATACTAATACACATTGGCCGTATTAGGGGGTGGGAAACTGATGGGTGGGGATCGGGCGTTGTGGACAGCGACTCCTACAGGTCGGTTGGTGCGCCTGCGCAGTAGAATCAGGAAGTGTCGGGGGCAGCGTGAGCCTCCCACGCGTTACTCCTCGCCACTGAGAGATCGAGCTGCGCAGGTGAAAAGATGCGACTGCTGTTACCTCAAGTACCGGAGGGGACTTGTGCTATGTATGACTTAGTCCACATTGCAGCCGGCTTGTGGGAGGCAAGAAACAGCGTTCGTGACAGGGGAGGGTTTAATTGGATGATACGTAATTGGGATGGGAGAAAAATATAGAAAATGGGAGAAAAAGTGGATCAAAAAAAAATACTGGACTAGATGAAACTAAGACCCTGAGAATATGGCACCATGGATTTACCGGCAGGGCTGGTCCCTGAAACAAACAAACGCACGCACGCACGCACGCACGCACGCACGCACGCACGCACGCACGCACGCACGCACGCACGCACGACACACACACACACACACACACACACACACACACACACACACACACACACACACACACACACACACACACACACACACACACACACACACACACACACACACACACACACACACACACACACACACACACAAACACACACACACACACAAACACACCAACAAGGTCTCATCAGAAAACATTAATCGACCACAGAGAAAACATAAATAAATTACAAATTGATAAAAGGTACATAATGTACGTTATGTTATAGCTATACATAATATATTTACACATTGTATTAGTCATATATTTATGTTTTGTATTGGCAAAAGTCCAAAAGAAACACAGTGACCAGGAGACAGACCAACAATGATTGTGGTCGCGGGCGAGTGCTCTCACCACTAGACTGAACCACCCACCCACTCCGATACAAACACAGCCATACTATGATGATGGTTAGTTTTATGGTTAAGATATAAAGTTAGCATTAAGGTTAAGGTTATGGTTAGTTTAAGGTAACAGTGTGGTTAGGGTTAGGGTTTGGGCGAGGTTATCAGAAAAGTGTGTCTTGGTAGTCTTGCGGTAAAGGCACTCAAGAACTCAAACGTTTTCTGAAAACTTTAAAAGCTAAACTTTTTTGAATATCGTCGCTGGAGGAAGAAAACCTCGTAACTCCAAAAACCCAACTTTTCAGGAGATGAAAAAAAACGAACACAGATTTGAGGGCAAATAGAGTTCCGAGGTTTAGACAGATGATCGGTTTAATGCTTTCCCATTGTTTAAACTTTGTAAAACCACCACTTTACACTGGCTTCCTGTAACATTTAGAATTGACTTTAAGGTCCTTCTCCTTACATACAAAGCTCTAAATGGACAGGGACCTAGCTACATCACCAACACTCTAATAAATTACACGCCAGCAAGAACACTGCGATCATCAGCTGCTGGACTACTAGAGGCTCCCAGAAACAGTCAAAAGAGGATCGGTAATGCAGCCTTTATCAACTATGCCCCAAAACTGTGGAACAAACTACCCCAAAACATCAGGGAAGCCAACTCGCTAGACATCTTCAAAAGACAGCTTAAAACCTATCTCTTTGCTCAGGCATTTCAATGACTTACCTGCACTATTCTTACCCTGCCTACTTTACTATGCTAATTTTATCTTATTTTACACTGCCTATCAAATTCATGTGTCGGTTATCACACTTTTTACTTCTTACTGATGACTATTTTTAAACTGAATCATTTTAAACTATTTTTCACACTTTTTACTGTAACCTTGCTATTTACATTTTTTACTGTTGTTGTATGTCCGTTCTATTTTATAATTTTTAGACTATTTTTAAAATTAATCATTTTAAACTACTTCATTATTTGTATTACTGAATAGAGAGCCTATTAGGATGCTAGATCCTAATGTGAAACACTGTGATTTACCATACCCTGCCTATCAAATTCATGGGTCGGTTATTGCACTTTTTACTTCTTACTGAAACACTGTGATTATTTGTATTACTGAATAGAGAGCCTATTAGGATGCTAGATCCTAATGTGAAACACTGTGATTTACCATACCTTGCTATGCTCGCTCATGCCTGTATTTTTTATGTCTGTTCTATTTTATAATTTTTAGACTATTTTTAAACTGAATCATTTTAAACTATTTTTATTATTTGTGTTACTGAAAACTGTAAGCGGAGAGCCTATTGGGATGCTAGATCCTAATGTGAAACACTGTGATTTGCCATACCTTGCTACCTGTCTATCTTTTTATGCCCGCTTATGCCTATTTTTTACTGTTGTGAAGCACTTTGAACTGCAACCTCTGTATGAAAAGTGCTATACAAATAAAGTTATTATTATTATTATTATATGGAGGATGATCTACTGAGTTGATTTATAAAAAAAGACAATATAAAAAGAATATACAAGGTTTTCTTCCGCCAGCGACGATATGTAATACTTATTTGTAATATGTACATATATTGTACATTTTCAATAAAATACGTAAATATAATACATATAGCTATAACATAACGTACAATATGTACCTTTTTTCATGTAGTACTTTATTGACATACCTTAGGCGAGGTCAGGCTGACACACACAGATGTAAACAAGGTAAGTAGATGACAGAAAGGGAGATCTGGTGGATATAAGTGTTTCTGAGGGTGCAACACCTCCAAACTATGGTGTCTTTGTGTGACAATAATGCACAATAATGTAACTTTTGAACGTAGGATGTCAGAATTGTGTTTTTCTAAACAATAGCCCGGTAAATGTCCAACATCCCCCCCCCCCCCCCCACCCTCTCCAATGTATGATGAATTGAAAATGGGGGACACTGATGTAAACAAGACGAAAGTCTTTCTCTGGTCTGCATCCCCTTAACAATGTGTGTATTGAGCCGTACTGTATTGTACCCATTCTGCAATCTGTTAATACAATTTTCAATCAATCAATCAATCAGCTTATAGGAGTCATTCCACAAGGTGGTGCTCAACTCACACGGCCAAGTATCTGTATTCCTTTACCATCCAAACATAACACACATCCCTGACAGACGACAGGAACTGGAAATAAACGGTGGTGAGTGGTGTTTTACGAAGGCCAAAGTGGAACTTCTTGAATTCGTAGATATTCCACATTTTGGTCCCGTGTTTGTGTAGAGAAGACAACGTACCCTTTCCTGACAATACCCTTTATTCTTTTTTTACTCCATTCCCTCACTCACACATTCTGGGTGGACGGACACATAGGTCTCAGCTACGACAAATGAAAAAACAATAAACACTTGTAACTGGCGTTTTCAAAAACATTTTGGCAACTCGCAAACCTGTTGGCACTCTTTGTGTTGTTTCTTTTTTTACATTTCGGCATGTCACGTTAGCCTGTTAAGTGTTGTTTTTTCCCTTAATGATTGTCTTTAAGTGATGATCTTCTTGTATAAAAAAATAAATACAAATAAAAGATTTTTAATAAAAAAAAAAGTGGGATTGTCATCCGTTTCTCCCGTAAGGTGATAATTGGGGGGACGGGGGTGTTCAGGTTGGGTCAGGTTGGGTTGGATCCGTACCTCACCTGGACTCTTCTCTCCACATCTCTGTCACTTGTCTTTCACTCGTCCTCCTCGTCCCTCTGTCACCGGCGTTAGGCGGGGGGTCTCTCTAGACGATGGAGTCCCAGTCGAAGTCGTCCTGGATGTCGTCCGCGGCGACCAGGCGTCTCATCTGGAAGTGTCCTGGAGGCAGCATGTGGTGCTGCTGCTGCTGCTGTTGTTGAGTCATCTGGCTGTGGTGACCTGGGCAGAGAGAGAGGGAGTTGGAAGGGGTTAACCCTTGTGTGGTGTTCGGGTCTGTGGGACCCATGTTTACTAAAAGATAAATTATTTATTTTAACCTGAGACTCATTGGCCTTGGCTCATTTTCTGTGAAGAACATGTAAAAGAACACATTGGTATTGAGTGCACTGCACGCTGTGTACCCCCTCACATTTTATATGACATACGTGGTGTTCGGGTCCACTGGACGCGAAGGTGTGGAAATTGTAGGTAAAAAAGTACAAAGTAAATACGGTAAAAAAAATTACAAAAGGTTCACTGTGTACCTTCATGGTCTACCTCCACCTTGTTTCATTTATATTTTTCAAGAAGATTTATTCCATTCATGTCTTTATTATAATGGGTTTGCTTTTTCTGACTAGACAAAACTGGACAAAACTAAACAATTTTCTCCATTAAAGAGGCTTTTACACATGGCTCTTTTAATAGGATTTTAGTATTGGGAATACTAACATTCCCTGATATCAATACCCTGTCGTTGGCCTGATATCTGATACCCTGTCTTATAGCCTGGAGTTGGCCTGATATCTGATACCCTGTCTTATAGCCTGGAGTTGGCCTGATATCTGATACCCTGTCTTATAGCCTGGAGTTGGCCTGATATCTGATACCCTGTCTTATAGCCTGGAGTTGGCCTGATATCTGATACCCTGTCTTATAGCCTGGAGTTGGCCTGATATCTGATACCCTGTCTTATAGCCTGGAGTTGGCCTGATATCTGATACCCTGTCTTATAGCCTGGAGTTGGCCTGATATCTGATACCCTGTCTTATAGCCTGGAGTTGGCCTGATATCTGATACCCTGTCTTATAGCCTGGAGTTGGCCTGATATCTGATACCCTGTCTTATAGCCTGGAGTTGGCCTGATATCCGACAGGAGCAGTATTGGTATCAGACGGTGCATCCCTCCTTATAATCCCTCACAATGGAGAGGCAGGTAGAGACGGGTCTACTCAGACACTTCAGGCGGGGGGGGGGGGGGGGGCAGATCAGATGCACACAGACGGCGGAGACGTGCAGTGGATATTATTATTCTGAGTCTACAAGAAAAAAAAAACTGGCAGGCTATGTGGCTTCTGCCGAGAGCTGACAAACTGCCAGAAAGCACTGAAAAACCATCTGGCACTGAAACACTCCCACCTGACTAGCCGTGGCAGACAACATGAATGAACAAACCCAGACTCCTTCATACTGTCGGCCACTGACTCAATTTGACCAATTGTCTGTAACAGTGTGAACAAGGCGTTTTCTACTTAAAGGGGAACTATGGCCAATTTCAGAATGCATGTGTGTTATTCCTCTGGTCTAATACGTCCAGATTATATCAATGAAAACTCTGCTCCAAATCCAAAAACTAGAATACTCTCAAATTAAAACTATAATTTGTAATGTCATCAGGTATAAAGTCTGAAGTCGGTTCCCTGAAAGGCGTTATATAAATCTAAGAAATTATTATTATTACTGTAGACAATGAAGAGATGACATGACACCATAGCTGTCAACATTTCGATTTGAAAAAACGTGCAGGTTTTAGCCCCGCCCATTCTCCTTGCCCCGCCCCCTCCCACCCGGCCCCGCCCCCTCCCAATGGAGCTGCCTCGTCGCTGCTGGTCAAAACCGGTATTATTTTGTTTTCCTACTGTGTAGAGTGTAAATGCTACACAGTAAATACAGTAAATTACCTTTTATCAAAATATTAACCATTAAATAAAGGTTGTAATCTGTAAATGCATTTGATTTTACTGTAATTTGACAGTATTTGGAAACCATAGATGCCAGACATTTAGTTTTCTTGCAGCTTTTTTTCTTACAGTCTACAGTCAGTGAATCCTAAATCTCCACTGGGCAACCACTTAAAGTTATCAGTCCAACAAGGACTGGGTGAACTAGTTGCTACATTAAATTAATCAGATACCTGGTTGAAAGTGAAATGCTGTGAACATCCCTGCATTAAGTGTAAGACAAATTCAGTATAAATTCAGTTTATGTAGTAGTAGCATTAACATGTTCATATTTATTGAAATCTTACAATTCATACATACATGTTATGATGAATTGAAAATGGGGGAAGAAGTCCTTCTCTGGTCTGCATTCCCTTAACAATTGTGTATTGCACAATACTGTATTGTACCCATCTGTTAAAGTTAGCAATCAATCAATGTATTACCAGTGTCTTTATACCTTCATCACTGTAGGCTACATATTAATACGACAACTCAAGAAGAATCAAGAGGTTTATTTGTCACATACAGTGAAATGCAGGTGGTCACGCCCGCATTGATTGTGCAAAATGCAAAAAAATATAGGTAACAGGATATGCATGATAAAAAAATACATGCCATGTTCCTGAAAAAGCTATACAAAATACCTATGGTCATTAATTTAGCAGTGGGAAATGGGAATATCATTTTTGGAACAGTGTGTGTGTCTATTATGTCTGTGTAGTATGTCTGTATGTCTGTATTGAGCCGTACTGTATTGTACCCATTCTGCAATCTGTTAAATAAAGTTTTCATTCATTCATTCTACAGAGAAAAATGAGATAGAAAAAAAGCCAATGCGATTTTGTGTTTTTCCTCAATATCTCTGCAATGCCTGCGAGTTACCAGTAACTGTATTTGTCATACCATGACAATTCACGACAACTTTTAAAACGGATCAATTTATTTATATGTATAAATCGCATTCAGGAAATTGGGCGTCAGTGAAGGCATGCTATCCGTGGAGGAATGGCAGGAGGGGACAGTGGAGGCGCAGAGCAAACGGCTGTTAGTGTTCACCAACCAACACATTCCTGCATTTGTATTGTTTTATCCACAGAAGATTTGCAAACCTTTTGTTCCAGAGACAAAAGCCACAGAGTGGGCAATCAAGAGACACTGGCTAAGTTGATTTGACACCCTCGGTCCGCGGCCGCGTCGGTGCATCAGTCTACTCTCTCCCCTGAGCTCTGAGCTTTATCCGGTCGTGTCGCTGTCTTCTTCGGGTCGCAACGGTCTGACTTCCTGTGATAACGGTCTAATCTACACTGCTGCCACCTGTCGTCACGGAGGAGAATTGCAGCCATTTTGTAAAAAATAATAATAATAAGTACAAAATACGTACCAATCCGTGAGCCGTGAACAGCGCGTGAAGAGGGTTAAAAAAACAGGAGAATACCGGAAAAACCGGTAGGGTTGACAGCTATGCATGACACTGTGAGCACCTGGGGGGATGTTCTGAGTATGGTTACTTTTCAGCACTGAGAACTAGGGGTGTAAAGGTACACGTATCCGTACCGAACCGAACCGTTTCAGTGTGTACCGTACCGTACCGAACGGCTGTGTAGTGTACCGAACGAATACAACGGTATGTTAACCACTAACGACCGCCCACCGGGGGCTGTTTTTTTCACAATCTAATATAATTAAATAAAAAATCGAGTCGATTATTAATTTCAATATATGACTGTGCACCGCCGGCCAACGGGAGAGGATCTCCCGCGAGTCTCTATGACAAACGGTTCCAAAAATGATAGGGGGCGTGGTCAATATAGACCAATGAAAGAGGATATCCCTACTGAGTACAATGGCCCAACCCGCAAGTCTCTACGACAAACGGTTCAAAAGATACAAAAAAGGGGCGTGACCTAAGCATAGGGGAGTGCTAGGGTGTCTAATGTAAGTGGTATAGTTAAAGGGTTAAGCCTCTGAGAGGGCATGGCTAGGTCATGGCAGTACTGAGTTGATTGATACCTCCCTTAAGTCACATGCATACCTGCAAGCCTTAATTGATTAAAATCCTAACTGACGCAAATCCATCCCCAATGCATTTCAATGAGGCTGCGCTTCCTTCACTCTCACGATGATTAAAGCAAAATGATAAGAGATGAAGCTTAGTTCTTTTAACATGAGCACTTGAGGAACTTCCTGAAGGGTTATGTGCGATATTGTGTAATTCTGTCGACAATTGTGGCCCGTGTGGCGATCGGAAGACAAGGGAAGGAACGGTGAAATCACAGATTTCAGCTAGAGTGGATGTGGAGCATGACTGTCAAAGAAATGGCCATAAGTTGAGATAGAAATGTCCAATTCCATTTATTTTTCTTTTGTGAGCGAGGGCACAGTCGTGTTGTTTTATATCTACGTCCAAAATTGGGACCACTGTCGCAATTTACAACAGGTGATGATAAAACAAAAAAAATGCAGTTTCTACACTCTAGTTATTAACATTCCGCCATTCATTCCTATGGACCAAAATTGTCTGTTTAGAGTCGATTTGATACCTTACACTTGTGTGTGGTGTGAAAGCTCTGGCAGGACAAAAATCGGCGGAATAATAAATAAATAAATAGTAAGGATTACAAGAGTGTGGGTGGTCATCCACACTAATTACAACTATATATTCGTTGACAGCCAAGTACAATTAGTTACTGCACACTACATCACCCCTGACCAGCCCTGCTGGTCTCTGACAAGAACAAGTTACAGGTTGAAAAAACCCTCAGCTCAGAACTCGGCAGAATCTGCACCTGGCTCGCTGATAACAAACTATCATTACACCTGGGTAAAACAGAGTCCATTCTCTTCGGATCAAATAACAAACTCAGCAAGACCGACGGCTTCTCAGTTACAGTGGGTGACAATATTGTCACAAGGAAAGACGAAATTACATACCTAGGTTCCATCCTAGAGGCAAATCTTTCCTGTGACAAAATGGCATCTAATGTAATAAAAAAAAGTCAACCAACGAACTAGATTCTTGTACCGGATCTCCTCTCTGGTAAACAAGAATACCCTGAAGACTCTGGCAGGAGCACTCATTCAAGGGTACTACGACTATGCGTGCACCTCATGGTACCAAAGTACCTCAAAGGCGCTAAAAAAAAGATTACAAACATCACAAAACAAACTGGTCAGACTACTACTTGACCTTACTCCTAGAACCCATCTCACCCCTGCCCACTTTGACTACCTAGGATGGCTTAGAGTAGAAGACAGAGTACAGCAACTTGCAATGGGCCTGGTCTACAAGATACACTACACGACTAAGATACCCATGTACATGTCAAAATACTTCCCAAAGGTCAGTGAATACCATGACCACAACACCAGAGGGAGCTCCACAAATCATGTTAAACCCAGATTCGGCTCAAACAAGGGACTAAACATGTTTTGCAATTATGCCACATCAATGTGGAACGCCCTACCCAAAGCTGTAAAGGAATGTGAATCACTACCCACTTTCAAAACCACTCTCAAAGAACATGTCATAGTCACGGCAAGAGCCTTCCTCACCCCTCCTCCTTCCACACCATCACGGTGGAAGCCTTCCTCACCCCTCATCCTCTCACACCCTTATATGGGCAGCATCCGACCCCAGGATTCCCACGTTGCCAGTGGGACACTAATTGACACGGCTGTGAGGGATTCCCTCGTCAGCGAACTACTACTTCAGCCCACGGATCCTGCTCTACCCTCGTCGCAGTGTTAACCTAAGTTCCTAGGTACGACAACGAACCCTAGCCTTGCTACTCTGTCCTTGTTGAAATACCTTGTCCTAATCTTGTTCTCTCTGTGCCCAGGACCACCGCTCCGAGACATCACCCACCTGGACGCCCTGTGCTGCACAAGGAGTGCACCTGCTCTCGTCCATTGCACATTCTTGTACCTGTTGCACATTCTAAACCTGTAACCCTGTCTGCTTGGGGGTAAACATTAAAGCCAACCAAAAAACGCTCCATTCTCTCTCCTCCTGTGTTCTGCTATTGGGCTCCGCCAACCCCTGCCCTAACAGAACACCTACAGGAGACTGCAATTCGAAACTGGCCCCTGTAAATGTCCTAACCCAACCGCGTCTATGCCAAATACAACGCTGTTCAGTTTCCGGGTTCCTCTGATTGGCGGTCATCGGGGTCACGTGGGCGTCGTGGCCAATCAGAGGAACCCGGAAACCGAACAGCGTTGTATTTGGCATAGACGCAACCCAACCCCCTCCAATGTACAGTAAATTACCTAACCCAAGAATACACAAGACCCTCTTCTTGGAACCAAGTATGGTTTCGTCGATATTCCAATGTACAGTTTTGCTTGTACAGTTTCCCCCACCCCACCTACCCAATTCCCCCCACCCCCCTACCCAACCCCCCCCCCCCCCCACCCCACCCACCTCCAATGTACAGTCCCCCCCCCACCTACCCAACCTCCTCCAATGTACAGTTTCTACGTCAAATTTATATACTCTCTTTTTTAGACTATTTTTGTATCACAAACAGTACTGTATTTGTAAATCTGGTATGTCATAAATGTATAGATGTAGCAGTACTGTCTATCTGTATGTCATGTATGTCATATATGTTATGATGAATTGAAAATGGGGGACCCTGATGTAAACAAGACAAAAGTCTTTCTCTGGTCTGCATCCCCTTAACAATTGTGTGTATTGAGCCGTACTGTATTGTACCCATTCTGCAATCTGTTAATAAAGTTTTCAATCAATCAATCGATCTGAGTGGAACATGGAAAGCCAAACTTTCCCCCACCGTACCGAAAACCCGTACCGAACCGTGACTTCAAAACCGAGGTACGTACCGAACCGTGGTTTTTGTATACGTTACACCCCTACTGAGAACACTACATTAGAATGAAGCTCATTTTTGGGTATACAAATTCAAACACACATTCTGCGGCGGGTTCACGAAATAAGTCTCCCGTTCATTGTCATCTATGAAGCAGCTCCAGACTTTATACCTGAGGACATCTTTACTTCTCTGATTTCTGGGAGAGAGAGAGAGTAGCTCCTGTTCACAAACATTATTGATTGAAATGTTTCTAGGCCATGGAAATAACACTTAGAATTCTTCATGTCCCCTTTAAGGGTTAATACTCATTAAAAAGGAGACAGAGAAGAGAAAAACACACACACGCGCACACACACACAACACGACACGACACAACACACACACACACACACACACACACACACACACACACACACACACACACACACACACACACACACACACACACACACACACACACACTGTAGGTAAACACTGTGGCTCACTTTCAGTTGTTCATACTTCCCTCTTAACAGGGTGGATTTGTGAGTAATCCTATAGCTAACTCACAGTTGTCGCATGAATAGAACAAAGGCTGACCACATGATATAATAATAATAATAATAATAATAATAATAATAATAATAATAATAATAATAATAATAATAATAATAATAATAATAATAATAATAATAATAATAATAATAATAATAATAATAGGCTGCATGTTTTATGTCTAATTAAAATAATATGCAATGTGAGAAGACGCAAATCAACTGGCTGCCCTGGACGCGTCAACACTTCAGGCAACTAACTTGCGTTCAGCGTTTCTCTGATTGGCCACGACGCCCATGTGACCGCGGCAGAGCGAGAGAGCGAGAGAGCGGCAGAGCGGAAATAGGCTGCATTCTATTGCCATGCTATGCGACAAACTCTAACCTTAACCAACTCCGAAAGAATGCCTAAACTTAACCCTAACCTTAAGCAACTCCGAAAGAATGCCTAAACTTAACCCTAACCATAACCAACTCCGAAAGAATGCCTAAACTTAACCGGCGAAAGAAAGACGTTTATATAGAGAGGCGATAAATTAACACTTTAATCACCGTTGACGCTGGAACACGTCATTCCCCGCCATGCGTATTCTGCCGAAGACGCTGGACAGCATCTTTGATATCAATATTTCAAAAATCTGTGATCGAAATCATATTTCTCCCCCGGAGACATGAGATGTACTGGTGAGCCCCTATCAACTCTCTAACGGTTCAAGAGCGCCATCTGGTGGCCGATCGGCGGATCGCCCAGGGAAGAAACAGGAAGTGGAAGCTGGTGCTCATTTCAATTTGGTCCGATCACTCTGTAATAGTCCCAGGACTCGAGCTGATCACGACGGATAGTGATCCGTTACCAATAACTCGATAAACAACATGATTTGGACGTATATACTATTATACAACCTGGAAATGGATCGGATATTTCGACATCCCATAATAGAAAAAAATCTGTTCCACGCTCATCTCCCAACAGCGAGAGGAAGCTACGGTGAGTTTCAGCGTTATTTTGTAATGTCTTCTATACTAACTGCTCTAATGATCATATCACTAGATGAATGATATAACTTTGCCCACGGAATTATAAACGACCCCCCCCCCATCCGGTCATCATCAGATCATACGTAGTAACTTCTAGAAGTACGTCCATTTGAAATTTTTTATCTCGCACAGATTCCTACCAAACTGTATTTGATCATCAATATAATGCATTTAGGGCTATAAATCAAGTTCTGGAGAAAGCTGCAGAAAACGATAAAAACATACTTATACTTTAGACCGTATTTTAGTATGAATATGTGAATGAAAAAGTATAACGTTGCTACACCCTGAACAATAGATATAAGACGTTGAATGGGCCATAGTAATGTCAATTTAGCAATAAAATAAAAAAAGTTATAGCCCTGCAAAGAAGGGGAACTTCTCCATGTTAAATAGGGCTGGCGAGGGATGGTAAATTATGAATTTAACCCCGGCGATCAAAGTGTTAATTAAACGTAAAAAAAAAAAAAAAAAAAATTGAAGTGATTCGAACTTGTCACCAACTGGACCGCAGGCTCCACAGCAAGCTGGCGAACGAGTTGAGCTAACCGTCGATGTTAAAACAGGGGGGATTGCGTGCGGCAACCTGTGCGCCGCTGCCGCTCTGCCGCTGCCGCCTGCCGCTGCGCTCTGCTCTGGCGCTGCCGCGTCGCCACGGGGGCGTGCTAGGCGCAAGATGGTTGCCTTAAGTAATGAAGCGCCCTGGACTTGAAGACTTGTGATTTGGAGGTTCCTCTCCTATCGGCTGCCCCGTTACCAGCAAGGTCTGCAGTGCATTTTCAAAAGCCTAGAAAGCTTGTCTTAACTAATCATTGTGAGTTATGCAGGTCAATTTGATAGTATTTTTCATTGCGTGTGTGTGCTTTTGGAGACATATTTCAGAACATGCTGCATCTATCATATCCGTGCTGCGTCTCCATCTATACGACTCGGGAACACAGCATCACAGCATTCTGTCTGAACACACACACTTCTACCATCTTGCTAGGTTTAGTGTGGACAACCCAACACCGGCAGATTGGAGGGGGAAAGAGAATCCATATTGCGGTATAATGCTGTGAGTTCTGTGTGAAAACGGCTAGTGATACTCTAGTGATTCTTGCACTCTAGAGTGCAATACTTTATCCACACACACACACACACACACACACACACACACACACACACACACACACACACACACACACACACATGCATGCGCACACACACACACATACACACACATGCATGCGCACACACACACACACACACACACACACACACACACACACACACACACACTGTGGCTCTCTTTCAGTTGTTCATACTTGTTGTACATTGCTTGTACTTAAGTTGCAATTTTTTTGTTTGTTAATAACTGTGATCTGTGATTTTGTGTGAAGGGCGGACTAGCTAAATAAGATTTTCATTGTACTGCAAAACTGTCTGTTTAACTGTGCACATGACAATAAACAAATCTTGAATCTTGAACAGGGTGGATTTGTGAGCAACCTACACGATGTGTGAATAGTGCAATCCCCCATCTCACCAGTCATTGTGAAAACAATGAAAACAATCCAATAGCTCCCAGAATAAAAAGAACCTTCCTCCACACAGCTGAATGGACCGGGCCGTCGTAGATGTGAACACTACGTGTGAAGTGGCCAGTCAACCAAAGACAATGGGTGCCGAGTTTGTAGACAAATCGTAGTGTTTGTGTGCAAATCCTACTGCATCCTACTAAAAGCCGCAACGAGTACAAATCCTACTGCCTAAAACAGCTGCAACAAGTACAAATCCTTTGATTGATTGATTGAAAATGTTATTAACAGATTGCAGAATGGGTACAATACAGTACGGCTCAATACACACAATTGTTAAGGGGATGCAGACAAGAGAAAGACTTTCGTCTTGTTTACATCAGGGTCCCCCATTTTCAATTCATAACATTTATGACATACACGACATACAGATATACAGTACTGTTACATCCAGACATTTATGACATACAAGATATACAAATATACAGTACTGTTTATTTACAGACAGAGTTTCTAAAAAGAGAATATATACATTTGAGGGGGAGGACACTGTACATTGGGGGGGGGGGGGGGGTGGACATTTACCGGGGCCACTTTCAAATTGCAGCCTCCCGTACACACACACACACACGCACGCACGCACGGCGCACGCACACAGGCAGGCAGGCAGGCAGGCAGGCAGGCAGGCAGGCAGGCAGGCACACACACACACACACACACATGCTGTAGGTAAACTTGGGCTTAGTCAATTAGTCCAATAGTCAATTAGGAGATTACTCTGTCAGTTTGGTCACCAATACCAAGATTGGGTTAGTGGGTTAGTTGTTTTAGATGTTACAGTTTTTCATGATTGCTAAAACACAAAACACAATACCCTAAACCAAATTACCAGTTCCCTAAACACATTCAATAAAACTAGCCGCCATTTGCCAAAACCACAAACACATTTCACCTGACACAATTCACAAAACTCCATCCCCTTTTCTCACAACTCTAAACACATTTTGTCTTGCTAAAACACATGTTGCAAAAATCTCTGATCAAATGTGCACATTGAAGCTCATGTGATGCAAAATTATAGCCACAGTCAGCAAAAGTTGAACACAATGAACACATCTGGTGTCATTGATTAAACACAACGACTCAAAATGTAAGACACTTGTTGCGAATGATGTGACCACACCTATATAGGCCAGTGCAGAGTGCACAGTTTTCTGAAGGTTCCAAAGGATTTTTCTTTTCTTCTTTGGGGGTGGGGGGCAAGACGGATGTGTACAAGCTGCATTACTGTATTAGGCCTATATCGTACATGTATAGGTCATGTTTCCAAATGCAGTATGTATACTGTTACTTAATTTAAAATTGTCAAAAAACTGTGACATATTGATAAGGATAGTGGAGTTATGTAATTACTGTAAAGCAAAACATCACATTGTACTAGCTACTGGGTCATAATTCACGGCATTCTAGCCTACTGTTGTGTTTACTACATCTCCCGTGACCCTTAGCGGGGGATGACGTAGTTTAAGAAGAGACGAGTGAAAGATGAATGGAAGCGTTGTTTGTGCAACAGTAGAGTGTGTAATAAAATAGTTTGTTTTGCATCGGAACACGACTCCGTCTGCGCTATTATTACCGCACTCCTACAACATTGGGCCTCATTCAACAATACTCTCTTATTATTTTAAGAAAACATTGCTGAATCCCAGGTAAGAACAAAATAAGAGGAAATGCTAGATAAGAACGAAATCTGTTCTTATATCGCTTCATAAATGAGGCCCATTCTCTTTTCAAAACCAAACTATCACACCAAAACAGTTGCCCATATGCTCGAACAGATTTCGTTCTTAACTTGCGTTTCCTCTTATTTTGTTCTTACCTGGGATTCAGCAATGTTTTTTTATTGTTGCTTTTCTCTCAGGCAAGACCACATTCTAAGAGTGGTCAAGAGCACTCTTACCCAGATAAGAAACTCTTACCCAGATGAGAAGCATAAAAAAAAAAAAAAAAAAAAAAGCCTACCATTCATAATAATAATAATACATCAGATGTATATAGCGATTTTCCTAATGCTCAAAGACACTTTACAAAACAAACAATATAATACAATACAGTTTTAGTAGATAAAATAAAAATATATATATAAAATGGTGAGAGAGGAAGGAGTTCATGGGTTGAAAGCAAACCATTGGTCATTTGCCCCCAAATACAGTACCCCCAAATACGACTTTATAAACCCAGAACTTTATTATTATTATTATTATAACTTATTGCGTGCATTCTGCTTCTGAAATGGATTATATATTGCTGTTAGAACAGTTAGATGCTGATGCCTATAGGTTCGGAAATACCGGATCGGTCACCTGTCATCTCTCTCTGAAAGGAGAGAGCATAGGATCAGCGACATATACATATCAGTATACTGCGCGATTGGGTCTTGACAAGCGTCGTCAAGTCGTTCAGTATTGACAAAGCCTACTTTGCTGGAACGATTTATTTCGCACTATACAGTATGCAGTATACGTATATGTACAAGTATAAGTCTTTATTTGTCATCAGATTAACACACACACATGCGATGAGCGACCCACAGGAACACACACACACACATGCACTGAGTCGCAAGTCGTGAGACGTGTGTGTGTGTGTGTCATTTTGAGATCAGTCGCAAATCGCTTCCTGTTGAATAATATCAGACAGCGATCAGATGCCGAAACTCGGCTGTTTTACACATGCCTCATTCGCCTTATAAGGAGATGGCGGGCGTGTCTGTATGCAAATGAATTTAGCGTGAGCGCGCATTTCAGTTTAAGAATGAGTGGGATTCATCATGCAACCGACCTGGGTAAGAACCGATTTGGACGTTAACACTTTGGATGCCAACGACGCTATAAGTCGTTAGTTCATGCCGCCAGTTGAGTGCCGCCAACGACATATAGCGTTTGTTTGGAAGATACCACCCCCTATCGTCTCTCCCTGTGTAACTGCACCCCATTAGTTTAGACTGATGAAGGGGAGGGGGGCCAGTTTCCTCATTTTACTTTTCCGTCAAGCCAACTGAAGAGACCCAAGTTGATCGCCGGCCCGGAAAACGTGTGGATTATGTATTTCCAGCACCCAACGCTGAATCAATAAACGCGATCGATATTTGGAATGGCGATCAGGAATTGGAATAATCTTTTTGGATAACATCTGATCTGAGGTAAGGAATCTATTTTACTTGGGGTAATCAGAGCTTTTTTCACAGATATATCAACGTGTCTCATATGTGTGTGTGTGTGTCTGTGTGTGCGCGCTGATCAGGAAATGAGAGAATCGATATTTCAGCCCGCTTCTATAGCGTGCATAAGTACACATATACTATCGATAATCTAGCGTTTATTTGAAAACGATTAATAAATAGGCCAAAATTTTTTTAAGTTTTTGTGTATGCCAGAATATTCCAGTAAATGCCGTTTATCACGGAATCTATATATTTTCCTGAAAAACGAGGGCTTTTCAAAATGCTATAAAACGGAAATGAACCGATTAAAAAACTATCCGTTTCGACAATGTTGACTGCAAACAAGTCATTGATAAACGACGGGCAGATTAGACACATAGCCATAATTTAAGACAGAGATTATGCGTTCACAACGCTATCATTGAAGTGGGTGGTGGCATTTAACCACGTTTTACCATGTTCACCAGTGGTAATCAAAGTGTTAAGAACGGCTTGGTGAATGTGGCGGTGGCTTTTCTTATTGTTCTCTTAACAGACAGGTAAGCAAGAATATAAGAAAAATAATAAGAGAGTATTGTTGAATGAGGCCCAATATGAGGTTTTGTGTATGTAGCTTGAGGAAAGTGTTTTGTGTTTAGAGTTTTGGGAAAAGTGAGGGCAGTTTCATGAAATGTGTTTTAGCAATTGTGAAAAACTAGTTGTCCGTATTTTCCGTTGCTGAATGAGTTATTTCTTGAAAAACGATAAGCATGTCTCTGGTGAACTTTTAAAGAAACCCTTCTACATTATTGCACATTTCACAGGACAAATCCTATGAATATTAGTGGACTAAGAATATATTTAGTTGAAGACAGCCCTGAGGTAAACACACAAACATGCATGTTTTGACATATAGCTACTATCTGTATGCATGCACGCACGCACACACACACACACACACACACACACACACACACACACACACACACACACACACACACACACACACACACACACACACACACACACACACACACACACACACACACACACACACACACACACACACACACACACACACACACACACACACACACACACACACACACACACACACACACACACACACACACACACACACACACACACACACACACACACATCCCGCTTACTGTTTTAAGTAATTTCTTGACAGCTGGCGTGGCTGGAATGCTTACACAGGCCTACCTCCTACTTGTGTGAGCCAGGCCACTGACCTGCTATGCGTGCTATGAGTGTTATGAGAGCCCACTGACATGCTACCGGACCCTCTGGAGAGCAGTCACCTGTCATGGTGGACATGTGGGGGTAACCTGGGGGTCCCATGAGAGACGACATGGTCTGTCTGGAATCCATGTACATATTCCCTGTGGACAAAGAAAACACAAAGGTCAAAAGTCAGACTGGTACAGTAGTGGTGGTGGTGGTGTAGGGGGGGGGGGGGGGGGGGGGGGGGTTGTAACAATTTAACCCAAGGTTAAATCGCTGAGAATTACACTTGAAAAAGTGCAGTCATCTTATATTCTCACACTAGTAATTGAGAGGTGTCACAGAAAATTATGTTGAGAGACCGTAATGTTAATGTTGGATGATCATCATTAGGTTTCACGTTAACCAAGGATAGAAGAGGAGTTGTAATTCCAATTCCAAGTTCATGGTGATCACATTTTACATTTAGTAATTTAGCTGAGGCTTTTATCCAAAGCGACTTTCAAATTGTGTACAACAAGTCTGGCAACTAAGGGTACGTGGTGTTGTTCGTCTAGCAGTGTTGAACTTGAGTGCTACACTCAAGTATAGTATAATAGTATAGACATATTAGCATAATAGGTAGTAGTATAGGCATAGAAGCATAGTACATAGTATATATTAGTATAGACATAGTAGCATAGTACATAATAGTAAAAGACAGTAAGGAAGTGATTCATACAAATTTTCAATTCTGATATTGATTGAAGAAGTGTTTTTAGTTGATGGCGGAATATTGGGGGGGGGGGGGGGGGGGGGGGGTTCAGCTGTCCTAACTGTGGTGGGAAGTTCGTTCCACCATTGTGGAGCCAGGGCAGAGAATAGCCTGCTTAATTTGACCCCCAGGAACCCAAATAGGTGTGGGTCCAGAAGATATAGTGTTTCTGATCAATGAGTCTAATTAAATCTTTCAGCTTGAGGTGGATGAATGGTGTTAGAAATTCTAGTAGGCTACAGTTTAATTATATTATTTTATTGTATTTAAATTACACAAATCTCTATGTGTATGTATTATTAGAACATTCTGGTCAGTGGTTGTATGTGGGCGGTTGTCTACACACATATATATATAAGAATCAGAAAGGTCTCTATTGCCAAGTAGTTTTTACATACAAGGAATTTGATCTGGTTGTTTTCGGTGCGACATTAACACATTGTGCGCCAAAAACAAGTATACTCGTTGTTGCCTGCCATGCGTTGTGCGCCAGAAACGAGTTAACTCATTTTTGGGATCAATATAAAAAAAATTCGCCATGGCATTCATAATTCATCCAGCCTCCCTCCGGGACTGCAGCTGGACCCTGTTCTGATATTGCAACGGTGGATGTCGGGCGAGTTACACTCCAAGACAAACCGGAAGTGGCGCTCGGTACATCTGGGAGAATCCTCCGGTAGTAATATCTTGTAACGTGGATCAAGAGACACAATCGAGTGCATTGGGATCGCTTTCGAAACGCAATAATCAATATGATTTCGGCGTTTATTGTGTCATACAAACGGGAAATGGATCCAGCAGATCGACGTCAAATAATTGGAATATTTTTCCTCCAGTCTCATCGGCGAACGGTAAGAGGAATCTAACGTTATTTTCAGCCCGATTGTTTATTTATTTCACGGCAATCCATCCGATCAACGTATCGACCCATAGTAAAAAAAGACGCTACTGACGATCAAGGAATTATAAACGACCCCCCCTTTCCTTCACGCATGATGAAGCATAATGTATACCGATCATATACATTTGAAATTTTTTATATAGCGTGTATAGGAAAGAAACGCCAATCGATAATCTATCATGCGTCGTGTTTTAGGAATTACTGCAGAAAACCTTAAAAATATACAATAACAGACAGATAATAAAATAAAAAGGTGCAATAAAATAAAATGAAATATGAACTAAATTAAGATAAAAGCACAATATAATATAATATAATTGTGAAAAAAAGAAATAGGCCACGGCTGTACAACTAAAATAAAGAGGTGGAATAAAATAAAATGGGATATAAACTAAATTAAATATAAGCACAATAGAATGTAGTATAATTATAAGTAAAGGTAAAAATAAAAAAAAAAATAGGCCAAGGCTGTACAACTGTGCAAGATGTGGTCAAGTATATACACTAATTAGAATGAAAATAACAATACAGTGGGAAGGGATATTTAGCAGGGATGTGCAATTGAGCAGTTATGTGCAAAAAGTATGAACAGTGATGTATGAACAACAAGTATGTTTTGATTGTATATACAAGTATATAGTCCAGTAGGGGTGTGTTAATGTAACACAGTGGGGGTCCCGAGTATATATATATAATAATAATAATAATAATAGATCAAATTTATATAGCGCCTTTCATAGAACCCAAGGTCGCTTATATATATATTGTGGAAGATATCATCCCTTGTCACTTGGTTACGTGGAGGAAGGGAGATACTATTGTCACAGGAGGGTTAATTGAGGAGTTGATTAGGACTGATAGAATCAGTGGCGGCTGGCCACTGGGGGCGCTCGGGCGCCGACCCCCCTGTTAAAGAGAGAAGAAAAAGATTTTTTGTTTTTGTTTTTTGTTTTATAGCCCTATAAATAATATAAACATGTTTAAAATGAATAATATTTACTCATTTTAAGTATGTTTGTGTTTCCAATGCACAATATAACGTTAATATATCAAATAAAAAATAATCGTTTTCCTGAACAGGAAGTGACTCACTGTCGCGTAGCCGCATTTCTCCTAGCCGTATTTCTCGGCCCGGGCTAGACGCAATAGCGCTCTGAGTGCGTCATCGCTGTATCCGTTGCAGCCAATCAGTGCGTAACGCGCTGTGCGTTGAAATATGATGTATTATGTTGGAAGCCGGGCGCGATTTGAAGCGGTCTAGGCAAGCAGCCTTAGCGGCGTCTAGAATTTCCGTAGCCGCATTTCGCGGAGACGCTCTTTGATTGGCCGACGCGATGCCAGTACTTTTTCCGTAGCCGCATTTCTCGGGTTGGCTTAGAGAGCAGGGTGATAGAATGCGCCAGGTAGTTCTTGGTCGGATGCACAGGCGAACTTAGGTAACGTTAGAGTTTGTCTTAGAGCGTGACGGCAAGTTCTTTCGACGGTTAAGCTTAGGCACTCTTTCAAAGTTGGTTAAGGTTAGAGTTTGTCTTAGAGCATGGTGATAGAACGCCAGGTAGTTTGCAGGCTGTTCGACGCGGAAATGGGCAAAGACACTCATTCATTGAATTCATCACAGTACTGTTGTGTTGTGCTAACAAGCTAATCTGGATGCAGTCTGGACAGAGTGGATAACTGGATATACATCAACAGTCTGGGGACAACAGTGGACCACATAAACAGTGAGTTAATTCGGTCTCTCTCTCTCTCTCTCTCACTCTCTCTCTCTCTCTCTCTCTCTCTCTCTCTCTCTCTCTCTATTCTCTCTCTCTCTCTCTCTCTCTCTCTCTCTCTCTCTCTCGCTCTCTCTCGCTGATGGCAATGGTGATAGCTGTACTGTAACTGTACCTACTTAAATATCCGTATGCTTTTGGTTTCACCGACGCTCTCTGACGCACACAGTAGTGTGTGGTTTCGCGATGCGTGCGCACGCGCGTGTTTGTGTGCAGTGTGGCATTGTGCCTTGGTACATGTACATTTTTGGTATGATCGACCCCCCAAGAGAAAAATCCACGAGCCGCCACTGGATAGAATACACCTGTGCACCACATGATCACCCACATCCCACACACACACACAAGACACACGTAGCATAAAGCCCTAGGAGAGACAGAGAAGAGTTGAGTGGAGGTGAGGAAGGAGCAGAGTTCATGGAGAGAGTGTGAGATACTGAGTTTGTGAGGTGAGAGGTAGTTTGAAGGAGAGGTTAGAGCCAGAAGGTGTTCGTGTTACTGGACCCTGGACTGGCTGAGATACCCCCCTGTGAAACTGATCGTGGACCGGACGACAAACCCTGAGTATTGAACATTCCCTTTTTGTACGAGAGCCTGGAACGTGTTTTGACCCTGGACTGTAATTTTACTACTCTCTTGCCCATCGGACCTGAACTGTTGATCAATAAATATTCTTGTTTATTGAAATTGTGCTTGTGTGGACATTGGAATTGTTTGTTTTGGTCCGTGTCGAGCCTGAACACCACAAGGCTTGTCACTATATATATATATATATATATATATATATATATATATATATATATATATATATATATATATATATATATATATATATATATATATATATATATATATATATATATATATATATATTCTGACCAATACGCTACTGTACGTTTCACATTTTCCTTTAGGTCATAGGAAGATAATTCCCAGTTGGTATTACATTTCTACTACCAATACATCCCTGACATCATTGGCTTTGAGATGTAGTGTTGTATCTACTGACCGGTGCTGATGTGCTGGTTATGTTGGTTGTGTTGGCCGTGTTGTCCGTGCTGGCTGGCCTTGGCGGGGTGCATGGCTCCGTGGGGCTGAGCTGGGTGTTGGGGTGGCGGAGGTGGCGGGTGCTGGTTCTGGGCCTGGGCCTGAGGCTGGGCCGCCCCCTGAGGAGGGATGATGCCTGTGGCCGCGAAGAATCGGTTGATGGAGGAGCAGATGTCGGCCATCTGGGTGGCGTCCAGGGTCCAGTTGTTGAGCTCAGCCTGACGCATGCTCTCCTTCAGACCTGGGAGATGGACAGAGAAGTGCCAGTAATACACTTTGTACATACAAACACTGGTACATACTGATACATACAAACACTGGTACATACTGTACATACAAACACTGATACATATAAACACTGTACATACTGTACATACAAACACTGGTACATACTGTACATACAAACACTGGTACATACAAACACTGTACATACTGTACATACAAACACTGGCACATACTGTACATACAAACACTGATACATATACACACTGTACATACAAACACTGGTACATACTGTACATACAAACACAGGTACATACAAACACTGTACATACTGTACATACAAACACTGGTACATACTGTACATACAAACACTGGTACATACACACACTGTACATACAAACACTGGTACATACTGTACATGCAACCACTGTACATACTGTACATACAAACACTGGTACATACTGTACATACAAACACTGGTACATACAAACACTGGTACACTCTGTACATACAAACACTGGTACATTTACATTTTACATTTAGTCATTTAGCTGATGCTTTTATCCAAAGCGACTTACAAGTTTTGTACAACAAGACAGCAGGAAGGGTACAACTCTATCAGCTGAGTAACAATGTTCATCAAAGTGTTGAGTGCTATAGTGTTATTTAGTATAATGGACAAGTGCATGACAGTGGTGCATACAAACACTGTACATACAAACACTGGGACATACTGTACATACAAACACTGTACATACAAACACTGGGACATACTGTACATACAAACACTGGTACATACTGTACATACAAACACTGTACATACTGTACATACTGTGGCAGATATCACCCCCCGTCGCATGGATATGTGAAGGACGGGAGGTACTACTGCCACGGGAGGAGTGGAAGCAATTAGGCAGCTGATTAGTACCGATAGAACACACCTGTGCACCATTAGATCACCCACATCCCACACGTACACACACCAGACACACACACTATAATACACTAGGACAGATAGAGTTGAGTTGAGAGGAGGTGAGGTAGGAGCGAGGTATTGAGAGAGAGATTGTTGTTGACAGAGTTGCGCGAGGTGAGAGGTAGTGAGAGGAGAGGTGAAGGCGAGAAGGTGTTCATTGTGTACTGGACCCTAGACTGGCTGAGAAAACCCCTTGTGTACTGACCCTGGACTGGAAGACAACTCTGAGTATTGAACAATCCTTTCTTTTGTACGAAAGCCTGATACGTGTTTTGACCTGGACTGTTTTTGGATTACCCTATTGCCCATTGGACTTGTGCTGATAAACAATAATTATCATTTATCTATTGAAATTGTGCTTGTGTGGACATTGAAATTGTTTGTTTTGGTCCGTGTCGAGCTTGAACAACACCAGGCTCGTCACAATACAAACACTGGGATATACTGTACATACAACCCCTGGTACATACTTTACAAACACTAGTAGAGTAAGTTCACTCATTGGAATTAATTTACCAATATATTTGTATACAGCATATATCTAACACTGTAGACCATTACGTTAATGTCATACATGGCCATTGAAATGTGCATTTCCTCATATCCCTTCCAGACACACACACACACACACACACACCTACACACACACACACACACACACACACACACACACACACACACACACACACACACACACACACACACACGCCCCTCTACACTTGCATTAGGGAGGTTAAAAGATTGTGTCATTGTGTGCAGTGCTCCTGGAACAGTTTGGGGTTCAGTGCCTGCGGTTCAGGGCACTTTGGCAGAGATGGTGGGCACTGTAGATGTATTAACAGCCACTCTTCTCAGTGCAGGAGAGGTCACACGCAGGAGAGGTTGGCCGCTGTTCCAATGTGTACACAAAACAATTATCGTGGCAACACAGATCTCATCACACGTGACTTTGCAGATCTCGGCACACGTTGGATTTAAATGTTACTTGTCCTTTCGGACAATTTATGTTTTTGTAGGTTTTTATTGATTTTTGCTACCGGGCAGTCCGGTAGAGAGAGAGAGAGAGAGAGAGAGAGAGAGAGGAATGGGAGATAGACCGGGGAAGACATTCTGCAAAGATCACAGGGTCCGGGAGTCGAACCCGGGTCGGCCATGTTGCACCGTAGTGCTGTATGCTGTGTGCCACTCGGGCACCCCACACCTTGGATTTAAACCAAACGGTACAATGAAATAATTAATCGTGTAACAGTGTGAATGTGTGAATTTATACCACATGTGAATGAGTTTGATGTGCAAACAAAAAAGTTACGAATCGGGGGGTGAGTGCCTCCTTTGGTCTTTCTGAGAGAGGTACAGAGAGCCTAGGTACGGTCGAATGATTGCTGATTTGTGAGACAATAATCATCATTACGTTATGATTCTCTCTCTCTCAATGCTGTGTATTTGGCAGAATGAATGAGGTCTATTGTTTCTGTGATCCCTATGGTGTCTTGTCTTGTTCACCACCTGTTGACAATTATCACTCAGCCAATACTAGGATCTGTAGCAGATGGTGCTGAATCCATCTATCAATATGAATGTGGAAATCATACCGAATCAATCTGGAAAATGGAATCAAAATGTATAATTTTTTTTTATAAAAGATTGTGCATTAAATTAATGTATGAATGGATGACTTGGTTTTCACTGCATATATTAAATGATCACTGACTGAATCAAAGTGAGTGAATAAAGGTGACATTTTATGATACGTTGAATTGTTTCCTAAATAACTGGAATGTAAACATTGAGTCTTTGTTGGACTGTACTACTAAAAGCCCAGTGGAGGGACATTTCCTGAGAGACACAGAGACCAGACGTGTTGAGAAATAGCCACTGGCAGCTCCTTCATGTTCATCTTCATGCTTGATTGAAAACTTTATTAACAGATTGCAGAATGGGTACAATACAGTATGGCTCAATACAAACAACTGCTAAGGGGATGCAGACCAGAAAAATACTTTCGTTTTGTTTACATCAGGGTCCTCTATTTTCAATTCATACATGCTCACTTATCTAGTCTGGGCACTCTCAGGAAGAAGCTCTGAATGGTTACACAAACATTATCAACAGCCTGAAATTGCAGAACTTCACACGGCCTTGAAGCTCCAATTGGTGTAATCAGGTGATAAATTGGTTTTCACCTTCCACAGACTTCCTGTTCAATCTGTATTGAAATTACACAGAGCCCAGACGTCAGTCTCTTGACAGCATGCCTGTATATTTGTATGTATGTCTTGTATGTCATAAATGTCTTGATGAATTGAAAATGGAGGACCCTTCCTAATTTATGCAAATGACATGTCATCAGCTTGTGACTGCAACTTGTTCCTGTTCACGGACGACTCAGCCATGCTGGTCTCTGACAAGAACAAGTTACAGGTTGAAAAAACCCTCAGCTCTGAACTCGGCAGAATCTGCACCTGGCTCGCTGATAACAAACTATCATTACACCTAGGGTTGGGCATCGTTTGGATTTGAACGATTCCGGTTCCAGAACCGGAAGTTAGGAACCGGTTCCTATTAGAACCAGTTTTCGGTGCCCAACCCTAATTACACCTGGGTAAAACAGAGTCCATTCTCTTCGGATCAAATAACAAACTCAGCAAGACCGATGGCTTCTCAGTTACAGTGGGTGACAATATTGTCACAAGGAAAGATGAAATTACATACCTAGGTTCCATCCTAGAGGTAAATCTTTCCTGTGACAAAATGGCATCCAATGTAATCAAAAAAGTCAACCAACGAACCCCCCCCCCCCACCCCAATAGACAGTCGAATAAAAAATGTAAAAAACGTAAAAAAAAGTAAGTCCTAATAGACAGTCTCCTCCCCACCGTATGTATATATTTTCTCCCCACCGTATGTATATTTTTTCTCTCACCCACCCACCCCCTCCTAATGTACAGTCTCCTCCCCATCATATGTATTATTCTCTGTTAGGATCTATGGGTAACAGTACTGTATATTTGCATATCGTATATGCCACAAATGTAACAGTACTATATACCTGTGTGTCATGTATGTCCCTACGCCATAAATGTCATGTATGTTGTGTATGTCATAAATGTCACTATGAATTGAAAATGGGGGACCCTGATGTATACAAGACAAACGGCTTTCTCTGGTCTGCATCCCCTTAACAATTGTGTGTATTGAGCCGTACTGTATTGTACCCATTCTGCAATCTGTTAAATAACGTTTTCATTCATTCATTCATTCATTCATTCATTCATTCATTCATTCATTCATTCATTCATTCATTCATTCATTCATTCATTCATTCATTCATTCATGTCAACTTGATAGCTAATGTGAGGTAAGCTAAGTCCTGTACATTACTTGAGTAACATTTGAGTAAGAAAGCTTCTTTCAGATTTGCCCGAACCGAAAATAGCTGGCTAATGCTAACGTTATATATCGTATAGCTTACGCTCTGCTCGTAGTGGAACTGTCCCTTTATCCAGTCTAATAATGAATAATTTTCTCCACATGCACACACCCATCTGCCTGGCCACACCCACATACGCTCCTTTACATAAGCGCGGTCGTGGCCACACCATCAGCTCCTTCCCTATTTTCACCACCGAAAAAGTGCCTGTATACACCACTTTAGAGTTTAGTGCCAAAATAGTTTGTTGACGAGAAGAGGAGCTGCGTTGACATTGTATCTTTGTTTTCTCTCTCACTATTTCAGAGGAAATAAAGCGATAATGTCTTCGCCACCGGAGTGTCTAGAAGATGATGATGATCATTCTGACCTCCACCGGCGCTTCGCATTAGGGGTGCGTGTCACTGAGCAATCCCCGCCGGCATTGTCTCCGGCTCTGCAGCTGGATACTATGCTTCGAGAGGCTGTATGAGGGCTGACGGCCTCTCTGGGCGGGTGATGTTTTTGCGACGCAAGCTTCAGGTGTGTCAGTTATGGGGGGACAACTGCACAGCTTGCGAAGGTCGGCTCCAGGCTAGAATCCTTTTCGCTGCCCCTTGGCGGCGTGGAGGGGGTTCTAGTCTGATGCCCCACGATAACATAGGCTCCTCCTCAGTGAAGTCGTAGCTTTGTTTTCCTGTGACCGTGATTCCGAATCTGCGGTTCAATTCCCCGGGTCTCTGGACAAACGGATACCCTCTGCCGCCACGCTGGCCCCGCTTTTCAAGACAAAAAACACCCGGCGCGACGGGGGTGAGCTTGGTGTTTCATTATGAGAATATCTCTGAGCTCAGGTCGGCTGCAGCCCGCGTACAACGAGGGGCTTGCTGCCGATACCGCTGTGTCTGGTAAGCACCGTTCTGTGAGAGGGGTGTGTGTTGCCTTTTTTCCTTTTTTCTTCGGATAAGAAGAGGAAAAGACAGCGGCTGTCTGAAGTGTTGGCCTGTATTGCTATTCTCACGTTGTACAGCTCGGCTAGAAACATTAGCTTGATGCTATCAGTTAACCTGGAGTTAGCTGTTAGCTTATGCTACAATCATTGGCTCTAGCCGTGAGGATAGCGGGCCCTGGCACTCTGACTACGACGTCATATCTGGCAGAAGATGTCGTAGGGCCTGCATCATGACCGGCTGCAGGAGGGGGGCGTCACGCCGGAGCGAGGCTCCAGCCATAGCCTCTTCTGGCCTTGCCAGCGAGAGGTCTCGTCAATGTGGTAGACCAACCTGTGTTGCGGCCTTTCGTCCTGCGTACGTAGGTGCAGGTAAGATGTCTGTAGGACATTGCTCCACTCTTCCTTCCTCCCCCTCCCGAATGTTTTTGGTTAATAACTATGTCTTTGTTTAACAAAACATATGTTACTTCACTACATTTGGAGATACGACGTGTGGTGTGAACATTTTCTTGGTCGCTTTTGTATAGCTTAGGTTAGCATTGGCCAAGGCTTATGTCTTCTCTCTACCTAAAAACAGTGTTGTTTTTTTACGTGAGTAAAAATGAACTGGGTTTTTTGTTGTATGATGAGAAGTTGTGTGTGTTCATGTAACGTTTAGACAACGTGGCTGAGTCCACAACTGGCTGGGTGTTACCCTACAACGCTGTACATAGTGGCATATGATCGAGGGCCTGAGTCCCTCTCTTAGCTTGTTATTCTTTACTTAAGGGTAATGATAAAAATAACGAGTGGCAAGTTTTCACACATAAGCAGAGCTGTGGGAAACCTGTTTTCAAACGAGCCATCGGCTGTGGCTGGCGTGCATGATGTAAAGTTTTTACTCTACAGGTAGAAGAAGTATGTGCTTCATCTGGCGCGCCATGCGCCTGGTATCACGGCTCTGTTTTTTCATTTGGCGTCGTATCAGGGGTGAGGTGGTGAGGGGGTGGGTAAAATTATTCCCTGGTATGTCCCTGCCCCCCCGCGTGAATATTTTAGGCAACCAACTTGTGTTTAGCGTTTCTCTGATTGGCCACTACGCCCATGTGACCGCGGCAGCGCGAGAGAGCTGCAGCGCGGAAATAGGCTGTCTATTGCCATTCTCTAAGACAAACTCTAACCTTAACCAGCTCCTTAACAGCGCCTAAACTTAACCCTTCTAACCTTAACCAACTCCGAAACAATGCCTAACCTTAACCTTAACCTTAACCAACTCCGAAAGAATATTGCCATTCTCTAAGACAAACTCTAACCTTAACCAGCTCCTTAACAGCGCCTAAACTTAACCCTTCTAACCTTAACCAACTCCGAAACAATGCCTAACCTTAACCCTAACCTTAACCAACTCCGAAACAATGCTTAAAGTTAACATGCCTAAACTTAACCGGCGAAAGAATGCACGTTAAAAAAGACAAAAAAAAAAAAATGTAAGGGAATCGAACTTGTCACCAACAGGATGATCCAGAGCAAGGCGGCGCTACCAGTTGAGCTAGTTGTCGATGTTAATGCTACATAATGCTGCCGCGACAGAGCGCGGGGGCGTGGCTAGACGCAAGTTGGGCGCTATACTCATATAACTATGGTTATAGAATAACCGTATGTTATATATCGTATAGCTTACGCTCTGCTCGTAGTGGAACACAGGAGCTGAGCAGAGCGGAAGCTCGACAGATGTACCCGCTGAGGCCCCCCACAACCATCAGAACCGGGGAGGACCCGAGCCACCTGGACCCCCCTAGATGAGGACGGGAGGGAATCGGATCCGACTGTGCGAAGAGGGTTATCATTAAAGGGATACAAACGTGTCACCTACTAGCTATTGTGTCAAATCTACAGTGCGGAACCTTCGTCTCCACAACACTGGACCTCATTCACTAACGGACTTAAGAAAGAGTTACAAAGAAATTTCTTCTTAACTCCACTTCTCCATGTTCTCTGGGCCAAATTTGGTATTCATGAACGGTTTCTTATCTGGGATTCATTCTTAGCTAAGAACAGGTTTTAAGAACATGGAAAAGCAGTCGTAGATAGGCCAGATTGGTGTGCGCCCATGTTCTTAACACATTCCCGTCAACAACGATTATACTCGTTATTGGGCGCCATCGCTTGAACGCCAACAACGAGTATACTCGTTATTTGATCGTTATTTCTTTTATTCTATATTTCTATTCATTACAGGCACACAGACTCGGGGTTAACATGGGGAATCATCCTGAGAATGCCAAAGTGCAATACCGGTCGCATCCAGCTAGACGGCGGTATTGAGCACCCTTTGAAACCTTATATCTTGGCCTGTGCAACGGTCAAATGTCCGTTGCAGTTTTCTGGGTTGGGCCAGTCGAGCGGTTCTCCCGGTTGCATTGAAGCGCGTCAAATGCTCCCGATCCATATGTTGTGGTGGGTTATGTCGTGGACCAAATGGACATCGGATGGACCAGATGGCGATCAAACAATTGGAATATTATTTTTGGAATACTCCCGATCACAGGTAAGGACTATCTGATGTCAAATCTGGCTTGATCGTGCAATGCTTTTATACCGATCGAGCTGATCAACGTCTTTAGTGTTCAATACGAATGCCGTTACTGGCAATCAAATAATCAGAAACGCCCCCCCCCCCCCCCCCTTTCATGCATTCATGATGAAACATAATACCTATGATATACATTTGATTTGGGAATAGTAGCGTGTCCAGGCAAGAAATGGCAACGCTTATAGTAGGATTCACGTTTTAGGCTATAACTCAGCCTTTCGGGAATTACCCCAGACCACTCTAAAACTATACTTATATTCACCACGGTATAACACGGGAACGTATGGATGAAAAAATTTATTCTTTTTCACATATTGAATGATAGATAGTTGATGTCAAATGGGCCATAGTATTGTATCCATAGCTATAGAATATAATTATAGCTCTACAAACAAGGTGACGCACTCCTATATTTTAAAGCGTGGCATTGCTACAATGGGACCCGTCTAATGGCTGGAACCCAATGTGTTAAGGGCTTCATTTGTGAGAAATCATTGGTGATAGCATTCACATCGATTCTACAGACATCCTCGGATTTAAACATAATAATAATAATAATAATAATAATAATAATAATAATAATAATAATAATAATAATAATAATAATAATAATAATAATAATAATAATAATAATAATAATAATAGGGGCGACTACGTGGTGCAGTGGGCAAGGCGCTCACCACGAATACTGGAGACACTGGGTTCGCCTGTTCGAGCCCAGCGCTCCACATTGCTTTCAGTTTATCTGGTCGTCCGTACTAATACACATTGGCAGTATTAGGGGGTGGGAAACTGATGGGTGGGGATCGGGCGTTGTGGACAGCGACCTGGCGCTGAAGGGGGATCAGTGCCCCTTGCTGCTGGCGGTCAATGTGTTAAGGCTGTCAAAGTTAACACGTTATCAATGCGTTAACGCACAATTCTTTTAATGCCACTATTTCTTTTAGCGCAAGATTGAAGTTTTTTTTACTTTACATTTTTTTACTAGACTTCACTCACGTGTATTATTGATACTTTCATTGATACTATGTTTGTTTCTAACTCAAAGTGTGTGTGTGTGTGTGTGTGTGTGTGAGAGAGAGAGAGAGATAGACAGAGAGAGAGAGAGAGAGAGAGAGAGAGAGAGAGAGAGAGAGAGAGAGAGAGAGAGAGAGAGAGAGAGAGAGAGAGAGAGAGAGAGAGAGAGAGAGAGAGAGAGAGAGGGGAGGGGGGGTGAGTCCTCAGCCCTTGTGTGGGTGAATGTAACAAGTTCCTAATGTTTTCTTTCCCCGATTATTTCATGCAAACTTTAAATTATTGGGCCTCATTCAACAATACTCTCTTATTATTTTTCTTATATTCTTGCTTACCTGTCTGTTAAGAGAACAATAAGAAAAGCCACCGCCACATTCATCGAGCCATTCTTAACACATTCGTGGCCAACCATGTATATATGTGTTTCGGAGCCAACGCTAGAGGGCCAACCACGTATATAAACGTGGTAAGGTTGTTTTGGCTTTTATTCCATTGTAATATCCTACTCAATGTCACCGAGTGGCACTGCAGATTTACCCTACTCTTGGAATTCGGAAAAGTGCATTACCGGCCAGATCCTCGTATGGGCGCTGTCTCGATAATGCAGTGTTCCCTGTTACAGACCGGTGTATTTTAATATTTTTTCATCATGGGTGAATTTTCCTGTTAGCCTAAAGCTATGCCTGTAGTATGTAGCTTGGAATACTTTTTGGGACGCTGAATTCAGTATGCAGTAAAAGAATATAGCATCAGCCAATGGACATATCGATCTACCAGATGGCGATCGATAACTGGGAAATCTTGTTTGGGATCCAACCGGCCCACGGTAAGAGCTTTTTCACGTAAATTACAGCCAGATCGGGCCTTACTTTGATAGCCGACCACCCGGTCAGCGTATGAGGCTAATGAGGCTAATGCCGTTATTGGTAATCAATAATCAGAAACGACGTCCCCCGCCCCCCCCACCCCCCCTTTCTTTTTTAAGATTTACTTTTTAGCATTTATCGCTTTTTGCTACTGGGCAGTCCAGTAGAGAGAGAGAGAGGAGGAACGGGAGACAGAGTGGGGGGAATACATTCGGCAAATAACGACGGGTCCGGGAATCGCCACTGGGGTGCCCCGCCCCCCCCCCCCCCCCCCCCCCCTTTCATGCATTCATGGTGGGCCATGATACCGATAATATGCATTTTGAGTTTTAGCTCTAGCTTGTGTATAGCCGAAACGCCATTCGCTTTAACGTTATTAGCTTAGCGTCCTATATCTCGCCTTCCAGGAAATACCCTAGAACATTGCGGTATATAGTTCATATTCACGACGCTATAAAATGGGAACGTATTGATGAAAAAATAAATCGTTAAGGCATATTGAAGGGACGGTTTATAGTGTCAATTGACAATGACAATGGACAGATAGCAATAATATAAAGTATAGATTTAGCTCTACAAACAGCCTCACGCACAATGAAAGGTTGTTATGATAAGCTGGCCGTATAGAGTGAGATTAGACGGATCCCAGTGGCCGCGAAAGTGTTAACGTCCAGATCTGTGCTTACCCAGGTGTCTTGCATGATGAATCCAACTCATTCTTAAACTGAAATGCTCGTTCACGCTCAAATTCATTTGCATACGGACACGCCCGCCATCTCCTTATAAGGCGAATGAGGCGTGCTGTGGTTCGACATCTGATCCCTTCAACAGGAAGTGATTTGCGACTCAAAATGACACACACACACGTCTCACGACTCGCGACTCAGTGCATGTGTGTGTGTGTTCCTGTGGGTTGCTCATTGCATGTGTGTGTTAATCTAATGACAAATAAAGACTTATACTTGTACTTATACGTATAAGTACTGTATACTTACTTACTTAGGCCTTTAAATTCTCAAAGAAACATAGGCCATCGACGAAGCTCCTCCATCCTATTCGGTCTTGTGCCCTCCGCTCGAGATCTTGCCAGGACAGCCCTTCTTTCTTCATCTCCTGTTCTGTGGTTCTTCTCCAGGTGGTTTTTGGTCTGCCTCTCTTCCTCCTGTCCTGTGGGTTCCATGTCAGCGCCCGCTTTGTGATTGATTTCTTTCTTCTGAGTGTGTGACCTATCCACTTCCACTTCCTCCTCCGGATTTGAATTTCGATTGTGTCCTGTTTGGTGAGTTCCCACAGGTTGGCGTTAGAGATGGTGTTGGGCCAGTATATTCCCAGGAGGCGTCTGAGGCACCGGTTGGTGAAGGTCTGTAGCTTGTTGAGTATAGTGGTGGTGGTTTTCCAGGATTCTGAGCCATATAGTAGAGTGGTTTTTACGTTTGAGTTGAAGATCTGTAGCTTGGTCTTGAGTGACAGTCTTTTTTGCCTTCCAGATAATGTTTAGCATGTTGAATGATGTCCTTGCCTTTCCAATCCTGGCTTGGACATCGTCTTCCGTACCCCCTTCCACAGAAATGATGGTTCCAAGGTAAGTGAAGCTGTTTACATCCTCTAATGGGTTTTGTTCCATGGTTATGGGTGTGTTGTTCTTGCTGTTGATACGCATTACTTTGGTTTTGGATGAGTTTATTTTGAGCCCGAGCAGAGCAGCAGTTTCTTCCAGTTTTCCCGATTTTTCCTGCATCTGTTGATGTGTGTGAGCCAGTAGTGCCAGGTCATCAGTGAAATCCAGATCTTCCAGCTGCTCTGTCAAGCTCCATTGTATGCAGTTTTTTTTGTTGCAGGTTGTTTCTTTCATCACCCAGTCTATGCAGAGGAGGAAAAGAAAGGGTGAGAGCAGGCACCCCTGCCGCACACCAGTCAGGACCTCGAAAGCTTCCGATATACATCCTTCATGGAGGACTTGACGTCTCATCCCTTGGTAGGTGTTCCTTACGATGTTGATGATCTTTGCTGGGATCCCATAGTGGGCCATCAGTTTCCACAGCATTTCCCTATCCACGCTGTCAAAGGCTTTCTCAAAATCTATGAAATTCACATAGACAGAAGTGTTCCATTCAATAGACTGTTCAATGATAATCCTAAGGGTGGCGATTTGGTCTCCACAGGATCGGTTGTTCCTGAGGCCAGCCTGGTTTTCCCTCAGTTTCTCATCGACCCACTTCTGGAGCCTTTCCAGCAGGATGTGGTTGAGCACCTTCCCCGGTGTTGAAAGGAGCATTATTCCTCTGTAATTTTTACATTCCCTGAGGTCTCCTTTCTTGGGGATTTTCACGATGTGGCCATCTTTCCAGTCAGATGGGACATTTTCTTTCTCCCAGATGGTTTGCATGAGGTGGTGGAGCATGCTGGTGGAGGTTTCAATGTCAGCCTTAAGAGCTTCTGCTGGGATCCCGTCTGGTCCCTCTGCTTTCCCTCCTCTTAAGGCCTTAATGGCTTTTCTGATTTCTGTCTTGGTGGGGGGGTTGCAGTTTATCTCCAACAGATTTGGGGCTGGTGGGATATCTGCTTCCAGTTGAGAAGGCTGCCTGTTGAGCAGATCTCTGAAGTGTTCAGTCCATCTGTTCAACTGTTCTTCCTTGGTTGTGAGGAGTACGCCCTGTGGGTTTTTGATGTGTGCCTGTGTGTGTCTGAATGAGCTTTTTGGTAGTTAGGTATAGGTCCTTCAGGTTGTTCTTTCCCGCTGCTTCCTCTGCCTGTTGTGCTAAATCTTCAATGTATTTCTTCTTGTCTCTCCTTACACTTCTTTTCACTTCCCTGTTTGCTGCTACATATTCTTTCTGTGCTACCGCCTTGGTGGCTCTGGTTTTACTTCTATTCACTGCCTCTTTTTTCTTCCTCCTCTCGATCACTTTTCTGTCTAAATGCCCGGATAGCCAGGGTTTGTTGGCTGTCTTCCTTCTCCCTACCACTTTCTCACATGCGTCTTTCCACATGGTTTTCAGACCCTTCCATATCTCCTCCACTTCATTTACAGTTTCTATTTCTAACGGTTGATACCGGTTGTGTAGTGCCACTTTGTAGAGTTCTGATGTACCTATATCCTGAAAAAGCTCTATGTTGAATTTGACCCTTCCTTCCCTGTGCTTCATGCATTTTAACTTCAGCTGGATCTTTGCTGTAAGGAGGTGGTGGTCAGATCCTGCGTCTGCTACGTACTGTATAGTGCGAAATAAATCGTTCCAGCAAAGTAGGCTTTGTCAATACGGAACGACTGTGCGCTTGTCAAGAACCAATCGCGCAGTATACTGATATGTATATGCCGCTGATCCTATGCTCTCTCCTTTCAAAAACCCAGAGTGCGCTCAGCAGAGAAGAGAAGAGAGGAGAGGAGAGGAGAGGAGAGGAGAGGAGAGGAGAGGAGAGGAGAGGAGAGAGGGGAGGAGAGGTTGTAAATATGTGTTCTATGTGTACGGCCTAGGCAGCCAGCATCTAACTGTTCGAACAGCAATATATAATCCATTTCAGAAGCAGAACACACGCAATAAGTTATAATAATAATAATTATTGAACAGTTCTGGGTTTATAAAGTCGTATTTGGGGGCAGTGGTGTGTTGGTGATTTCATACCTGGTTGCACTGTGTTTTAATGGCGCCACGTGCACGCTCGTTCCCGGGCGTGTGCGCGCGCTCCCGCGAATGTGCATAAATGTTCCCTAGCGTGCACACTGCGCACAGAACAATTCCTAATTGCCTCTAGGAATGGAATGTAACACATTTCATTCACAAGTTTTGTGTGAATGTATATGAGGACATATTTGAACACACCTGACGACCTGAGCTATTGTTATGCAAAGTAGCCAGGTGGGTACTTGGCAAGTTGGCGCATCAGTCGAGTGCAGCACATTGTTGTGTGCGCGTGCATGCACGTGCTTCTGCTCACAGACCCGGTTGCACGGTGTGCAACCCCGTCCCATGACCAACGCACCCCTGTTTGGGGGTATTTGGGGGCAATTGACCAATGGTTTGCTTTCAACCCATGAACTCCTTCCTCTCTCCCCTTTTTATATATATATTTTAATTTGATCTACTAAAACTGTATTGTATTATATTATATTATATTATTATTATATTATTGTTTGTTTTGTAAAGTGTCTTTGAGCATTAGGAAAAGCGTTATCTAAATCTGATGTATTATTATTATTATTATGAATGGTAGGCTTTTTTTAATGTTTCTCATCTGGGTAAGAGTGCTCTCGACCAATGTTAGAATTTGGTCTTGCCTGAGAGAAAAGCAACAATAAGAAAACATTGCTGAATCCCAGGTAAGAACAAAATAAGAGGAAATGCTAGTTAAGAACAAGATCTGTTCTTATATCGCTTCATGAATGAGGCAGATTATTTTCTTTTAAGTTATTTTGTACCATCACTCTGTTTTGAATTTGATACAAATTTGCAATGCATGAGGGTCATCCTTTTGTGTTAAATGGCTGCATAAAGCAAGCATTTGTTGACTCTCATCATCTCATGTTGATAAGAGTATTAAAACTGGAAAAAGATCTGTTTAAGGTAGATTTAGAAGCCAGCTGCCTCTTTTTCACCTGACAGCGAGGACTCTCACTGGGGAAGTGTAACGCGTGGGAGGATCACACTACCTCCCCCAGTTCCCTCCCTCACTGTGCAGGCGCCCTGACCGACCTGTAGGAGTCACTGTTTTACAACGACCAGGACCCACCCCACCGGCTTTCCACCCGCTGACACTGCCAATTGTGTCAGTATGGACGACCGACCAAGCCGGAGGTACCGCGGCAGCCGGATTCGATCCCACTGTCTCTGCGGTGGTAGACAGACGCTTAGTCCGCTGCGCTACCCGGCCGCCCTAGCTGAGAACACTTATTTAAGAACACATGTTCACACGTTCAGGAATCCGGCAGGGATCTTTCAGAAGTTTGTTCTTACGAAGTTCTTAAGGAGATATTTACGAAGACATAAAATTGCCTTTATTTAATTATTTTCTTTAACTTTATTCCTTCCTATTTTATTGGGAACGTCCACTTCAGAAACCTTTCTTGGAAGCTTCTTAGGTTTTTATGTCATTTCACTCCATCACTACTGTTGTTCCCCTCTTCTCTTCCACTTTGGGTTCTGGAAAACTAACCAATCATTGCTGGTTGACGTAAAACTCATCACTACCGGTGCACCAGCACAGGAATGTCTACACAGACACAACTCCGGTACACTGAATAATAATAATAATAATAATAATAATAATAATAATAATAATAATAATAATAATAATAATAATAATAATAATAATAATAATAATAATAAATCATATTTTTATAGCGCCTTTCAGGAAGCCCAAGGTCGCTTCACAGTCAAGAGGGCTAGGAAAAGGGGGCAATAGGGGTAAAAGGGGGGGGGGGGGGGGGTGAGGGCAGGTAATGGGATAATGAAACCTAATATAATCTAAACTAACTAATGGGGAAAAGCCTTGGTGAAAAGGAGTGTTTTGAGAGCTGTTTTGAAGGTGTCCAGGGTTGGGGCGTTGTGGATTTCAGGGGGGAGAGAGTTCCAGAGGGTAGGGGACGCCACGCTGAAGGCTCTGTCACCGAAAGTCCACAACCTGGTGCGAGGGATGGAGAGGAGACCCAGATCAGAGGATCGTAGGTTCCGGGATGGAGTGTGCTGGTGGAGGAGATCAGACAGGTATCGGGGGGCGAGGGCATGGAGGGACTTGTAGGTGAGGAGCAGGAGTTTGAAGGAGATGCGGAACTTGACTGGGAGCCAGTGGAGGTGGATGAGGGTATACTGAGATGTGACAGAGAGAGAGTCCCCTGGCTTAATCAGCGTTGTGTAAACTTGGCAAGGGCTTGGCAATGGCATTTATTTGTAAAGATTCCACACTGCTTTAATAAGGGAGTACAGTAATAATCTGTCTATGCTGTGCATGTTATTTTTAGGGCTGTCAGTTTATCGCGTTAATTAGATTAATTAATTACACAGCAAATTATCGCGTTATGAAAATTGACGCAAAATTAATTACAGCCGACCTATATTTACTTTAGACAAGTGGCAAATCGGTGCGCTTTTATTTTGAAATCCACGCTTGAGTTGGGCGTATTAAACTTGGCCCATTGAATGACCCGTAGCCTACTTGATCGTCACTTCACACATGCGTCGTCTATCAAACAAAACAAACACACAAAGGAATTAGCTCAGCTGGAACAAGATGTCAGCATCACCCGAGGCGATACTCCTGGGACCTATGAACGGCAAGTTCAATTTCAAAAAGAATATAGATGGGACAGTAAACAAGACCATTGTAATATGTAGCTTATGTCAAAAAGAATTTGCGTATCACCGAAGCTGCTCTAGTCTAACGTATCACATGAACGCTAAACATGTCCAGGCAAGTTGTTCGAGCAGCTCCAGTGTAGCTAACGTTAGCTCCAGAGCAACTCGCACGCTTCGTCAAACCACTCTTGGAGAATTACCGTTAGGCAAACGGTTGAGTAAATCCACCACAGACAAACTAACCAACAGCGTCGCGAAGTGGATAGCAAAATCGTGTAGGCCAATAGCTATAGTGGAAGATAAGGGTTTAGCGGAGTCATTTCGAATAGCGTCGTCTGACCCAAATTACAAGCTACCCTCGAGAGCTACAGTGATGAAAAGGATCCACAACATGTATGACACAGAGAGGGAGGCGAGGGAAGAAGTGTTGGCACGGGCTGGCCCAATGGCCCTAACGGGTGATCACTGGACGTCGGTGGGCAATCATAATTATTTGGGTGTCACAGTGCACTTGATCGATACTGAGTGGAAACTGCAATCATTTGCATTAACGGTGACCAAAACTGTGGGCCGCCATTTCGCCGATGCGTGTGCTGAACAGTTCAACACAGTAATAGAGGAGTGGAATATAAAAGATAAAGTCACATCTATTGGGACTGATTCCGCCCGTAATATGATAGCAGCAGCGCGCTATATGCCGTTCCAGCACATGCCATGTGCTGCACACGTGCTGCAAAGAACCATCACAGTCTCCCTTGAGGACAGAAGCCTTGACACCACCCTGGCAAAGTGCCGCAAGATTGTAGGCCACTTCAAGCACAGCCCTGCCAGTACAGAAGAACTGCAGCAGCAGCAGACTGCCCTCGGACAAGCAAAAGAGCCCATGATACAAGATGTATCCACAAGGTGAGACTGTTTAACTACCTGTTGTATGCTTAGGGTAAATGTAGTGTGTGTGTGTGTTTATTTCTTTGTGTTCTGTACAATTGCATCATGCTGCATTAACAACCCCCAGTGGGACTAATAGTTATTTTATTGAATTGGAAGGTGGAATTCGACACTGGCCATGATCTCACGGTACCTGAGGAACCAGGAGGCTGTGACTGCCACTTTGGCCCAACAGAACCACAAGCTGTCCATGCTGACCCCCACAGTGTGACAAACTGAAGAAGCTGGAGCTTGTACTTGAGCCCTGCAGGTAAGTGTCTCTCCCTCTCTCTCTCCCCCCATACACCCCCCTCCTCTCTCTCTCTCCCCATACACACACCTCACACCCCACTCTCTCTCTCCCATACACACACCTCACCCCCCAATCTCCCCCATACACACACCTATCTCTCTCCCATACACACACCTCACCCCCCCCTCTCTCCCCCATACACACACCTATCTCTCCCATACACACACCTCACCCCCCCTCTCTCCCCCATACACACACCTATCTCTCTCCCATACACACACCTCACCCCCCCCTCTCTCCCCCATACACACACCTATCTCTCCCATACACACACCTCACCCCCCCCCTCTCTCCCCCATACACACACATATCTCTCTCCCATACACACACCTCACCCCCCCCCTCTCTCCCCCATACACACACCTCACCCCTCTCTCTCCCATACACACACCTCACCCCCCCCCCCTCTCTCCCCCATACACACACCTATCTCTCTCCCATACACACACCTCACCCCCCCTCTCTCCCCCATACACACACCTATCTCCCTCTCATACACACACCTTCACCTCTTTCTCTCTCGCTCTCTTGTTTCACTGCAGGTATGTGACTGAGCTCCTTGGAGGGGAAACCTACGTCTCATGCTCTGTGGTGCTCCCCGCACTCTGCCACCTAAACCGCATCATGGACCTCAACGAGGAGGATCCGGGCTACATGGTAAAGTTCAAGGCCAGCTTCACGAAGGACCTGGACGCACGCAAAGCGACCCTCAACAACAGATGGCTGAAGCTGGCTACAGCCCTCGACCCGCGATTCAAGGACTTGAAGAGCGTACCAAAGGACGAGAGGGATGAGGTGTGTGTGTGAATGAGAAGACCAGTGTTAAGTCCTTAGGCTGTCATGAAAAGTCCTATGCAACTAATTAATTGTCCCTCTTATTAGGTGTGGACCTGGCTTAAAGAGATGCTGCCAGGACCAGAAGCAGACAAAGCTGCTCCACAAGCCACAGAGGACGAGCCACCAGCGAAGAGGACCCTCCTCCTGCTGTCTTCAGACTCTGATTCAGATGAAGTCAGGGTACTGTCAGGACAATTAGACCTCTACAAAGCTGAGCCCAGCATCGGAATGAATGACTGTCCACTGGAGTGGTGGGCAGCTCACGCAAAAGCCTATGGACAGCTGTCTCCTCTTGCTCGCAAATATCTGGCTACTCCTGCTACCTCTGTGCCATGTGAGAGGCTATTTTCACTTGCAGGTCACATAGTCCAAAAGAAGAGGGCAGCCTTACTCTCAGACAATGTAAACAAGCTTGTTTGTCTTAGCAATTGGCTCAAGGAATAGATTTGTCATGCATACAGTAGACCCTGCACTAGACCCTGCACTAGACCCTGCAGTCATGCCCCAGACCCTGTAGTAGACCCTGTAGTCATGCCCCCAGACACTGTAGTAGACCCTGTAGTCATGCCCCCAGACACTGTACTAGACCCTGTAGTCATGCCCCCAGACACTGTACTAGACCCTGTAGTCATGCCCCCAGACACTGTACTAGACCCTGTAGTCATGCCCCCAGAAACTGTAGTAGACCCTGTAGTCATGCCCCCAGACACTGTACTAGACCCTGTAGTCATGCCCCCAGACACTGTAGTAGACCCTGTAGTCATGCCCCCAGACACTGTAGTAGACCCTGTAGTCATGCCCCCAGACACTGTACTAGACCCTGTAGTCATGCCCCCAGACACTGTAGTAGACCCTGTAGTCATGCCCCCAGACACTGTACTAGACCCTGTAGTCATGCCCCCAGACACTGTACTAGACCCTGTAGTCATGCCCCCAGACACTGTACTAGACCCTGTAGTCATGCCCCCCAGACACTGTACTAGACCCTGTAGTCATGCCCCCAGACACTGTAGTAGACACTGTAGTAGACCCTGTAGTCATGCCCCCAGACACTGTACTAGACCCTGTAGTCATGCCCCCAGACACTGTAGTAGACACTGTACTAGACCCTGTAGTCATGCCCCCAGACACTGTAGTAGACACTGTACTAGACCCTGTAGTCATGCCCCCAGACACTGTAGTAGACACTGTACTAGACCCTGTAGTCATGCCCCCAGACACTGTAGTAGACACTGTACTAGACCCTGTAGTCATGCCCCTAGACCCTGTAGTCATGCCCCCAGACACTGTACTAGACCCTGTAGTCATGCCCCCAGACACTGTACTAGACCCTGTAGTCATGCCCCCAGACACTGTAGTAGACCCTGTAGTCTATATGCCCCCAGACACTGTAGTAGACACTGTACTAGACCCTGTAGTCATGCCCCCAGACACTGTAGTAGACACTGTACTAGACCCTGTAGTCATGCCCCCAGACACTGTAGTAGACACTGTACTAGACCCTGTAGTCATGCCCCCAGACACTAGCTTGCTGTGGGCTGTTTTGATTTTTGAGGATACTGTAGCTTAGTGTAAACTGTTATTGGCTGTATCAGCAACAAATGTTACCTTATTGAGAGGTATGTTTTCATTCATTTTATTTTATTCAATTTAATAAAATTGATTTCTAAAGCATTCTTCACTTGCAGGTCACATAGTCCAAAAGAAGAGGGCAGCCTTACACACAGACAATGTA
>NC_140181.1:40858070-40932044 GCF_963971535.1 Notolepis coatsorum | reverse complement strand
TAAAGGTCCCACGCAGCCCAGTTGTAACTGGTGGCGATGCGACAACTCTCTTTTAACCAGTCCAGGTTTGAGGTACCAGTCTGCTGACAAGCCTGGAAAAACGCACACACACACACACACACACACACACACACACACACACACACACACACACACACACACACACACACTTAGAATCTTTATTTATGTCCACATAAGACAATGTTTAAAGGACACAAATATATCAGTGTACGTGGACATTGTGGATTATTCTGTTACATTTGTGCCCAAATTGGCAATGGCAACCAAAGTTACACAAACAACATGGATGATGAACTGACAATCAACACACAGCTCATGGGTACAGTTAGCAGGTCTTCTCAAATTGGCGGCTGCCAATAATAGCTGACACTGAGCAATATCTTGCTAACTGTTTGGCTCTTCCTTCGGAAGACCGGCCATCTGAAGACCTCTAACACCCCACTTGTGAACATGACCCAGGCTTCCAAATATGAAGACTAAAAGTTTACAGTTGTAGCCCAGTTGTGATATGGTATGCTCTAACAGTTGATACTTCAACTTTTGGTTGTAAAGGCTTCTTCTAGACTGTAGTCAAACGTACAGCAACTTCAAGGATGAGACCTCTCTGTTATCTCATTAACAACAACAACATCGGGGGTGTTTGCTGAAATATCAGAGAACAGTGAATTGTCACTACACAGATGAACATGCATGGCTTCACACTTGGTGTGCTTATACAGCCTTATATGTTGCAGGTGAACCGAGTGTGGAACTGACACTGTCTGCAATCAGATCCACGATCCTATCATGCCTACAAATGTAGAGCCCTTTGTATGCATGACAACCATTGAGGATGTGAGACATGGTTTCTGTTGTCTGTTCGTGACCATGGTGTATGCAGTGGTGGGCTATGACTGCCAGGCAGCCAGATGGAAAGGTTGAGCTTCGATGGTAAAACCTGTAGACTAGCTTTTAGAGTGAAGATGATGATGCTCTCATCAATAGCTACATTATTAAAAACTGCGTGCGAGACAGAGTGGTCAGCGGCAGGGAGACAAGCAAGCTTCCCTTGCAGTTTAAGCTCAGTCCAATAATCCAGTCACACACACACACACACACACACACACACACACACACACACACACACACACACACACACACACACACACACACACACACACACACACCACCCGTTTTCTTCAAGTATCAGAATAAAACAAGTCATGTAACCAAAGGTAAGGAGAAGGTGTGACGACAGAGAGGGACTGGTCTCCAAGTGAGACTGATGGTCTGACAGGGGAAGCTTTCAAGGCAGACTGATACAGCAGTTAGCATGTGGTTAGAATTCAAAACACAACACCAGTCAAACACTAGGACTGGCAGTGGTGGAATTCGTGCCAAAGAGTTCTGCGTTCGGCCACATGGCGGCGCCTCTCAACACAGAAAATTCCAAGTCACAGCTCTACTATAGGACAAAAAAAAGAGAGATTTTCTCTGCCTCGACCGCCACAAACTAAACAACAATACATTTTGAAGAAGCAGATCAAAGACATAGGGGATTGCTTTTCATTCATCCTCGGTTCAGCTGCGGGGAAAACTAATCCAGATGAATAATGTCTGAATAGTCCTTTTCTATGGACCGCAAGCTGGAGTGCACAGAGAGGAAGAGAGAGAGAGAGAGAGAGAGAGAGAGAGAGAGAGAGAGAGAGAGAGAGAGAGAGAGAGAGAGAGAGAGAGAGAGAGAGAGAGAGAGAGAGAAAGAAAGAAAGAAGAAAGAGAGAGAGAGCAGGAAAAAGGGGACATTTGAAGAAAAGGCCTGGGTTAAGATTAGGTTTAGGTGTTGGGGTTAGTGGTTAAGGTCATGGATTAGGGGTTAGTGTTAAGGTTATGGGGTTAAAGTTAGGGGTTAGTGTTAAGGGTTAGTGTTACAGGTTAAGGGTTAAAGGTTATGAGGTTAAGGTTAGGGTTTAGTGTTAAGGTTAGGGGTTAGGGTTAATGTTAGGGGTTAGGGTTATGATTAAGGTTAGGGTTAAGGGTTATGGTTAGGGGTTAGGGTTAAAATGGTAAATACAATAAAAAATTGTGCATTTTATATAGTGCTTTTATCCAAAGCGCTTTACAATTTTGTTCCTCACAATCACCCATTCACCCAATCACACACACCCACGGCAGAGGCAACCATGCAAGGTTCCAACCTGCTCATCGGGAGCAATTAGGGGTTAATTGTCTTGCTCAAGGACACTTCGACACGCTGCCCAGGAGGAACGGGATTCGAACCGGGAACCTTCCGACTACCAGATGAACGCTCTACCTCCTGAGCTAAAAGCTAAGGTTAGGGGTTAGGGTAATTGTAAGTTTAGGGGTTAGGGTAATTTTAAGGTTAGGGGTTAGGGTTAAGGGTTAGCTCTTAACCTTAACCTTAACCTTATGTAGCTCTCACCTCCATAGCCATGAAGTGCTTTGAGAAGCTAGTAAAGGGCTACATCTGCTCTTCCCTCCCCATCAACATGGACCCCCTGCAATTTGCATACCGCCCCAACAGGTCCACGGAGGACGCCATAGCCCATGTGCTGCACACAGCAGCATCACACCTGGACAAGAGGAAGGGGAACTATGTGAGAATGCTATTCATCGACTACAGCTCGGCATTCAATACCATAGTCCCCTCCAAACTCATAGCCAAGCTCAGGGACCTGGGCTTGAACTATGACCTCTGCCAGTGGGTCTTGGACTTCCTGACGGGCAGACCCCAGGTGGTGAGAGCAGGCAACTGCACCTCCTCATCCATCACCCTCAACATAGGGGCCCCCCAGGGCTGTGTTCTGAGTCCCCTCCTCTACTCCCTGTACACACACGACTGTGTGGCTCAGCGGAGTAGCAACACAATCATCAAATTAGCTGACAACACAGTGGTGGTGGGCCTGATCTCTGCCAACGACGAGAGGGCCTACCTGGAAGAGGTCAAGGTCCTGGCGGGATGGTGCCAGGAAAACAGCCTCTCCCTGAACGTCAGCAAAACAAAGGAGATGATTGTGGACTTCAGGAGGTCGGGGGTCAAGGACTACAGCCCCCTCAGCATCGACGGGGCACCAGTTGAGAGAGTCAACAGCTTTAAGTACCTCGGAGCCTACATATCCGAGGACTTGACATGGACCACACACATTGACAGTGTTGTGAAGAAGGCACGACAACGCCTCTACTTCCTCAGGCGCCTAAGGAAGTTCCAAGTCAGTCAGAAGATCCTTAAGAACTTCTACTCATTTACAATAGAGAGCATCCTGACTGGCAACATCACCTCCTGGTTTGGGAATAGCACTGCACAAGACCGAAGCAGATGACAAAGAGTGACACGTTCAGCCGAACGCACAATCGGAGGGGGGCTCCCCACCCTCCAGAACATTTACAACAAGCGGTGCAGGGGCAAGGCTAAGAGAATCATTAAAGACTCCAGTCACCCGAACAACTGCCTCTTTGAACTGCTGCGTCAGGCAAGCGATACCGGAGTCTCAAGGCGAGCACAGAAAGACTCAGAAGAAGCTTCTATCCCCAGGCCATCAGGCTGCTTAACGAACAATGAACACTACACAACAACAACCATCAAACGCACATAGCACACACATCCACACGCACACACTCACTTTAAACAAACACACTGTAGCACCCACTCCCCACACTTTATAGCACACACTCACTTTAAACAAACACACTGTAGCACCCACTCCCCACACTTTATATTTATTGATGAAGGATTGCACTACAACTCGTACACCTTACTGTAAATTGTACCTAAATTGTACCTCATTCCATTTCTGCTTTGCACTATATAATATTGTACATTAGTACACTGCATAGTATTGTATATTATATGGTAACTCAGTTACGTCTATTCTGCATCGAACATTGTACATATGTCTATACGGAACACTGTGACCTCATTTTCTACTTCTAATTTACATGCTATACTATGTTATTTGATACTATCTTGTCTAGCACAGTCTCTGGAGCGTAACAGCATTTTGTATGAAAGTATTCTGTACTTCTGTATGACAACTATTAAAGAAACTTGGGTTATGGTTAGGGTTAAGGTTATGGGGTTACGGTTAGGGTTTAGTGTTAAGGTTAGGGGTTAGGGTTAAGGTTATGGGATTAAGGTTAGGGTTAAGGGTTAGTGGTAAGGTACAATGTACTAAAGGTCATGGTGGTCTCTCTGTACCCAGTTGCAAATGTTACTTGTTGTCTTATGTCTCTCCACTTGGCTCAGTCCCAACATTCAAGTGTCACAGAGACCTCTTGAGGACAACATGGTCTCTCCTCACCGCTGACAGAACTTGATATATTTATCTCAACCTCTTAATCATCGTCCGGTCCGGCTCAGGGCCGTCACGCACGGTCGCGCACGTTGCGGCACTTTGCCCTCGTATGGCAGCTTTGGGCTGTGTTTTTGCCGATCAACCAACACATTGTTGGAAAGCTAAAATGGCCGCCGTTTGATTGACACCCTACTCAACCTATTACGTGTTTCCAATCTAGGGTTACAAGATCAAACAACCAACAAGCGTCAGTTTCGGACAAGTGACCACGTCCGGTTTCGCCTGGACCAGCCACCTCTGACGGTGAAAATTATTGACAGTTTTTGTAGCTAATGAAATTCTGGACGGTATCTTACATGAGGGATGATTCCTATGATAAAGGGAGAGAAGAAGACGGAGAAGTTGTTTGTTTTGAGAATTTCTCGCTCACGCTTCGGAATGAATTGCAGCGGACGGCCATTTTGGATAGCCACGGCGAATTATTACAGATACAAACATTACAAAAACATGTGTAAAACACTTTCTGTGGGATTGTTATCAACTTTGGACCTGTACTAGATAAGACTTCTATGCCTTACTGTGATACACTACACGGAGAGAGGATAATCTCCCAATTCAGATACAATTTAAAGTGTGTCTTTATCACAAACGGTTCCAAAGATATTTAATGTTTTGCAAAACATGTCTAGTGTCGTGTGGGCAGTGCACTAGAGTGTTAGGAAAGAAGAGCAAAACGACTCATTTCCTTTCAACCTTACTCATCATCGGCCGTAATGTAAAGCCATGCTAGCCAGGGACCAGCAACTTTCCACCATGGTCCATGTACTGATGTCCAAGTCAGACATGTGCAGAAGGGGAACCAACCACAGAGAAACGTTCAAATTAAGCTTTTTGACCAGATTATCATGGTTTACACCACTCCTCTCAACCCGAAAGGAAGTGGTTACATGAGGCATGTTCATTGTGATCAGGCTATTATTCCGATTATTTGTAGAATATTAGGGTCCATGTAAACACAGCTAGTGATACCCTATTGTAGCCTGGTTATAGACCCACCATCACCCAATACCAGTATTGATACATACTATGTTTAGACAAAACAACAGACAATAGTCCAAAAGTAGCTGAACCCCAGGCTAAAGCATCACCTGTAGTGGAACAGGACATCTGTGGCGGCTGCCCTGTGTGGCTCTGGTGGGAGAGAGACTGATGCTGCTGGGAATGGTTGGAGTGCGGTGGTGGGTGCTGTCCATGTTGGCTGTGCGCTTGGTGCTGGCTGTGGGTGGAGAGGTGCTGGTGGTGGTTGTGTTGTTGTGGGTGGTGGTGGGCTCCACCGCCACCAGTGCCTGGGGAGTGCTGGTAGGAGCAGAGGTTCCGGGCCTGCTGGCTTGACTCACCGGGTATACCCATCAAACCTGGACAAGAACACAGCATGACCAGCTGACGGTGGGAACCTTTTTCAAACAACAGAGGGCACGGCACGTTGCATGGTCTAGTGTTATGAGGCCTGAGCCAAGTGTGCAGGTGGCAACGCTGGTAGAGTGAGTTATGGGTGTATTGTTTCTTGAGTATTTAAAAATATAAATGTATGAGGATATATACAGGACTGTTACAGTGGGGTAGGTGTGTTGGACCCAAGTACAGGACAGAACGGATAGACGAGAGGCAGGTGTTGATTCTCAAACAAAAGGCTGTTAATTTATTGTTTCGAGATCAAAAGACATACACTCCGATAACGACGCACAAACAAAATGGTTGACTACTCTCGTCTCCAAAACAGGGAAAATAAAGGAGAGACAACACTGTCTCCAAAACACATTATCGCGTAAACACATTAACTGAACTATACGTCAAAACTGGGAAAGCAAGGGGGATAAAACACTGTCTCCAAAACATGGCACAAAAACAAAACACGTCGGGCGACGGTGCTACATAAGCGCATGACAGGGTAGGGCTAGGCGATATAACGATAACGATATTTATCGCGATATATTTTAATAATCGATATAAAAAAATATATACCGAAAAAAATTCAAATCAAACTATTTTATTTATTTATTTATATAGAGACAGTAGACAGACTTGTCTTTCTTGCCTGCAACTTAAAGTAATGGCTTTGCTTGTCCAAATGACAATACTGACCAAATTGAGATTTATTTTTCTCTTTTATTTTGTTTGCTTTCTAGTTTAAAATACAGTTTGAAACCGTCTGTACACAGTAGGCTATGTGTGCTAGCAGAGCTAGTCTCCAGTCATGAGTCACGGTGCACATGTGCGGTGGTTTGTCCACCAAAAAAGCGCCAAAAGATAGAAAAGAAACTAGCAGAGCCAACTCTGTTCAACTCCCCTGGAGCCACAGCCAGCAGAGAAGCCGGTTTACTTTCGCTTCCAAACCAGCTGCAGCCTGAGAACTGGAGTGTGAAGGAATGTAACACTAAAGATGGCGGCAACGACAAATAATTGCTGCAAAATAAACATACATCTGTATTTTTTTATATTCGATTTTTTTTTGTTTGTTATTGATATCGTTATCGCAATATCATTTTTGGCCATATCGCCCAGCCATATGACAGGGTGTACAAACGAGAATGCAAGCAAGGAAATATTAACAGCAAAGTTATCCTTATCCTCCATGGCAGAAGCGATAGGCGTTTCACAACAGTGTACTCACGGTAATGTTCAGTGAACGACTGACAATCTGAGTAGTAACTGTAAGGGGAGCATGTCTATGTTCCCCGGGTCCTATGTTCCCCGGGTCCTATGTTCCCCGGGTCCTACAGTATGTTCCCCGGGTCCTATGTTCCCCGGTAGCGATCGATAGTCAGACCACCAGCCCTGATTCCAAACTCTAACCATAACCAACTTCGAAAGAGGGCCTAAGCTTAACCAGTTCGAAACAAGGCGGACATTAATAATTAATAAAATAATAAAAATGTATAAAATTTCCAATCAATCAATCAATCAATCAATCAATCAATCAATCAATCAATCAATCAATCGGGGAACATAGGACCCGGGGAACATAGGGATGACCCCACTGTAAGCAGGGAGGACATATAAGGCAAAGTCAACTATACACACCAGGTACTAATTAGGGCAATCAGGGCAGAAAGACAGGTAATTACCATTGGGCAACGCCAGGGCTTTTGCTCCCAGGTGAGAGCAAAACCCCAAACGTTACACAGGACAACCACAATGACACCAAATTGTGGTTGTCCTGTATATATCCTTACATTTTTTTAAATCAACTATGCTATTACAATCAAAGTATTTATAGCTAATGCTATCTGGTCTCAGATCAGTAAGAGGAACAGAAATGGTGGACACCATGGCCCTTTGAGGAAAACACAGCACCCTCAAGGTGCTTCTTTCTACATCCCTCTCTTTGCTCAAGCATCGCTAAACGTTTAAAAGTGTTTCAACTGGACTCGAATGTGAATAACTTCATTTGATCACATTTCCCCTAACGTCCTTTGCTCGGTGAGGACTCGGTGAGGACAGGAGCAGGAGCAGCAGGGAGGTTCCTGAACACCACCTGAGTCAGAGCTCTAGTGTCAGTGTGGTCCTGACACGGCCCTGTGGCTTCTCTAGGGTGGAGGATGAACTCCACTGTTTGGGTGACTCACTGCATTTCAACCTCCCAAACACAATGACTGCTGACATTGTTCCCTGGGTTTCACCGTCTACACACTGTGGGGGTCCTTTCGAGACCCCCCCCCCCCCCCCCAACATTTTGGTGTATACATGTACGTTTAAAGTAAACATTTGATCAACTGGGGAGGTGGGAGGGGATGGCGGTTGAGCTGGGTCTGGGATGGGAGGGCGGGAGTGTTGTGGGTGTTTATGTAAGTGTTTTTATTCATTTATTTTTTTAATTTAAAGTTTGTAAATAAAAAAAAATTGAATAAACTAATTTATAAAAATAAATAAATAGAAATATAATTAGCTAAATATAATGTGTTCCTTTGATGGTCTGTGGCAGTAGATCTACACGGCCGTGTCTGTAGTTCTGCGATTTTCCTTTCGCGCCGCTCCTTCTCGGCCGGTCACTCTCGCATGCCTGAACACAAACTGAAGGGGGACCTTGTCGGGAGTTGGAGTCCATGCAACAGCTGAGGAGACCAGCGGAGCGCATCGATCTCCCAGGTCGAATAACGTACTGTAAGATGCGAGGAGAGGACAGGAGGTGGAGAAAGAGGAGGGAGGTCCAAGTGGGAGAAGGCCCCCATGACCCGACAGAGAGCTTTAGGAAGCAATTAGCGAGACGCTACGCAAACATTCTCTCCAATCTAATTAGCTGGTACAAAGCTACAGAACCCTTAGTACACTCTTCTCCGCTCAACTGCAAACACGCACGTGTGTGCGTGTGTGTATTTCTTTTTTCTACTGAATTCTTCTTCGTCTTCTTCTCCTCCACTAATTGCCTTTACTCATTTGACTGAGCAAGCCGTAAACTGCAGATACGTAGAACAATAGATTTTGTTTGTTTGTTTGAGCATGTTGGGTCTGTGTTACATGTTGTATACAGTGATTGCGATAGTGGTGCCGCTTATAGCTTGACAGTTAATTACGTATGTGCAAAAAAGCCTGACAGGGCAGTTTGAGAGGAGTACAGTTTTTTCTCCTCTTCTGTGTGCGCACACACACACACACACACACACACACACACACACACACACACACACACACACACACACACACACACACACACACACACACACACACACACACACACACACACACACACACACACACACACACACACACACACACACACACACACACACACACACACACACACACACACACACACACACACACACACACACACACACACACACACACACACACACACACACACACACACACACACACACACACACACAGGAGTCTGACCTCACATGGAGGCCCCCGAACGCACCTTGCTGGGAGAAGGACTGTTCGAAGACACACTTGTAGAGGCTACGGAAGGAGGCACTGAGGTCCTCGAAGTCAGAGAAGCAGATCGTCTTGTCGCGCTCCTCCGGGCCCGGCAGCACGTAGAGCAGGGGAGGGGGAGGAGGAGGAGGAGGAGGGGGAGGAAGAGGCACGGGCTGCTGGAGACTCAGGGACTGGGACGAAGGCTCCAAGTGGCTACTGACCTAGAGGGGGGAGAGAGAGAGAGAGAGAGAGAGAGAGAGAGAGAGAGAGAGAGAGAGAGAGAGAGAGAGAGAGAGAGAGAGAGAGAGAGAGAGAGAGAGAGAGAGAGAGAGAGAGAGAGAGAGAGAGAGAGAGAGAGAGAGTCAGAATTATACCGGTATGGCCTTTTAAGTAAATTTGTAAAAGTAAATTACAAATACTTGACTACTGCTTAAGTGCAGTCTTCCCTTAGATTTAAGTGACAGTTATGGTACCCATCATTGTATCCTGTATGATAAGGTTGGCATCTGCTTCTGTATGAAGTGGAAACAAAGATTGAATGAATGAATGAAAAGTTACGTGCTTAAATACTTTCCACCCTAGACTACATGCAATTGCCCAATCAACACAAAGCAGCAATGGCAGGCTGAAAAATACATGATTTCTACCCTTCCCTGTGAGGACAATATTCTGATCTCCTCTCCCCCATACCCTCATCCAGGTCTGTCATCTTCATCACCATCAACCACATAACCACATGTTCCCCAGTCCCCTCTGCAGGTCTGTCATCTTCATCACCATCAACCACATAACCACAAGTGAATCCCACCGATCACTGGTCCTCCGTAAACGTTTCGACTTCCCCGTCTAACCACCTCAGCGGAAAAGGTTTGGTCTTCAAGCAAGCGAAGCGACGCCACAAGCAATCACCCTTAGTCAGAGGGGTGTCACCTGCAGAGCGAAGCAGAACTAACCCTGATCCCACCAGACTGGCCCCGCAGAGAGAGAGAGCGAGAGAGAGAGAGAGAGAGAGAGAGAGAGAGAGAGAGAGAGAGAGAGAGAGAGAGAGAGAGAGAGAGAGAGAGAGAGAGAGAGAGAGAGAGAGAGAGAGAGAGAGAGAGAGAGAGAGAGAGAGAGAGAGAGATATGGAGGGGTGCGGCAGGAAGCTCCTTCTGAAATGAGAGGTTAATGAGATGAGATTGGAGGTGGGGCAGTAGGGGGTAATGGAGGTGGGGCTGTAGGGTAATAGGGTGGGGCAGTAGGGGGTAATGGAGGTGGGGCTGTAGGGTAATAGGGTGGGGCAGTAGGGGGTAATGGAGGTGGGGCAGTAGGGTAATGGAGGTGGGGCAGTAGGGGGTAATGGAGGTGGGGCTGTAGGGGGTAATGGAGGTGGGGCAGTAGGGGGTAATGGAGGTGGGGCTGTAGGGGGTAATGGAGGTGGGCAGTAGGGGGTAATGGAGGTGGGGCTGTAGGGGGTAATGGAGGTGGGGCAGTAGGGGGTAATGGAGGTGGGCAGTAGGGGGTAATGGAGGTGGGGCTGTAGGGGGTAATGGAGGTGGGGCTGTAGGGTAATGGAGGTGGGGCAGTAGGGGGTAATGGAGGTGGGCAGTAGGGGGTAATGGAGGTGGGGCTGTAGGGGGTAATGGAGGTGGGGCTGTAGGGTAATGGAGGTGGGGCAGTAGGGGAGGGGGTAATGGAGTCGCTCAGACTCGCTCTTGTAATTTTGGACCAAATATTTTTGGACGACATTCTGGTTATAATCTTACGTGCAACACACACCACTTGGGACTAATTGATTAAAATAAAAAAAGAAGCCCAAGGGCCCCGTTTCGACAACCGCTGTGATATTTGGCCAAATAAGTCTTGTGTATCTATGACACTACTGTATAGTGTCACTGGCCAAGTCTGTGGTGTTCTTTGCTTTGACCAACGCCGTCTGCAATAAAATAGTAGAAAACCACAGCACCACAGGGCAGCCTTGATTTAAATAAACTACACTGTGTGTGTGTGTGTGTGTGTGTGTGTGTGTGTGTGGGTCATGTCCATAAGTTGGGTGTTAGAGGCCTTCAGTTGGCCGGTCTTCCGAAGAGAAGAGCCAAACAATTAGCTAAATATTGCTCAGTGTCAGCAATTATTGGCAGCCGGGCAATTTGGAGAAGACGCTGCTATCTGTACCCATGAGCTGTGTGTTGATTGTCAGGTTCATCATCCGTGTGAGTCTGTAACTTTGATTGCCACTGTGGCACGATTGTATCCGAATAGTCCCACAATGTACAAGTGCACTGTTAATATTTGTGTCCTTTAAACCTTGTTTTTATGTGGACATAAATAAAATATTCTAAATGTGCAGGGAACAAACTAAACTTTTTGACTTACCAGCCATTTGGCTGGTAGATTTGAAAAACTACCAGCCGGGCAGATTTTTTACCAGCCAAAAATTATAAATAGCTTTTTAGTATATCGCCATGTGTTATTATTACTATATAATACTCTCATATGCTATTTTCAATTAATATCATAAACAACATAAGGAATATTAGCATAATTTTGAGTGGACTGAAGGAATGAGTCAGCGTTAATAGTTTTAAATCCAAATAATTTATTGAAACATAGAAGTGGGGTCGGGACACACACACACACACACTGTGTTTCAACTCACCACCCGCATCATATTGTAGTCCGTCTTCAAACTTCCACTCCTCTCGAAACTTTTATATTTGAATATCAACATTATCTGTCCATCCTCAGTAATCCTCAGTTTACTATAATATACTCCTGTCCTGAGTCCTGACTAGTGACTTCGTCGTCTTTCCAAACGCACACACACACACACACACAGGGAAGGGGAGAGTGCCCCCCCCCCCCATTTCCCTTTCCTCAGTCCACACTGTCTGCTGTTCACTATGGCTCTGCCTCGTCTGATCAGGATTAGCTTGTTAGCTTACGTTAACGTTGTAGTGATTGGTACATAAACGTTAATTTCGGGCGATGTGGGCATAAAGGAATGGCGACTGTGCAAAGCATGTAGATGCATTTGACTCGTTGTGAGAAGAAAAAAAACACCACAGACTTATTTTGAGTCTGTAGGCGCACTGCTGTGTTAACGCTGCTCTGCTTTCAGAAGCACTCTGTTTTCAAGAAACACGGAGTGGGCGGATATCATATGACTCGCGGAGTTGCTACAGGGTTTTTCAAAATAAGAGTATCATATGAACCTGAACGTTGCTAGCTGCCGGAGCCCAGATATTATGACTGGAGCTGCGCTTGGGGCGGAAATGAGGCCCGCACAGGATTTTCAAAATAAGAGTATCGATATGAACTACACGCCAGATGGCGGGCAGAGCTATTATTTTTAGTCGCCAGACGTTAAATCTACAGGCCATTGGCGAATGGCGTGTGGTTATTTTGTTCCCTGTGTGTGTGTGTGTGTGTGTGTGTGTGTGTGTGTGTGTGTGTGTATGTGTGTGTGTGTATAGGTGTGTGTGTGTGTGTGTGTGTGTGTGTGTGTGTGTGTGTGTGTGTGTGTGTGTGTGTGTGTGTGTGTGTGTGTGTGTGTGTGTGTGTGTGTGTGTGTGTGTGTGTGTGTGTGTGTGTGTGTGTGTGTGTGAGTGAGTGTGTGTGACCTCGTAAATGGTCAAGCTGTGTGTGAGTGGCTATTGGCTGAAGGCTCAGACAAAAACAATAACATAGCCCCACACACAGCGTACCACCACAGTGAGCTCAGGGCCGGAGTTCAGGCTGGAGACGTCAGAAGATACTCTGGACATCCAGCCACCGCAGTCGATTTTCACTCTGCTTCTCGACCCTTGAACGCTAACGATCGTCCCAACATTGCTGTCTTTCGGAGGCTTTCGGAGAGCGGCATTATATGAAGCTAGAATTTTAATCTGTATATATCAGCTATGTCATGCTAGTGCTTCAGGAAAGGGGATTGCTCCAATGCTACATTTTAAAAAGGGGACAAATGGGCGTGGCCATTTGTAAAACGATCCCTTCACCTCTCACCCTAATGAAAAATGTAAATGAGTCACACACACACACATACAATGAAAAATACAATAAACAATACAATATACAATAAGCAATGCAATCATAATAAAATGTGTACAATCAATTAAAACAATTACAGATTATTACTAGTGATAGACCGATGTGAAAATTGTGGCCGATACGATAACCGATATTAATATTGCTGTTCTGGCCATACCGATATTTACCGATGTCGATATCTCTGTATAGAAAACACTTTTTTATGATAATCAAATAAAGAGCTATTTTCCAAAACGCATAATTTTTTTACCTTTGTAACTTATTTTCAGAAATGACTGATATTTTGAAACTATTTAAGGCCAAAACATGTAAAAAGAAAAAAAAAACATTAAAAAAAAGATTTTTTTTTTTTTTTTTTTTTTAATTCTTTTTTTAATATCGGTCCTATCTTGATATCGGACCGATACCGATGTGTAAAAAAACGGCCATATCGGCCGATATTATATCGGCGGCCGATATATCGTGCATCACTAATTATTACACACACACACCTAGGTTCATGACCTCAAGTTGCCACACACACCTAGGTTCATGACCTCAGGTTGCCACACACATCTAGGTTCATGACCTCAAGTTGCCACACACATCTAGGTTCATGACCTCAAGTTGCCACACACATCTAGGTTCATGACCTCAGGTTGCCACACACATCTAGGTTCATGACCTCAGGTTGCCACAGACATCTAGGTTCATGACCTCAGGTTGCCACACCCCCCTCACCGACCACGGGTTGACACCACCCTGTCAGGCATTCCAGCACTACACGGACCTCAACAGCCTCATGCTGCACGACCCTCAGGGTGAGACCACTACCCTAAAACAGATAATAACTAAAAACTCTTGAACAGTCAGACTCAGACCAGAGACTGGAAGAAGTGACACATTTGTCTCACTGGCTACTTCTGTCAGCAGCCCACGGAAAATATACAGACCTGAGAGCTCCCAAATTAATGGAGTGGGACGTAAACATTGCTTGTACCAGTGAAAGTACATGAGTCTTATTTGATTGAGCAACAGATTTGAAATGGACATTCCTGATATGCAAGCAGTTGATTGTTATTCTACAGACAATTGTAGGTGCATACATATAATAGTTTCATCAACATGATGTGCTGTTGATCTTTAGTGTTCACTTACAGTTCATTACATTAATTTCCCCATGTGATTCAAGGAAACTATAAAAGAAGGAAGGGTCATCATCATCATCATGTCACTGTGTGGCACATGAACGCACATTGGTGCCAAGTGTGGAAACTGACATTGAGTTGAATGGGATCAGCTATCTTATACAGGTTATTACCTCGGATGTCAGAATCATCTGCAATTTGATGCATTGTAAACTAGCTAACTAGCTAACGTTTGATATATTGGTTGATATATATTTCCTCAGATTATATTTTGAATTTTACTGGCACCAGAGCATAGAAGACTAGTATTCTGACGTGATGACCCTTCCTTCTTTTATAGTTTCCTTGACGTGATTGGCCTGTGATTCGTTCCTTAACACTTTGGCGACCAGAGTCCCGCGGCGATTTATAGGCCAGAGGACCAAGCTTTGTCAACAAACCGATGTACTTTCTAACAGCTATATATATACTTTATAGTATTGCTATCTGTCCATTCTCATTGTCACTTGAGTGCATAAACCGTGCCTTCATAATGGCTTAAAGAAAATAAAAATCCATCGGTTGGTTGTCATTTTATAGCGCAGTGAATATAAGGTTTATCGCAGTTTTCGCCTCGTCTTTTTTCTGGGGAGCTAGATATGAGGCTAAAGGCTAGTCACGTTATATCAAAACGCCATTTCTGTTGTATATATACGAATGAAATAAAACAAACTGTGTAGCATCCGGACTATTACAGAGCATCTATGGATGAAATGGGGGCGGCGGGGGACGCCGATCAGTATTATTGATTAGCAATACAGTGTGCGTTCAAGTAGCCATTTTCACTGATCGATCACTTGCGTGTTACAACAATGTCCAATCCAGCTGTAATTTGGGGGAATATTATCCTACCGTCAGCCCATGTGATCGCCGGCAGCATTTCGTCATTAGTCATCGGAATCTGGTAGATCGATATGTCCATTGGCTGATCATAACTCCCATTATTCCAAACTGAAATCTGCGTTCGGTAACGTGATCAAAGATGGAGTATGTTCGGCTGGGATCGAGGCTCATATGAAACGCCCCAGACAGTAAATTTTTTTCCCCCATTCGGCCTCAATGATACTGTAGTGGAGCGATGGCGCCCCTAAGAGGATCTGGCCGGTATTGCATGTCGCCGATTTAAATCTGGCGGGTAAATCTGCAGAGCCGATCGGGGACCTTGATCCGTTTATTAATATGGAATAAAACAATAACAACTTGCCACGAGTTAACTCGTGGCTCTGGTCCTCAACGGGTGGAATCAAAACACGAGTTAACTCGTGCTTGGGCGGCAAAGTGTTAACACTTTGAGAGCCAGTCCGTGTTTTCCTTTTTACCCCCTTGAATGTCCAAATCCACTCCAATGTTAACGTTAATATCGCCTAATCTATGTTTTAAATTATGGCTATGTGTCTAATCTGCCCGTCGCTTATCAAAGACTCATTTTCCAGTCAACATTGTCAAAGCAGATTGTTTTTTTATCGCTTCATTTCCGTTTGATAGCATTTTGAAAATCACTCGTTTTCGCGGAAAAAACAACCCATTCTATGATAATCGCCTTTTACTGGAATATTCTAGAACGTTGTCATTTGTCTGCCTATTTATGAATCGTTTTCAAATAAACGCTAGATAATCGATAGTATATGTGTGCGCACGCACGCTCGTGCCGCGCGCTGATAATCGCTGCTCTTATTTCCTGATGGCTTTTACAGTCAAAACAGCTATATCACATATAGGGGAAACGCTTATATATCCGTGAAAACGAGTCTGATTATCCTAAGACTGATAACATAGATTCCTTACCTAAGATCAGATGGTATCCAAATGGATTATTCCAATTCCTGATCACCATTCGAAAAAATCGATCATTGTATTGATCAATACAGTAGAACACATAATCCCCGCTGCTCTTCAGGCTCCAGAGTGATGCCGGTCGATGCCGGCTGCGTGAGTGAGAAGTAAAATGTGGAGTCAGAAATCCTTTCTCCCATTCACTTTCATTGAGTCCAATCCAAAAGGGTGATTTACCATCTGGGAGACGATAGGGGGCGCTTTTTTCACATCTGAGCGCCGGGGGTGCCTGGAACTCCAACGGTAGGCTCGCTTGATGCAATATGATTTCAGATCGCTAATAACAAAAATTAAAAATAAAACGAATATTCTCGTGATGGGCCTTCAACCCGGGGGGTAATAACCCGAGAAAAGCCGTGAGTGGCATTCAAAGTGTTAATGTTCTTTGGTTACATTGTATTGTCATCAGTGTATCTATCGTTGCTCGCATGTGCCCCCCACTGGTTGGTCTAGGGAGCCCTGAAGTCTATCAGATGCTTCCTCCGAGACATAGGAGACAGCCAGCAGCATCTTTTCATCTGCCAGCGCGGACTCTCATTGGTGAGGTGTAACATGTGTGAGGTCACACTACCCTCACCATCTCCCTCCCTCGCTGTGCAGGCGCCCTGACCGACCTGTAGGAGTCGCTGTTTACAACGACCAGAATACCACCCCACCGGCTTCCCTCCCGCTGACTCTGCCAATTGAGCCAGTATGACGGCCGGCCAAGGCGGAGGCAACGCTGACAGCCGGATTCGATACCAGTGTATCTCGCGTTAGTGACAAGCACTTAGTCCGCTGCGCCACCCAGCCGCCCCTTTTATACCTATTCTTATGTCTGAAATGTATGCAATTATTTTATTTTGTCAATTTGTGTGCTAATTTTATGCCTATGTTCATTTTTATAATAATTGCTGTGGTGCACTCTGGACTGAGAGTACTATGTATAGTTATTAATATTTATTATTGTTATATTATATATATATATAGAAATGTGTGCATTGAAATGTCTGTAAAGTCTCGACTACATTGAAACAGAGGGTGACCTCAATTGTAATTTCGAGAATAAATAAAGGTTGATGAACTCACACTTGAGGTTGAGTATTGAGTGTACTGGGTACACTGTGTACTCAGTGTGTGCCATACTGTAAATAATGAAGGATAATAGATCCTCTACCTACTCACCTATCCATCCATCCATCCATCCACCCAGTACACACAAAGATGTGATCCTGAGGTGAGACAACATCAGTGCATCTTATTCTAGTCATTATAGACCTTTTGAGAGGAATTCTGTGTATCTTCTAGTGTTTGCCCTGCAGGGCTGAATGCTTCCAAGCTTCAGTCGTTGCCATGGTCATCAACGCCAAAATCAGTTAATCTAATAATTTCTCTTTTTTTTTAACCCTCCAAAAATATCTACCTATTCATTTTTCTACCACGTCTACCCGTGAAACTTTGCGTTTCTTGATGAGACAAATATGTTTTGTCCCATATGTCATTATTGTGTCTCGGGTGATGTTCTCTGGCTTAAATGCTTCCCCTTCCATGATAGTGACAGGCCTCATGCCCTGAGCAATGAATGAGACTACAGCATAAGGATTTTTTTAAACAGAGCCTGAAAATATCCGTTTGGCAAAAGATCCAGATACGTGGGGACATGGCCTAAGCCTCAACACAAACTAACATACTTGGAACATAAACCATATAAATTGCTCCAACAAGCATGCCGGGCCAGTATGTGGCGATACGCGATATCTCAAATAACATAGCGGTGCCGTGGCGGGCAGGACGATTGATAGATAGAAAGTCAATGTTGAGATCACAATCTCCCGATTCTGAAACAAAATATCGCAAGTCCTTAAACAAACTGTTTAATATTTAATGTTTTGCTAAACATGTCTAGTGTTGCGCCCGGCTTTAGACCAAATAGCAAATTCTAAATTGAAGAGCATCTGCACCTGATGCGCTCTGGTGTTGTGGATAGTTGAGCATGTTGGCATTACGCGTGACGTGAGTGGTCCCAGGATGACCTAATAACATTATTAGTTGAATGGTTACTGTACAGGAATTACAGGAATCATTTGAATATATGCGAGTTACGTGTATACGTGAATATAGCTTGCCCGTGGACACAAACCTGCATATGCATTAACGGAGGGTTATGTATATAACCCAGTTCTATGAGTTATGGTGCGCTCAGCACCTGTCTGCACTGTACTTCACTTCGTGCACGAGCACTGAATAAAAAATTTCACCATGTACCTTTACATCCCAACATCCGTCTGACCACACCCCCTTCCGCTTACCTTCATAAGCAGGTGTGTGGTCACCTACTCGCCTCCTTCCCAAACTTTCACCACAAGGCGAGATCAAGGGCCGCAGCGGCGTCCAGGTGCTGAGCACACCATAACTCATAGAACTGGGTTATATACATAACCCTCCGTTCTATGTCGTTATGGCTTGCTCAGCACCTGTCTGCAACAGGGGCTGAGCGGGAGCCATAGCCCGACAAATGTACCCCGCTGAGGCCCCCCACAACCATCAGACCGGGGAGGACCGAGCCCCCCCGACCCTCCCTAATGGAGGATACCCCCCCTATTGGAGGTTCACGACGGATCCGAGGGCGACGGATCCGACCGTGCGAAGAGGCACTCAAGCAACCCAACGCACAGGGTGAGCAGACCGTGGCTTGACCCCACGACTACACACACGCACAACCCGCATGCCACCCGGGAACGAACGAAGGAACAACCTCGTTACTGCCCCCAAAATCACGGGGTCAAGAGCAAACCCAACCCTGTGGCAAGGCCGTAGCAGCGGAGCGCGAAGGAAGACCCAGACCCAATGAAGAGACTGGATCCCCTGGAAAAGGGGGCCCGGAGAGGTCAATGATGCCAGGCATCAAGACCCCACCAGGTGGTCACCTAGTGACACCGCCCCCCACATCGCCAGCGTATTCGGATAAGGCCCCTCCAAGAGCGGGCCCTTTCCCCCCAATAGCACACCGCCTGGCATACTGACCCTGCAACACAGGCAGTCAGCATGGCCGTAAACACTCAAAGGTTAACCAACGGAAGCAGGCAGCGTACCGGGGAAACCAGGCAACAGGCTGTAACCTGAGCCTGGAGCACTGCGAACGAGACAGGCGCAAAAGGAGTCAGCTGAAACAGCCCTCCCGGCGGAAGGGGCGGATGCTGGCGTTGTTGATCACCATGACGAAGCCTCCATAAAAAAAAACCCACCCAGAGGGGTCAAGGCAGAAAAGGCTTACATGACTGGCAGACGTCATGAACGTGCAGGGGCACACTCAACTGGACAACCCGGGAGTTGACACTGCTCCAACACACCAGGGAATCAACCACCCTGTCGTTACCATATGCGGTGGTTGTTCCTATAACCCCTCAAGAAAAAAGGGGTTATCCCAGGTCTACGGTATCAACGAAACTTTACTTCGGACCGGGCCCGGCGGCTCGGGAAGCACACAGGGTTACCAGAGGAGATCCAGAAGACCACCCCAACAGCCCCCTCTCCGCCATGCGTGAGAGAGGTGCGGAGAAGAGAACCAGCCCCTTATGATAGTGCCAGGTACAAAAAAGTACTATAACGCCTAACCTTGTGACACCCCGGGCCGACCCGGCCTTTTTCCCCCTGGAAAAAGCCCAAGTCCCTCAGGGTACCAGAACAGCAGATCTGCAACCCCGGCGGACAAACGGGTTAACTGACCTGGACCAGCGTGACCAGAACCAGTCCCGTGCCCTAAACACGCCGACATGCCTACTCCAGGAGAAGGGGCAGATATGCGTGTTGATCTAAAACATGAAAAGAGGGCGCCACCCAGACGGGCCGGTGTGAACCGCGCTCGGTGGCCCACCCAAAGGGCGTGAGACCCCTCTACCTATGTTCAGATCCATTCCGTTATCATCCCCCAGATATGAACGAGAATCCGTCGAGAACCAGTAACAGGTTCTTGGAAGAGGACAAAACCTCCATCCCAGTTGCTTTATAAAAACGCTGTTTTAACCACAAGCAACCAAGGCGTACTAGCTACCCGCATGATTCTTAACAGAACACCCCGAGCTAGCACTATGCATGCGTCAGGACACAACCACATCAATGAATAGGCTATTTAGACCTTTCATTGAATCCCCAAGGCGCCTGGGGGAAACGACAAGAAGGGTGCGGTGCCTCCTATACTCCACACTCTTTTATTTAAAAAGAAGGAAGCACCAACAGACATGAATCCCATTTGACACAACTGAGGGTAAAAACTGTTTACATTTTTACATCCAGTCACCCCTATCACAGAGGATTTTAGACTGAAAATTCCCCAGAGAGCCTTCCCACGTGAGTCGTAGAATGAAAAAGCCATGGTAACTCCGAGTCATGTGACCAACCGACTCAAGTTACACATAAAATCGAGCGTAGTGGACCCGTAAGTCCTACGCTCTATCCCGACACTTTGACAACAGATCGTACGTACAGATCTAACTCACGGAAGCCATCGTCAAATAGCAACGTGCGTAGTGACGTATGCTATGATGGGGGAAACCCACCTATTAACGCCTGTTAATAGGAGCAGAGTCAGGGCAACCCTCCCCCCACCCCCCCTCCCTGCCAAGTCGCCTAACGGCTTGGCCCCGACTGGCCTAACAGGAGATGAGTAAACCCCCCTGACCAATCAGAAGAGGGAAGGAGGGGTTTATTCGGTACCCCCCTCACAAGCCCTTCCCCCTGCACACAATAACAACTTTAGCATATGATACCTTTGGTAGAATGCTAATGAAATAGCGCAAGCTAATACAATGCACGCTACCCACAGATAACTGTGAACAGGGTTTACAACAAAACCAAGTCGCGTGTGTGTGTGAATCCTACACCCGCATCCTATGTTGTACACAGAAAAACACTGATAGAGAGAGCGAACGGCTGGGCCGTGGTACGTGTTCATACGAGCATTACTGCAACTAACACAACAGTGTTGTAGCTCAACATTACTTGTGTAAGCAACAGACCATACAACTATCCTCTACCTGCATGTGGAGTCTCAGGCCGAGGTAGAAAACCTTTCTATAACCGAGTGTAGGCTGCAGACCTTGCTTAAGCTCATAACACGAACGTAACCCTCCTATCAATGCATACAAGTGAAGATTCACACTTTGCAACCTCATCATATGTTTTAGTGAAGAAACACACAGTTTGTTAACAAAAAATACAGTCCCCCTTTAGAGGGGACTTTTTATTTTTGAACAAAATTATATGAGAGGGCCGGGGAGGGTGGTGTAGTGGGCAAGGCACTCGCCACCAATGTGGAGACGCTGGGTTCGCGTGTTCGAATCCAGCTCTCCACATTGTTTTCAGTTTAGCTGGTCGTCCGCAGTAATACACATTGGCCGTATTACGGGGAGGGAAACTGAAGGGTGGGGATCGGGCGTTGTGGACAGCGACTCCTACAGGTCGGTTGGTGTGCCTGCGCAGTAGAATCAGGAAGTGTCGGGGGCAGCGTGAGCCTCCCACGCGTTACTCCTCGCCACTGAGAGATCGAGCTGCGCAGGTGAAAAGATGCGACTGCTGTTACCTCAAGTACCGGAGGGGACTTGTGCTATGTATGACTTAGTCCACATTGCAGCCGGCTTGTGGGAGGCAAGAAACAGCGTTCGTGACAGGGGAGGGTTGAATTGGATGATACGAAATTGGGATGGGAGAAAATATAGAAAATGGGAGAAAAAGTGGATCAAATGAGAGGGCCGGGGAGGGGTAAACAGAGGGGACCACAGGGGAAAAAAGTCACTGGCCTAGCGGCGCCTGCCGCCTCGAGCCGCTCGGGATTTGCCACCCCGGGAAGCCCCGGAGGGACGGTAGACAATCGGCGGCTGGTCACGGCGATCCCTACCGTCTCCTCCAGGCGCAGATGGGCCGGCTGCAGCGGCGGCGCCCTCTCTCCTCCTGGCCTTCTTCGAAGGGCCAGCAGTGGCGGTGGTAGCAGCAGCAGCCACGGCGGAGGAAGCTCGACGACGTGGTAGCCGTCTGACTCCACCGGCGATGTCGGGAGGGGGAAAATGAGGTTGGAGCACGGAGCGCTCCTCTTGCATTTCTCTGCACGTCGAGGTCATCAACAGGGCCTTCCCGAACAGTCCAGCATCGGAGAGGGGTGCCGTCAGAAGAGGACTCCTCTTCTTCTCCGGTACACGGGCCTGCTCCAGCCAAAGGTGGCGCTGGGTTAGAGTTGCCAGGGCTCGCACTTTCCCAGCGGCTATGGCCTGCGGCTGCGTCAGATGCAGGATAGCTCCTGCCGACTGGGTGAGCTGGTCATGTTGTTCATCACTCAGCTCCATGCCGCCCATCAATACCCCGGACATGAATCTTGCCAGCTGCGCGATGTTAGACGCGGCAGCCAGAGATTGTGTTCCGGCGATAAATGACTGGTCGCTCCAGTAAGCCAACCGCCTCGCCGATTTCCCTTGAGGAACCGGCTTGCGTAACGGCTCCCACACCACCTCCGGACAGAGGAGCGCGGCCATCGGCCTATCAAGCCGTGGCACGACCTCTCTCATACCTTCGACCAAACCCGCCATCCGCGTAACTTGTACGTAGGCGGGGGTGAGGCCCATGATGTGGGACACCACCTGGCCCCGACGAACATAGGCCCCCATTGAGGGGAAAAATGGGTAGACAACATCCACCCCTCTCACCGGGCGACGTTGCCAGAGATGACCTATTAGATCATCAGGGACAGGAACAGGCAGTGGCTGCGGCACGCCGTTTGCAACGGCTGCCACCGCCATAAGCTCGGGAAACAAAGCCTGCAGTTCCCCCTGCAGACTTTCCTCCACCGAGCCCGCATCCCTCACATACAGCAGGCTTCGACTGGTCAAGGAGCCACACTCCGATGTGGATGATAGTAGGGCATCCTGCCGACGAGTCCGAGGGTCTTCCCCGACATCTTCAAACAAGGCGCCCCAAGGAGACATTTCACCCCCCTCCAGTGTTACCTGGACGGGCGGGATACATGTCTCCACCGGGCCTTCAAATAAGAACCCGTCCGCCTCTACCATGTAATCCTCTGTTTCCATCGGGCAGGTAGAGACCGACGCATCCTCACTGGGCTCCAGCAACTCACCAAACCCAGGCCGTTCGCGTCTGCAAGCCACCATCTTGCGACGGGAGCGAGCAGACGCAAAAAGTTTGCGTCTCAAATCCTCTGGAACCAAAGGAACCGGCCGCTCAACAGCGGACGATTCCCCGGAAGCAGAGGAACCAGAGCCAGGACCAGGCCATCGCAGAGGCGACGGCACCAGTGCACCAGCTCCTTGGAGAGGCAAACTACCCATCGGACGCCTACCGGGCGTGGCTGTCAACCACGAGAGAGGCAACAGCCCTGCACCAGAACGCACGACGGAGGCGGAAATGGAGAACCGCTGGTGGAGAGTGGCTCTGCGACTCTCCAAAGTAGACATTATGACTTAGATTTTTCTATCGAATATTTATGAGAGAAGAAAAAAATAAGCACAATGTAAACACGTCTCAACTTTCTTCAGCTAACAACCTCGTCAAGTGGGGATCTACCGAAGGCACTTCCTTGTGGTGAAAGTGAAGAAGGAGGCGAGTAGGTGACCACACACCTGCTTATGAAGGTAAGCAGAAGGGGGTGTGGTCAGACGGATGTTGGGATGTAAAGGTACATGGTGGAATTTTTTATTCAGTGCTCGTGCACGAAGTGAAGTACAGTGCAGACAGGTGCTGAGAAAGCCATAACGACATAGAACAGCTCCATCTTTTAATACACACTTATATATCATACAGTAACGTCAAATAAAATATTGAAAGATAAAGGATGAAGTTACAAAGGGAAAAGGGCAAACGCAATTACTCTTTGACAATGCTACAGTGCACAATAAAAGGAAAAGATCCAGGCGGAATTAAATATGCCTAGGAGTATAAAGGGTTAAACTGACGTCAAATCGGAGCAAAACAAGCTGAATCCACTTCAAGAAGACGCATGACATTGGGTATATACTAATTACAACAAGACATTCATTAATTGCATTGTTACTGTTTACATGTGTGGTGTCGTCTTCGCCCGTCACAGTCATAAGTAAGGATAGTTTGAATGACATTTCAGCACCACTGAAGTTACTTCAAAGCGCTACTGCCTAAACATGGATAAAACAAGGTATAATAAGGATTTTTTTAGGTGGTGGTAGTTTCTCTGTTAGGACATTATAGCTGAAATATATATCATAGCTAGCCTATAGTTGGTCTGATATATATTAGAGAAATAGTAAAGTAATATTCTCCAAACAATCTGCATCAGGTGCAGACCTCTTCTGTCTGGCGTCTATTAACTAAATCTATAATGCAATTTGGCTTTTAACTGAAGTCGGGCGCAACACTAGACATGTTTAGCAAAACATTAAATATCTTTGGAACAGTTTGTGATAAGGACTCGCCATATTTTGTTTCGGAATCTGGATATTGTGATCAACATTGTATCTCTCTGACGAGAAATAAGCGGACAACGAAAAAGACGTCACTCGCCACTTAAATAAATTAAAAGCGTGTATTTAACAACCTCAAAAACGTTCTAAACATGCTTTATATTAACTTAATAAATAAACAAAAACTAAAAATCTACTTATGTCAACGAAAATGTCCAGTAGGCCTAACTAAATAACAGATACATCCCTATTACACACAAGCAGCGTCTGATGGCTGAATCTGTCGGCACTGGAGTAGATATATACAGTACTGTTACATCCAGACATTTATGATATACAAGATATACAAATATACAGTACTGCTTAAGAGGCAGAGATCAATAAAAGAAAATATATACATTCGAGGGGGAAGAAACTACATGCTATTTCTGTCTGTCATTTCAGCACCAGGCGCTGTCCATCTTATTACCTGCATGTGGTTCAAGGCGGCGCCTATTGCCATAGATAGAACAACAGTCTGAGCATGCGTAGTGAGCTGTGGCGTCATCGTTTATCTAGACTATGCGTTTACAGTGGCTACACGGATCCACTGAACCGATATTTTGGAAAATCTTCACTTTAAAATACGTTTTCGAAAATCTCTGTTTATGTTTCTGAAAACACCGTTTATGTGTGGATGAAAGGCCCAAACGTGGAAGAAAATGTGCGTTTTGCAAAAGATCCAGATACGTGGGGACATGGCCTTAGACCACAGAAGCTATTTCTGTTAGGTGTGTAAGGGCTGGGCCAGCATTGCGCGCTTCCCAACAGGGGTGAGCCAAGCAATCAGCTTCACGCACCTGAGGATGGTTGCAATCAGCTCGTCAGGAGAGTTCAAGTATGCAGACTGCCATCCACTCGTTGCCAGTTCGTCTCTTTTCTCCGGTGAGGAATGTCGTGCCATGTCGTGCTTTCTACCTGGAGGTCCTGTGTTCTCGGGAGGAATGCCTGTTACTATCCCTGTCCGTGTTTCCCTGGTTCCTATTGTCCGTCGGCAGTTTGCCCGGGGAGTTTTGGATTCCCTGGACTGTTTCATGTATTCTTCATTACTGGACTCTGCTCTATCGCCTTCGGGCTTGTTACGTTAATCCTCTGAAGATTTGTTTGGATATTCTACATCACTGGAAGCTGCTCTTTCGCCTTCGGGCCTATTGACATTCACCCATAACACTTTGAATGCCAGCGACACTATTTGTTGTTAGTTCATGCCGACCTTTGAGTTCCCCCAACGCTATATAGCGTTTGTTTGTCTTTTTTTTTTATTGGCGATTTGAATTCATATTTCATCAATCGAGTCTCACGCTAGTGTTGCAGGCTCTCTCTGAGCTCAATTGGGAAAATACCGCCCCCTATCGTCTCTCCCTGTGTAACTGCACCCCATTACTTTAGACTGACGAAGGGGGGGGGGGGGGGGGGCAGTTTCCTAGTTTTACTTTTCCGTCAAGCCAACTGAAGAGACTAAGTGATCGCCGGCCATCAGAACAGCGTGGATTATGTATTTACAGTACCCAACACTGTAATCAATAAGCGTGATCGATATTTGGAATGGCGATCAGGAATTGGAATAATCTTTTTGGATAACATCTGATCTAAGGTAAGGAATTTAATTTTACCAGTCTTGGGGTAATCGGATCTGTTTTGACCTATATATCAGCGTGTGCCCCATGTGTGTGTGTGTGTGTGTGTGTGTGGCTGTGCGAGCAATCAGGAAATGAGATAATCGATATTTCAGCCCGCTTCTATAGCGTGCATAAGTACACATATACTATCGATAATCTAGTGTTTATTTGAAAACTATTCATAAATAGGCCGAAAAAAGACGACGTTTTTGTGTATCCAGAATATTCCAGTAAATGCCGTTTATCACATAATCTTTATATTTTCCTTGAAAACGAGGGCTTTTCAAAATGCTATAAAACGGAAATGAAGCGATTAAAAAACAATCCGTTTCGACAATGTTGACTGCAAACAAGTCATTGATAAGCGACGGGCAGATTAGACACATAGCCATAATTTAAGACAGAGATTATGCGTTCACAACGCTATCATTGAAGTGGGTGCTGGCATTTAACCATGCATTACCATGTTAATGGCCGGCACTGAAAGTGTTAAAGGGGACGTTCTGAATTCCTCGTTTACTGGACTCTGTTTTTCGCCTACAGGTTGTTTTCATTTTTACCCCTTAACACATTGATTGCCAGCCATGCGGAGCGCTAAAAGGCTCCGTATGCCACCATCCACTTCAATGATAGAGCTCTCATATTTGCAAAAGCATAAACTATGTCTTAAATTATGGCCTAATGTGTCTAATCTGGCCGTCGCTTATCAATGACTTGTTTGCAGTCAACATTGTCGAAACGGATTGTTTTTTTAATCGGTTCATTTCCGTTTTATACCATTTTGAAAAACGCTATTTTTTTTTAAGTTTCAGGAAAATATAAAGATTCTGTGATAATCGCCCTTTACTGGAATATTCTGGAATACACAAAAAACGTTGTAATTTTTCGGCCTATTTATGATAGTTTTCAAATAAACGCTAGATTATCGATAGTATATGTGTACTTATGCACGCTATAGAAGCGAGCTGAAAAATCGGTTCTCTCATTTCCTGATCAGCACACACACACGCACGCACACACACATAGGGCACACGTTGATATCTCTGTGAAAAAAGTTCTGATTATCCTAAGACTGGTAAAATAGATTCCTTACCTCAGATCAGATGTTCTCCAAAAAGATTATTCCAATTCCTGATCGCCATTCCAAATATCGATCGCGTTTATTGATCCAACGCTGGGTACTGGAAATATGTATTCCACGCTGTTTTGGGGATCGGCAATGAATCCGATCCTCTCGGGTGACTTGTCTGAGAAGTAAAATGAGGAAGCTGGATTTCCCCCCCCCATGTGTTTCATTCAATCCATTCCAAAGGGGTGCAGTACAACAGGGAGAGGCGATAGGGGGCGGTATTTTCCCAATGGAGCTCAGAGAGAGTTTGCAGCACTAACGTGAGACTAGATTGATGAAATATGAATTCAAATCGCTAATAAAAAAAATTCGAGATTTATCGTCGCTGGCACTCAACGGTCGGCATGAACTAACGATAAATCTCGTCGCTGGCACTCAATGTGTTAAAGGGGAAGTGTTGCAATTTTCTGAAAAACTTTGAAGTACGATTTTGCCTTTGTCTCTCAACAGCATAATAATTACAATAATACAGACTAATGATAGGATGTGATAAATACACAATTAATTAATAATAACAGCAAGTTTGAAGAAAGTACATACCAGCCCCAACCCCCTTAAATTGGAATTTGTCTTTGCTCCATTGTTACCATGATAAATTCCTGGCAGATAAAATGTTTCAGATTATGATCTGAAGCACTCGATTCCTTTGGATCATGAGGAGCTGTATCTTAGTGACAGCTGATTTTGATTTAGTCTTTTTTTTTTTTTTTTTTATTATTGCAAAACAAAAATTATTAAAAGTCAGTACTCAACACATAATCATAATGAAACTAACAGACAAGGTGGCTAAAATGACATGCAAGTACAGAACAGAAAAAAAAAAAAAAAGTCTATAATAATATTTTAACGTATATAGTGTATATCCAACGAAATTACCAATTATACAAATGCCTTATACAGGATATACCCCTAATACCTATTTTCTAAAACCCTACACACATATGCTCCAGCTCGAACCCCCCCCCTCCCGGACTTAAGACTAAGGATTTAGTCTTAGTCTTATGACTAAAATACATATTAATTTTAGTCACATGAGTTATTTAATTATTGTTAGCTTTAGTCACATTTGAGTCATTTGATTATTGTTAGTTTTAGTCACATTTTAGTAATTTGATTATTGTTAGTTTTAGTAAAATATTTGTAGACAAAATCTATATCTATAACAGGTCTTAGTATTGTTTTAGTCCACAAAATCTATGTATGTGTTAGTATTGTTTTAGACTACAGCAGTGGTCCCCAAACTACGGCCCGCAGGCCGGACTTTTTTTTTAGTGTCCTGAAAGGCGCCTTATAAATAAAATGCATTATTATTATTATCATCCAGGAGAGAAAAGACACTTTGGATAGTAGGGACTGCATCTCTGCCTGTCCTGGCCAGGAAACACTTTGCAACTGTGATCTCCTCAGTAGTTGGATATTGTAATGTGTGGCGAGGGATTGCAGCAATTCCACTGAGAGAAACTGGTCTGAGGCTGGATAACATGCCTGTATGCCTCTCATAAGTTGTTCTCCAACTCATGAGAACCTGCTCTCAAGCTCTTGCAGCATTCTGTCGAGGACTGGATAGAACAGTCTCTGTCTCCGCTGATCTCCTGAGCTGAGGTCTGAGCTTGTGCCACAAGATGACTCAACTACATACTCGTCCATCCTTTTCTGCTTCCTCCTTTGGCTGGTAGTATGTTCCTCAATCCCAAGGCCATTACATATGGCCTTTGTCCTGTCATACATGTCCACTGCCATCTCTGAGGTGCGATAACATTTGAGTGTGTCCTGCACTGTGCTTTTAAATAGTACAGAGCTAGAGCTAGGTGGTCTGTAGGTACTGTATATTTATTTCATAAAGTGTTATTTATTTCTTTAACACTTTAACTGCCACACACGAGATATCTCGGGTTTATTTTTATGTGGTTGAAAGCCACTCACGAGATTTCTCGGAATTATTATTATTTATTTTTTTAGCGATCTGAAATCATATTGCATCACGCGAGCCTACCCGAGTATACACGAGCAGCGCCGGAGATCATATGTGGAAAAAAGCGCCCCCTATCGTCTTTCAGATGACATAAGGGATTTTGGAATGGACTCAATGAAAATGGATGGGGAAAGAAATCCGGTACTCCACATTTTCCAGTCCACTGATCCAGCCGGGGTTACCACAGTTCATTCTGGAGCCTCTGAGCCCCGCTGATCATGGAGTTCTACCTTATCGCGTTGGATCTATACACTTATCGATTTTTTCGAATGGTGATCAGGAATTGGAATATACCAGTTGGATACCATCTGATGTCAGGTAAGGACTCTATGTTATCAGTGTTAGGATAATCAGACAAATTTTGATGAAGTTATAAGCTGTTTTGTGAAATGGGCTCTTTCGGTTTCACTGTAAAAGTCCAAGAGGAAATCAACGCGGCGATTATCCGTGCACGGCCCGAATGTGCTTGCGTGCACGTATAATATTGATCATCTAGCGTTTATTTGAAAACGATTCATAAAAAGGCAGACGAATATCAACGTTGTGGAATATTCCAGTAAAAGACGATTTTCATAGAATGGTCCAGAATGGGCTGTTTTTATCTCAAAACGGGTGCTTTTCTAAATGCTCTGAAACGGAAATGACGCGATAAAAAAACAATCTGCCTTGACAGCACTGACTGGAAAATAGTCTTTGATAATGCGATGGGCAGATTAGACACATAGCCATAATTTAAAACATAGATTAGGCGATATTAACGTTAACATTGGCGCCGATGGTGGCATTCAGGGGGTAAAAAGGAAAACCCGGCGTGGCACTCAAAAGTGTTAATAGTGTTATTATTTATTTCCTGACTTATTTTTCTGTGAAGATCCCGGAAAGGGTTATTAATATTTGGTTATGTGTGGCTTTCTGGAAAACAATAAATGTTTACGTTTAGGGACCCCTGCGATCGTCACACTTTTTTTGTTACAAACTGACCCCGGCCCCCACCAGAGAAGGGAAAAGTTATGTGGCCCTCACAGGAAAAGGTTTGGGGACCCCTGGTCTACAGAATCTTTTTAGTCTCATTTAATCAAATGCATTTTCTTCATGTTTTAATTTCTTAAAATGTTTTAAAGGAAATGAATACAGTACACATATGATTTTACATGTGCTTCACTTCACAAGTTTTCTTCTGAAGAAATTCCTGTGTCCATAGCGGAAGTTTTTTTCAAGGCGGACCGCTTTGAAAAGCAAAAAGAAAAAACTCTGAGCGTTTTCTCGCAACTGCCGCGGCTCCGCCACTTGCTCGATGTTGATTGGTCGGTCGAAAAAAGTTACCTTGATGAGCGCGCTCCTTTCCAAAAGTTGAACTAGTTTCAACTTTATGCGCTGGGAGCGCTCCACCCAAAAACGCTGCCGCCGAGAGCGCATAAACGCGAGGCGCGGCGCTGGGAAAAGGAGCGCGCCTGTCGCGCCTGTAGCATAGAAATGAATGACAGAAAGGAGCTGACAACTCATAAAACGTCCGCTATGGACACAAGCGGCCTAGAGTGTAGAAAAGAGCACAATGGGTCTCATTTAGGGATGCACCGAATGGGAAATTCTTGGCCGAAAATAGGAAACAGTTGGCCGAAAACCGAATGCCGAAAGGCCGAAAATGATTAACATAAATATATATATAATGCATTTTTATTTATTTTTTTTGCTACCTGATTATGGCAAAAGACATGATTATGGCAAAACTTTACTTAAATAATATTAATAATCACTATTATGGGCCCATAAAACATTTATTCAGCACTTTTGAATGCATACATTAATTCCAGACTGACTGCTGAAAGATTGTACAATTTAAACATTTTCTCTTTGCATACAACAAAATGTGCATTAAAGTCAAGTGCATTTTCTTTTCTCTGTAGGATAACTACAACAAAGTGCATTCAGAACAAAGCCAAGGCGCTTTAAAACTGCATAAAGATCTGCATAAAGACACACACACGAGAGGGATAATAGCTTATAGCAGACTTAATGATGTTACTGTAGTGGCTACTGTCATAATTTATGGAAGGACTGTTGTATTTACTACATCTCCCGTGACTCTTAGCGGGGGATGACGTAGCTTACGAGAGACGAGTGAAAGAGGACCGGAAGCATTGTTAGCTAGCTTAACGCTAACGTTAGTTTAAAAGGTTTTAACCGCAATGGGCATATAGTAATGGCGAGGATATAAAGCATGTTAAAGACGCATTTATTGGATGCGTTGCTCGCGGAGTTTACATAGAAACAGCGCAACTTCCAAGAGGAGTTAGTTATCACTGGCTGCAGAACGCAGGAAGAGCTGCCAAGCTGCTCACGTTATACGTTGCGCAAAGTCTGTAGCCGCATTTTGATTACATCATCACAACAACGTTACGAACGTTACGTAACCCTGTTCTTTGACATTCAGTGATATATTTTCGGTGCTAAAACCCTTTCAGCCGAATTTAAATTTTCAGCGGCCGAGTATTCGGTACATCCCTAGTCTCATTCACCAACATTTCCCAAAGACTTGTCTTAGGGCAACCATCTTGGAACCGACTAAGACAGAATCGCCGACAAGTACACCCTGATACACCAACGAGTGGGGAAGCTGTCTTAAGTGGCCCAAACGATCCCAGCTGGGATGCCGGCAATGAGGAATGTCATTGACAAACATTAACGCGCTTTCCTGTCTAGGTCATTTTCATACAGACACGCCTCCGACAGCTCCTTATAAGCCAGCCAATATGACCGTGTGCAAATGGAATCGCAAAAAGTATGTCACCAAAACGAGTTTGAGGAAGTGGAGGTGCACCTGCTCCAGCTCATTATAATGCAACTGATGATGCAGCCGTGCACGCAATGGTGGAAATGGTGGCCGATATAGGTAGCGGAAGCGCTTTGCGACCGATCAAAATGAGATTAGATTAATGTATTGTCATCATATATACTACAGGTCATGGCCACCTGCCGCAGCGTGCACGCACACACACACGCATGCGCGTGCAACACTGTATAGTCTACGACGTGCATAATGAATGAACGCAGTATAGGCTTATATTATTCTAATGACTTGTTTTATTAGGAGATCACAGATACTGCGCTGCCCGGCCTATAGTAGTACAGTCCACCATGCAGTCTGCTCATAGTACGCCCGACTCTGGCGGCCTTAACTCATTCAGCGCCAGGGGTCGCTGTTTACCTTATGGGTAGAATGCCATCGCTTTAAGTCAATGGGGAGACTGTGAAACTTGCGAGTGCTTAAAATATATGAAATATAAATATTATAGCTATGGATCTAATAACACCGTCGATTGTCAGTGAGTTGCTTCTGGTCAACATGCAAAAAATAGTTTTTTCATCCATACATTTCCGTTTTATACCAGTTTTGAATATGAGTATAGTTTGGGCGATTCTTAAGTGGTCTGCACACGGCGGGCGACAGACGTCGCCTGGCGATGTGATCACCTGTCGCTCAATGACAATCGCTTAGCCCCCCACACCAGAGGCGACCGTTCTCAGGTATAATAAACTATGTGTCGCTCTGTTTAGCTGGGGGTGTTTCCCCCCGGGAGATATAGGAGGGCGGACGGCCGGGACCGGAGTCCCGGACGTTACGTTAGGTTGTTGTGAAGCGGGTTAGCGGGTAGCTGTGTTGTGTAGTACGAGAGAGTATTAACCTGTAAAACCCATATTGAGCTGGAATTAAACCACCATATACGAATGCAACCTCTCCTCATTCTTCCTGACATACTGCATGCCTGATCGCTACGATACGTTCATTACCAACGATTGGACAAGTATTGTTATGCAGCTGCTGAGAGAGTGTTTTTTTCACGAAAGACGCAAACTGTTTTGTTCTCAACCATAATTTTCTTTGGACAATAAACCTTACAAACTACATCAGCTGCAGCCTGGACATTAAACTCTGTCAACATCCACAACTTCTTTTGTTACCCGATCATAAAAACACTAGTAGGTGCATCGTGGCGCATTGTTCATTTATTAGTTAATGACAAGCGGCCACTACAGCTTCTCAAACTAACGTTATTTATTTAAATTGTTCCCGTTAATAATAATGAACATAACAAGTAGCATGGTAATAATAGGTAGGTTATTGATCAATGAATGTATTGAATGATACATTAATGGTGTACAAATGATACACCAGTAGAACTTCTGTAGAAGTCATGTTATTTCCTCATTGTCCTGCTGTGTCGCCTCAAAAAATAGGATCGAGGCGATATTTAGCGAGGCGACAGAAATAGCTGCGCGACCATCGCTTCAGAATCTCCTGCCGTGTGGGTTCTCTCATTCATAACAATGAAGGCGATACAATTCTGTCTGTCGGCTCGCTAAAAAAATCGGTCGCCTGGCTAAAATCGCTCGCCGTGTGGGGACCCCTTTAGTAATCCCAGGAAAAGACGCGATAATAGCCCTTTAGTGAAATCCAGTTATCACGTTGTCATTTTTCGCCTGATTATCGAATCTTCCTGAAATCAACGCTAGATTATCGTTATTATCCTTCCTCATGCACCCATGAAATGGGGCTTGGACCGTCATTGGCGCAGAATGAGTTAATATGTGTACTGTACTTACTGTACATATAGGGCAGAGCATATAGTATCTACTAAATCCTAATGAAACAAGTAATTAGAATAATATAAGCCTACTGTTCATTCATTAGACACGTAGGCTATACAGTGTGCGTGTGTATGTGGCGCAACAAGACTTATGGAATATTAATGCAGTCTCACTATAAATATATCCACGTGATTAGCTTTAGTTCTTATTTATTTATCCACTGTCATTTACAGTGTTGGTGTAGTAGGCTACATAGTGTACTTCAATATCTGTTTGATTGATTAATGATATATTTGAAAGAATGCAGGTTATAGCTATATAAGACGACAAATGACTGTCCCATTGTACCAATCAATGGGATATATTGCATGTTGGCTATAACCTGCATTCTTTCAAATGTATAATTAATCAATAAAAGATATTTAACAAATAAGAAATACATGCCACATGCCACAGAAGGCATTCAATTATAATTATTTTCAATAATTTCACAATAATTGCATAATTGTGTTTGAATATCTGAGTAATTAAGTAATTATACATTTGTCCAAAGTAGCTGGTTCAGATATGGTTAATCCAGCTGCCCTGTGATCAGATGAATCAAATTTTTCCGACATCAAATGCGTAATTTCTTATCATACAAATATTGTCATATTTATTTAAATTATGATTAATTAATTCCAAGGAGGCCTGTAGAGTTGACATGAAGGAATAACTATGATTCCTCCCAAATAAAGCCCTTAAGAACACAGAGCACGGGGAGCTCCAGTAGCTCACCACGTACCGCAAGCGCTATTTCGGCGCCGTGGACAACCGTGCTCGTCACGGATCTGGGGTTTAGCGAGTTCGAATCCCGGACTGCAGCCGTGCCTTTCCCAGAGTGTCTTCCCCCCCATCTGAACCCTTTCAGCCTGTTTCTGTCGGTCATCCTTGACCAGAATAAATGTGATAAACACATAAAAAAGCCAGGGGAATGGCCAAAGTTTAAAAAAAAAAAAGAACACAGAGCACAACAGTCTGTCAAGTTAAGACTGCACTTCAGCGCTCCTAAATCCTGCTCTTAGTCAGGGCCGAATCCAAGCTTAGGGACGGTTGGGGAATCCCAAAATCTGCCCTAAGATGTCTTAAATGGCCCTAAGAGCAAATTCTTTGTCTTAAGTCCGTTGGAAAATGAGACCCAATGACCCTGTAGGCACCATATCCAGAAAGGTTGTATTTGAGTGGTTTGTAGCTGTATCTTAGTGGTGTATAGCTGTATCTTAGTCATATATAGCTGTATCTTAGTTGTGTGTAGCTGTATCTTAGTCGTATGTAGCTGTATCTTAGTGGTGTGTAGCTGTATCTTAGTCGTATGTAGCTGTATCTTAGTGGTGTGTAGCTGTATCTTAGTGGTTTGTAGCTGTATCTTAGTCGTATGTAGCTGTATCTCAGTGGTGTGTAGCTGTATCTTAGTGGTGTGTAGCTGTATCTTAGTGGTCTATAGCTGTATCTTAGTGGTCTATAGCTGTATCTTAGTGGTGTATAGCTGTATCTTAGTGGTGTGTGGCTGTATCTTAGTGGTCTATAGCTGTATCTTAGTGGTGTATAGCTGTATCTTAGTGGTCTATAGCTGTATCTTAGTGGTGTATAGCTGTATCTTAGTGGTGTATAGCTGTATCTTAGTGGTGTGTGGCTGTATCTTAGTGGTCTATAGCTGTATCTTAGTGGTGTATAGCTGTATCTTAGTGGTCTATAGCTGTATCTTAGTGGTGTATAGCTGTATCTTAGTGGTGTATAGCTGTATCTTAGTGGTGTATAGCTGTATCTTAGTGGTGTATAGCTGTATCTTAGTGGTGTGTGGCTGTATATTAGTTGTGTGTAGCTGTATCTTAGTTGTGTGTAGCTGTATCCTAGTTGTGTGTAGCTGTATCTTAGTGGTGTGTAGCTGTATCTTAGTGGTGTGTAGCTGTAAAGGTATCTTACCGAGGTGTAGCTGTGTACGTTGGCTCCGCTGCTGACAGTCGTGTTGAGGTTGACAGAGGCCAGGCTCTGGTCTGAGAGGCTGTTGCTGAGGCTGCCTCCCAGGCTCCCCGGACTCTCACTGCCCTCTGCCTCAGGGGTGTACAGCGCTACCTACACACACACACACACACACACACACACACACACACACACACACACACACACACACACACACACACACACACACACACACACACACACACACACACACACACACACACACACACACACACACACACACACACACACACACACACACACACACACACACACACACACACACACACACACACACACACACACACACACATGCACAGGATTTTATTTGCTCAATCCATATTACACACATTGGACCTCATGATCGAAAGTGTACGTAACTATCTTTGTAACTATCTTCGTAAGTAGTTTATAAGAACACATTTACGAAAGTTCTCCTCTGGATCCCTGAACGCATGAAAAGGTGTTCGTAAGTGTTCTCAGCTGCGATCCCCTGAATGAAGAACGTCACTCATTCTTAGACTGAAAGCGATTTCTCGTACATCTCGTGTGTAAACTGATTCAACAGGTACTGTAGTGCGAAAGCAATTTGTGATAAAAATGAGATTAGATTAAAATGACATTGTCATTATACAACACAAGTACATTACAACAAAAATAAGCTTGGCAGTATAAACGTAACAGTAAAGTGCAATAGTAACATACAATGATTTTCGGTGGCTGGTAATTTGTCTCAAACAAAGGCAGATTGAACACAACAAAGGACATGTAATGAGGAATCCGTTAATATGCTGACGTTATTTCCATATTGACGGCGGCTGGGAAGTGTAAACTGAGATGAATAGATGAATAGAGGGATATAGGGAGAGAGATAGAGGGATAGAGGGAGAAGGATAGAGGGATAGAGGGAGACCTATGAAACAGTTGGCTGTGAATTGAGTTGTCAGAGCCAGACCTATATGCCAATACCCTGAGTGGAGGAGATGTGGGACAAATCCTCTCTATAGGAAGAGAGTGTGTGTGTGTGTGTGTGTGTGTGTGTGTGTGTGTGTGTGTGTGTGTGTGTGTGTGTGTGTGTGTGTGTGTGTGTGTGTGTGTGTGTGTGTGTGTGTGTGTGTGTGTGTGTGTGTGTGTGTGTGTGTGTGTGTGTGTGTGTGTGTGTGTGTGTGTGTGTGTGTGTGTGTGTGTGTGTGTGTGTGTGTGTGTGTGTGTGTGTGTGTGTGTCATAGAGATCAGACAGGCGGCAGACGTCCTGCAGGCCACTTGATCTCTGACCCTTGTACAAACAGACGACCCCACCCTTCCCAGCGTGTGTGTGTGTGTGTGTGTGTGTGTGTCTCTGTGTGCGTCTCTCTGTATGTGTCTGTGTGTGTGAACGGAGCCCCAGCGGCTGTCAAAACAAGCTAGGTCGCTGACGGCTGAAATGAGAGCTCTCTCTGTGTGTGTGTAGAAATAAGAACTGAATGAAAGGCAGAGATTGCTTCTACAGCAGATATCCAGACAGTATTAGTCAGAACGTTGAGTGCAGTGCCCTGTATCACTCTAGCTCTCGTCTGATCTCAAGGGTAATACAAAAAAGAAAAGTCATGCATGAGCAGCTCCTTCCTGCTCCTCACCGGCCGAGATCATAAACTGTGCGTAAAGGTCATCCTCGTCCCATTATCCAAAGCATCATAATAATAATAATAATAATAATAATAATAATAATAATAATAATAATAATTATTATTATTATTAGCATAATCTCTTTAACCCTTTCACTGCCGCACTACCAAACGGTTAACCCTTTCACTGCGACAATACACAGAAGGTTAACCCTTTCACTGCCACACAACAGCAGGTTAAGACATGACTGCTTTATTAGATAGTACAGTAGTAGACTAGAGAGTGATAGGAGACACAGGGTAGAGAGAGAGAGAGAGAGAGAGAGAGAGAGAGAGAGAGAGAGAGAGAGAGAGAGAGAGAGAGAGAGAGAGAGAGAGAGAGAGAGAGAGAGAGAGAGAGAGAGAGAGAGAGAGAGAGAGAGAGAGAGATGGATGGTTGGATGCACTTGGATAAAACATGTAGGGTACATAGAGTACATGCTGAGCTGGTACACTAGTGTCCTACCTTGTTGGTGGCAGTGTTGATGGCCAGGGTGGGAGAGGCCCCTCCTGACATGATGCAGTCCATCCTCAGAGACTCTGACTCCAGGCTGTAGGGAGTGGACGCCTGGTAGGTAGCAGGACACAAGACCCGAGGATGGAGACAGACGAGACAGACATCCATAGTTCTCTTCAGGCAGGATATTATACACCGTAAAAGACATGCATGCGGGGCACATTCTCCTGCCGTTGCCCTTGACCAAGGCACCAGCATTAGAACTGGAGTCGGACACTGTGTATACACAAGTACACAGACTATTGTAGAGTATTACCATGGGAAGATAACTTAAACAAATACATACAAAACCCCACAGTATGGGATTCATCTTATAATATATCATTCTTATCTCCCGGCTAATATCAGCATATCCCTGCTATGATATTCAAGGTTTCTCATGGTCAGGATACAAGCTTATCCCAGCTATTGGGACATGGCACTTATATTTTCCAAGTAAGACAACATCTATCAAGTATATGGGGTTAAAGTACAGATTGTAAAGAAATGGCTGTGGTTATTTAACAATTAATTCAATAGGGAAACAAAACAACAAATTAAAGCTAATAATCTGCGCAATTAATTCAATCTCATTGTGTAATTTCACATCTAAGGTAACAAGTGTACATAGAGTCAAATAATCACTGTCCAAATACTTTAAAAATCTCTATCTGAATATGGTTTCAAGTTCAACTATTTAAACTAGTTGGGGTGTGGTTTGATTCAACCGGCTAGACGGCTTAAGGCAAGGCTTACGAGGTAAGATAAATCAAGTGCTTGTCCCCCACAAGCTCTCTATTCAAACTGTATTCCACTATTCTAGGTCTACTCTGGGGTTAATATTGCTGTTGTGGCTCACAAAGAGATGAATTACACTTCAGAGATACAGGACTGGTTGATGGTAGGCTATATGACGCAAAGGAGGGAAAAAAACAGCAGAAGAATAAAACATGGGCCGGTGCTTCTTCTTGAGTTTCTTTCAAGGTTCAAGACAGCCTGCCTCTCTCCCTCCAAACTGATTACCGTAAGAGGATTGGTCGACAACAATGCAATCTTTAATTTATGATAAACTCCTAGGGTAGAAGGGGTTGCAGCTTTCCCTCACGTGGAAGGCACTTAATAGGAGAGGAGAGGAGAGGAGAGGAGAGGAGAGGAGAGGAGAGGAGAGGAGAGGAGAGGAGAGGAGAGGAGAGGAGAGGAGGGAAAAAAGTAAGCAAGCAAAGAATGGAAAGAGGAAGAATTTGCAATGTGGGTAAGAAGAAGAGAAGTATGCAGACAGACAGACAGACAGACAGACAGACAGACAGACAGACAGACAGACAGACAGACAGACAGACAGACAGACAGACAGACAGACAGACAGACAGACAGACAGACAGACAGACAGACAGACAGGGAGTCTGTGTGATATTATTCCAAGTGCAAGAAGCAGGTGCTGAACCGCATGCACCTCTGACATTAACATCAATGTACTTATTTAGCAGAAGTTTAGTCCTGTTTTCCTACTTCCAATGTTCCCTGATTGACAAAAAAATTGACTTTGCCAGTGCAATGGAAACCCAGTGACACAGTGCGTGAGATACCAGCCGTATACCTTCATTTCTCCTGGCAGTGAGAGATACCAGCCGTATAATAATAATAATAATAATAATTCATTACATTTATATAGCGCTTTTCTAGACACTCAAAGCGCTCCCCACAATGTAGGGTTGAAATTGCCTTCCTTCACCACCACTTGTAGCACCCAACCTCGGGCTACGCAGGCTCTATGGCTGCCATACACTGGCACCAGGCACACATCACACTACACAATGGCTGAACAGCTCAGGAGACAGGGATTGATATCAGCCAATTAAGGGGAAGGGATGATTACATTTACATTTAGTCATTTAGCTGACGCTTTTATCCAAAGCGACTTACAAGTTCTGTACGACAGGTCATCAGGAAGAATAGAATAGAATAGATCTTTATTGTCATTGTTACAGTTGTTACAACGAAATTTTAAATGCAGCCCTAGGTGCTAGTAAAAATATAAAAGGAAGGGTACAACTCTATCAGCTGAGTAACAATATTCATCAAAGTGTTGCGTGTTACAGTGTAGGTTAGTATATTAGGACAAGTGCATGACAGTAAGGTTAGTTAGGGTTCGATTTTTTTTTATTTTTTTTTTTATTATTTCAGATAATGGTTGAAGAAGTGCGTCTTTAGTCGACAGCGAAAGATTGGACGTGATTCGGCTGTCCTAACTGGGGTGGGGAAAGGACTGAGAATAGGCGGCTTCTCTTTGATGACCCTCCGGGAGCTTGGATAGGAGTAGGTCTGAGGCGGCCAGAAGATGCAGAGCGTAGGGGTCTTGAGGGTGTGTAGTTAGAGACCATTGACCGGAGGTAGGCGGGAGCGGTTCCCTTTGCCACACGCCCGGTATGCTAGGTCGAGGGCCTTGAAGCGGATACGTGCAGCAATGGGGAGCCAGTGCAGGTCCCTAAGAAGTGGGGTGACATGGGCCGACTTCGGTAGGTTTGAGATCAGGCGGGCCGCTGCGTTTTGAATGAGTTGAAGAGGCTTGGTGGCAGTGGCCGGGTGGCCTTGATGTCAGAGACCTGATTGGGAATTTGGCCAGGAACGTCGGGGAACACCCTACTCTTTGCGATAAGCACCCTGGGTTCTTTAACGACCTAATTCAGTCAGGACCTCGGTTTAGCATCTCATCCGAAGGATGGAATGACGTATACCTTCATTTCTCCTGGCAGTGAGAGATACCAACCATATACCTTAATTTCTCGGTGAGAGGACGACCACTCAAAATCTTTAGCACTCAAAGCCTCTCTCCACTCCTCCTTAGTGGATGTGACAGCCCCCAGCAAGCCTGCCAGCAGTGTAAGCGAGGCGTAAGAAGGGGGGTCGAAGGCCCGTTCCATGTAAGACAAGATGACAAGGCTCTGAATTAATTAATGTTTGTAATAAGAAGAAATACTCTCCTCCTCTCCCTCCCTCCTTCTCTCCTTTCCCTACCTCCTTCTCTCCCTCTCTTGTCCTCTCCCTCCCTCCTTCTCTCCCTCTCTCCTTTCCCTACATCCTTCTCTCCCTCTCTCCTCCTCTCCCTCCCTCCTTCTCTCCCACTCTCCTCTGACATCTCCTGACCTTTTCTTCTCTCTCTCTCTCTCTCTCTCTCTCTCTCTCTCTCTCTCTCTCTCTCTCTCTCTCTCTCTCTCTCTCTCTCTCTCTTTCTTACTCTCTCTCCTCTTTTCCTTATTATCACTCTGCTAGGGCTAGACAGATTTAATGGTCAGCCGTTGTTATCGGCCGATATCAGCCTTTTTACAGATTCTAGCTCCAGATGAGCGCTCCAGCACAACATCTCAGCACACGTTCGTTGGCACAAGTGCACCAGTAGCCAATGTCTAGTGTCAGTGGCTGAAGCATACATACACCCGTTATACCCTGCCTTGCTTTTCCCTCTGCTTTGCCCTGTTGTTAGCAGTGTTTAGTAGTTTAGATGCTGCTGAGAACTGCTAGATGTTGCCAAATCCGTGGCAGGCCATGTATTTTACACCTAGGCCTTCAGTGCCATCAATTAAGCAATTTAACCCACTTTGAATAACTTTGAATAACACCATGCCACTGGGGCTATTAGGCTATTGTCATTCAACGTAACCACCCCATATTCACAGAGACAGTCAATTATGACAGGATGCGGCATCACAAAATAGACGAATAGATCCGGTACAAGAATCTAGTTCGTTGGTTGACTTTTTTGATTACATTGGATGCCATTTTGTCACAGGAAAGATTTGCCTCTAGGATGGAACCCAGCTGGTATGTAATTTCATCTTTCCTTGTGACAATATTGTCACCCACTGTAAATGAGAAGCCGTCGGTCTTGCTGAGTTTGTCATTTGAACTGAAGCTTCTCTTTATGAGAAGGTTGGTTGGTCCTCGCTGATGGAGGCGCAACAAACACTGGTATTTGTAATTTGTTAAGGCCCTTATTGGTAAGATACCTGCGTATACTAGACCTACATTATTATTGGAATGAGATTTTGGTACCTATGGAACCCGTTCTAGTGACTGGCTGGTCCTTAAATTCCCTCGAGTTTGCTCTGAACAGGGTAAATCTGCCTTTTGCTATTATGCCCCTAGCTCATGGAATGAACTCCAACAGTACTTAAAGCTTGAGATTCTCCCTTCTGTTTGGATAGTTTAAAACCTTGATCTCCAACCTTTGTCAATCAAGTTGTACATGTTTTAATTGATTGTTATCCTTACTTGTCTTATTGTTATGAGCTTGCCAATGTCTTTATTTTATTTTACATGGTCAGACAGACAGACAGACAGACAGACAGACAGACAGACAGACAGACAGACAGACAGACAGACAGACAGACAGACAGACAGACAGACAGACAGACAGACAGACAGACAGACAGACAGACAGACAGACAGACAGACAGACAGACAGACAGAATTCAGACAGGGACAGAGAGACAGAGTTAGCCAGACAGAGGAGAGTTGAGGCTAGGGGCAATGAGTGTAAGGGCTTGGCTGGGTTGAACCACCAGCGTGTTCAGTCTGGGTCTCTGGCCGATCACTGAACACCAGCAGCACTGAAGGACTCATTGGGCTGGGGTCGACGCCAGGCCATTCTATCCTAACATCAATGCAGTGCAGCAGATTGGAAGCCTTTACTAAGCTGAGACATGAGACATGAGTCACTGTCTGCTGCCTGCACGTCGGACATTTTTTCCAAGACTAACAAGAATAGACCATTTGATTAGACACAGCAATCGACCAATATTACTATGGAAGAGGGAGGATATTGATATTATCATTGTATTTTTTGTCTATTTACTGTTGAAATATGTAATTAAAGATGCAATTGGACGTTTCTGTGACTGCAAAGTCATGAGTAGGCGTATAACATAGGTGCGCAACGCTAGACATGTTATGCAAAACATTACATATCTTTGGAAGCCTTTGTGATAAAGACTTGCTTTAAATTGTATCTGAATCGGGTGATTCTCTTCTCTCCGTCCCCTACAGGCTGGCTGGCAGTGCATGGAAGTAAAGCATAGAATCTTGAAATTTCGTTGTTTTCTCTTCCCAATGTATTTGCATTTGTTTGCATTTGTATCTATCTATCTATATCTGTCACTATAGCCAATGGAAATGCCAGAAATGGTCACAAAATGGAAAATGCCTATAATTTCTCTATACTCCAGTGCACTCCACAGATCAGGCAGTCCCAAAGACACTCGCTGCTCGAAATGGAAATGGATACGGACCACTAGCCTAGCTTAAAACTCTGGGAGAGTTGTTTTTGGCCAACAGCTAGGCTAGCTAGTCCATATCCGCTTCCATTCATTTGTGCTAAGCTAGGCTAGCTTGCAGCCAGATAGCTTTCTACTGAACGCACTGAAAGGAAATTGGTATCTATTGTGGCAGATATCAACCCCCCTCTCATGGATATGTGAAGGATGGGAGATATTTCTGCCACGGAAGGAGTGGAAACAATTAGGTAGCTGATCTGATAGAACACACCTGTGCATCATTAGTTCACCCACATCTCACATGCACACACCCCAGACACACACACTACAAATACACTAGGATAGAGATAGTTGAGTTGAGTGGAGGTGAGGTTGGAGTTGTTGCATTGAGAGAGATTGTTATATTCTGAGTTTTGTGAAGTGAGAGGTAGTGAGAGGAGAGGTGAAGGCGAGAAGGTGTTCATTGTGTACTGTACCCTAGACTGGCTGAGGAACCCCCTTGTGTACTGACCCTGGACCGGACGACAACTCTGAGTATTGAACAATCAATTTTTTTGTACGAGAGCCTGTTTTGTGTTTTGACGATCGGACTGTATTATGACCATGACTATATTCTGCCTGAAATCAATAAATATTCGTATTGATTGATATTGCACTTGTAGACATTTGATTTTTTTTTAACCGTGACGAGTCTGAACACCACCAGGCTCATCACACTATTTTCTTGTCTCACTCTGGAGAAGACGGTAAGCACATTTCCCATAATGTTGAAGGGTTCCTTTAATAGTCTGTGGCATCCAGTATGGTGCCAATAGATTTGGACTTCAGGTGTCCTACACTGTGTAAAGTCTACTCACCCTCTCTCCAGAGCGCGGCCTTTTCTTAGGTCTGGTGGGTAGTGAGTCCTCTTTAGGGTTGGTGTCTATGGCCCAGTAGGAACCCTGGGTAGAGAGTAAAACACACCTTAGATTAGATTTGATTATATTAGATTCACATTTATTGTCATCATACAGCACAAGTACAATACAATGAAAAGAGGTTGCCATCTAACCAGAGTGCAAATGTAGCAGTAAAGTGCAATAGCAATATACAATGTCAAGTGATTAAACTGGAGTATATATAAATGAGTACTACTGAGTAATAATATATGTACAGTGTTAGTATTATATAGTATTGTATACAGTGATACAGGTATATATAAAAAAAAACAAAAAAAACAATGGTAGTAAACCATAATGGCCAGAGGTATAATTAGTAAGAGTAGGTAGGGATATATACAGATATAGTATATACAGGAATGTAAAAAGGATTATATGCAGGTATATTCAGACAGATGTGGATATAATATATTAAGGCTGTCAAAGTTAACGCGGGTGAGAGAGAGAGATGAGGAAGGGGCAAGAGAGAAAGAGATCTGGGAGAGTGTGTGTGTGTGTGTGTGTGTGTGTGTGTGTGTGTGTGTGTGTGTGTGTGTGTGTGTGTGTGTGTGTGTGTGTGTGTGTGTGTGTGTGTGTGTGTGTGTGTGTGTGTGTGTGTGTGTGTGTGTGTGTGTGTGTGTGTGTGTGTGTGTGTGTGTGTGAGAGAGGGGGGGGGGCGGGGGTGTGAGTCCTCAGCCCTTGTATGGGTGAATGTAACCAGTTCCTAATGTTTTCTTTCCCCTATTATTTCATGCACACTTTATTCATTGTTTTAAATTATTATTTTCTTTTAAGTTATTTTGTGCATCACTCTGTTTTGAATTTGATGCAAATTTGCAATGCATGAGGGTCATCCTTTTGTGTTAAATGGCTGCATAAAGCAAGCATTTGTTGACTCTCATGTTGATAAGAGTATTAAAACTTGAAAAATATCCGTTTAAGGTAGATACAAATTTTTAAAAGATGTATGCGATTAATTTCCGATTAATCGCGAGTTAACTATGGACAATCATGCGATTAATCAGATTAAATATTGTAATCGATTGACACCACTAATATATATATATATATATATATATATATATATATATATATATATATATATATATATATATATATATATATATATATATATATATATATATATATATATATTGTGGCAGATATCATCCCCCGTCCCATGGCTACGTGAAGGATGGGAGATACTACTGCCATGAGGAGAGGAAAAGCAATTAGGCAGCTGATTAAGACTGATAGAACACACATGTGCACCATTAGATCACCCACATCCCACACACACACACACACACACCAGACACACATAACATAAAACACTAGGACAGACAGAGTATGGTTGAGTGGAGGTGAGGTAGGAGCGGAGTACAGAGAGAGAGTGATTGTTGATACAGAGTTTTGTGAGGTGAGAGGTAGTTGAGAAGGTAGGCGAGAAGGTGTTCATTGTGTACTGTACCCTAGACTGGCTGAGGAACCCCCTTGTGTACTGACCCTGGACCGGACGACAACTCTGAGTATTGAACAATCCCTTTTTTGTACGAGAACCTGATACGTGTTTTGACCCTGGACTGTTATACGATTACCCTATTTCCCAGTGGACTTGTTCTGGTAAACAATAAATATCATTTATTTATTGAAATTGTGCTTGTGTGGACATTGAAATAGTTTATTTTGGTCTGTGTCGAGCTTGAACACCACCAGGCTCATCACAATATATATATAAATACAATTGTAAATCACAACCACTCTGATGAAGATACTATCTTGGAATATGGCGTGTATATACTGTCCAAACAACCCGTCCAATACTAATATCACATTCTTAACCCTCAACCAGGCAAGCTGACGAAAAGGCTTGGTTTTATTTACATCCTGAATTTCCCCAAAGGGATCAATAAAGGAATATGTTATCTTACAGAGACAGCCTGGGGGAGTGGTTCCCGGTACAACAACCACACTCATGTTGGCCACTCAGCAGCTGTTGCAGTTTAAGGGTTAAAGGCCCGATTCAAACTTGAGATAAGTGTGCGTGGCATAGAGTTGATTCCAACATGGCTCTACTCCCCATTCAGACATCTGACTCATCCTTGGTGTTAAGTCATGTTAAGTCATCGTGCATGGCGATGTGAGTGACGCACAGGCTGTTTTGTGTTTTTTCTTCGGTCATGGCATGCTTTATCAGGGGGTGCGTCTTGGATGGGGATGTGGTGGGGATTGATGTGTGGGGTGTTTTGGGGGGACTGACTGTTCCGGGGGGTTTCACATGCCTTCGAGCAACATTGTACTTTTGTACTTATTTTATGCCATTATTAAGTCTGCATGTTTACATTGCACTACTTATATTGTCTTTTATACCTATTCTTATGTCTGCAATTTATGCATTGTTTTTTTTATTCTGTCAATCTGTGTGCTGATTTATACTATATAGATAGTTAATAATATATCTATATATCTATATATTATATATTTATTGTTATATTGTAGAAATGTGTGCATTGAAATGTCTGTAAAGTCTTGACGACATTGAAAATGAGGGTGACCTCAATTGTCTTTTCAAGTATAAATAAAGGTTGATGATGAAGTTACTCAAAACAAGTTGTGCACCTGGGGAGGGGTTCCCCCCCACATGGGGGCATGTCTCAGGATAGTCTTATTCAGACTTTCAACTTCAGTAAATTTTGACCGAGCGAGAAAAGGTGGAATAAGTCCAGCGTCTCTTGTGGCCATTTTCCATTATTGTCTGGTTTGGTGCCATTATTTACACACGTCCTTATGGAATTCATTATAGAATGAGTTATTACCAGGCGGCTGGGTGGCGCAGCGGACATTGCGCTCGTCACCAACGCAAGAGACACCGGGTTCGACTCCGGCTGTCTGCGTTGCCTCCGGCTTGGGCCAGCCGTCATACTAACTCAATTGGCGGTTAGCGGGTGGGAAGTCGATGGGTGGTAATCTGGACGTTGTGGACAGCGACTCCTACAGGTCGGTTGGGGATGCCTGCACAGCAGAGACAGGAAATGGCGGGGGTAGTGTGAGCCTCCCACACATTACACCTCGCCAATGAGAGTCCGCGCTGGCAGGTGAAAATATGTGACAGGCTGCCTCCTCGTGTATCGGAGGGGACACGTGATGCAAGGCTTCTATCCTCCCTACAACCGGCCAGTGGGGGGCATATGCAAGCAACGTTCAAGACAGGGGAGGTGAGAATTGGCACAGTGGAATTGGGATGGGAGGAAAATAGAAAAAGAGGAGAAAAAGTGGATACAAAAAAAAAGAATGAGTTATTACCGACTCATCCAGGATGGTCAGCTGTGTAAATCTGTCCTACTGAAGACTCAGAAGAAGCTTCTATCCCCAGGCCATCAGGCTGCTAAACGAACAATGAACACTACACAACAACAACCACCAAACGCACATAGCACACACATCCACACGCACACACTCACTTTAAACAAACACACTGTAGCACCCACTCCACACACTTTATAGCACACACCCACTTTAAACAAACACACTGTAGCACCCACTCCCCACACTTTATATTTATTGATGAAGGATTGCACTACAACTCGTACACCTTACTGTAAATTGTACCTAAATTGTACCTCATCCCATTTCTGCTTTGCACTATATAGTACTGTACATTAGTACACTGCATAGTATTGTATATTATATGGTAACTCAGAACATTGTACATATGTCTATACCGAACACTGTGACCTCATTTTCTTCTTCTAAATTACATGCTATACTATGTTATTTGATACTATCTTGTCTAGCACAGTCTCTGGAGCGTAACAGTAAGAAGCATTTTGTATGAAAGTATTCTGTACTTCTGTATGACAACTATTAAAGAAACTTGAAACTTGAAACCACTGTCTGTAACCTGTCACTTTTTTCTTTGCATTGTCGTGCAGAGATATTTTGTACCATAAAGGGTTCATTGGTACGGAAGTCCTAAGAGGCCGTACATTCATACATTTTATTTACTCCGTTTTCCCGTGATAACGAGTTAATTTTATTTGTTTTCTCGCAGTGTTAATTTTGTCAACGAAAATTATGAGGAAAGATCTTCGTCAACTCTTTCCCTCACTGTCCCGTCATCCAAACTCAAACGTTTTGGTGACCGGGCATTCTCACAAGCTGCACCCCGACTCTGGGACTCCCTCCCTCAGACCACCAGACTCTCCCTCACACCACCTTCAAATCCAGACTCAAAACCTACCTGTTCTCCCAAGCATTCAACCTTCCTTACCCATAACCACCCTCCTCCAACTCGCCACCATTTCCCCCTTGGTTTTCCCTTACTCTCCTCCCGACTGTCTCCCCTACTCACTCCTGTATTTGTTATCCGTTACTCGTGGTTCTATGTTCCTGTGTATTCTTATTGTCCTCCGTTTCCCTGTGGTTCTATGTTTCTTTGTTTTCTTTGTTCTTTTTTGCCTATTGTCAGCGACTTTGGGTCTTTGAAAAGCGCTATACAAAATAAATTTATTATTATTATTATTATTATGACGACGAGACGTGACGTCACGTTATTGAAGACCACGTGACGCTAACGTGACTAAATAGTTAATTAAATAACGTTGACCACAACTGAGGACACAAAAATGTTATTTACAAAAACCAGGACGAAATTTCTCTTCATGTATGTTGATATTGTTGATTAAAACAAGACGAGACAAAATAATTATAACTTTTCGAATAATTCATTATTATTTCAGTATTTCCGTTTCCGGCTGTGACTGCAGCCAAAGCAGCGCGTGGGCTTTGGTTCATTCTTTCCCTCACACAGCAGCACAAGCACAGAGGTCGAAAGCCCAGTAGGTGGCATACTAGCATTATCAAATAGCTCAGTCAGACAATGGCGGCCGCGGGCCAACAGCAACAGGGTGAGGCCGAGGGTTGTCTCAACAATGATCCATTATCCCGTGGGCTTCAAACCTACCGAAGTCGGCCCATGTCACCCCACTTCTTAGGGACCTGCACTGGCTCCCCATTGCTGCACGAATCCGCTTCAAGGCCCTCGACCTAGCATACCGTGCGGCAAAGGGAACCGCTCCCGCCTACCTCCGGTCAATGGTCTCTAACTACACACCCTCAAGACCCCTACACTCTGCATCTTCTGGCCGCCTCAGACCTACTCCTATCCAAGCTCCGGGAGGGTCATCAAAGAGAAGTCGCCTATTCTCAGTCCTTGCCCCACAATGGTGGAATGAACTACCCACCCCAGTTAGAACAGCCGAATCACGTCCAATCTTTCGCCGTCGACTAAAGACGCACTTCTTCAACCATTATCTGAATTTAAAAAAAAACGATAAAAAAAAAATCTAACCCTAACTAACCGTACTGTGATTGATTGATTGATTGAAAAGTTTATTAACAGATTGCAGAATGGGTACAGTACAGTACAGCTCAATACATACAATTGTTAAGGGGATGCAGACCAGAGAAAGACTTTCGACTTGTTTACATCAGGGTCCCCCATTTTCAATTCATCATAACATATATGACATACATGACATACAGATAGACAGTACTGCTACATCTATACATTTATGACATATCAGATTTGCAAATACAGTACTGTTTGTGATACAAAAGTGTCCAGAAAAGGAGTGTATATACATTTGGCATAGAAACTGTACATTGGAGGAGGTTGGTTGGGTGGGGTGGGGTTGGGTGGGTTGGGTGAGGGCTGTACATTGGAGGTGGGGGGGGGGGGGGGGGGTTGGGAAGGGGACACACACACATTTTACACTGTACATTGGAATATTGACAAAGCCTTACTTGGTCATTTACTGTACAACTAGGTTAGGACATTTGTAGGGGCCAGTTTCGAATTGCAGTCTCACGTAGGTGTTTTTTGAGAGTGTTTTTGAAGGTGGGTAGTGATTCACATTCCTTTACAGCTTTAGGCAGGGCGTTCCACATTGATGTGGCATAATTGCGAAACGTGTTTAGTCCCTTGTTTGATCCGAATCTGGGTTTTACATGATTTGTGGAGCTCCCTCTGGTGTTGTGATCGTGGTATTCACTGACCTTTGGGAAGTATTTTGACATGTACATGGGTACCTTGGTCGCGTAGTGTATCTTGTAGACCAGGCCCATTGCAAGTTGCTGTACTCTGTCGTCTACTCTAAGCCATCCTAGGTTGTCAAAGTGGGCAGGGGTGAGGTGGGTTCTAGGAGTCAGGTCAAGTAGTAGTCTGACTAGCTTGTTTTGAGATGTTTGTAATTTGTTTTTTAGTGCCTTTGAGGTGCTTTGGTACCATGAGGTGCAAGCATAGTCGTAGTACCCTTGAATGAGTGCTCCTGCTAGAGTCTTCAGGGTATTCTTGTTTACCAGAGCGGAGATCCGGTACAAGAATCGCGTTCGTTGGTTGACTTTTTTTATTACATTGGATGCCATTTTGTCACAGGAAAGATTAGCCTCTAGGATGGAACCCAGGTAGGTAATTTCATCTTTCCTTGTGATAATATTGTCACCCACTGTAACCGAGAAGCCGTCGGTCTTGCTGAGTTTGTTATTTGAACCGAAGAGAATGGACTCTGTTTTGCCCATGTGTAATGATAGTTTGTTGTCGGCGAGCCATATGCAGATTTTGCCTAGTTCCGAGCTGAGGGCTTTTTCAACCTGTAACTTGTTCTTGTCAGAGACCAGCAGGGCTGAGTCGTCCGCAAACAGGAACAAGTTGCAGTCACAAGCTGACGACATGTCATTTGCATAAATTAGGAATAGTAGCGGTCCTAGTATGCTTCCTTGTGGAACACCACAGCTCACTGTGAGGGGGGGGATAGTGTACCGTTTACTTCCACCATCTGTTCCCTCCCCTCCAGGTAGGATTGTATCCAGCTCACTGATAAACTATCAAAACCAATTGCTGTCATGCACTTGTCCTAATAAACTAACCTACACTGTAGCACTCAACACTTTGATGAACATTGTTGCTCAGCTGATAGAGTTGTGCCTTTCCTGATGGCTTGTCGTACAGAACTTGTAAGTCGCTTTGGATAAAAGCGTCAGCTAAATGACTAAATGTAAATGTAAATGTAAAACGAAGACCAGACCTCTGGGCATACTTTAGATATATAGAGCTCGAAGGAGCTAAAGAATGCATTGTTGAAAAAAGTGAAACACGAGGAGAGCCCGCTCTGCCCGGGGAGAAATGTGGTCATCGAATTAAGGGAAAAAACACCACTAATCTCAAACGACATCTGAAGACCTTCCACAAGGAAATCCAGGTAAATGTAAAAATGCATTAGCACCATATGACTGAGTGAATTTGTATGGACTAGTATATCATGGAGCCATTTGTGGTGGATTAGCCCGTCTGTTGCTAGCTACTAGCTAGCTCCCTGATGCTAACGCTAGCCACGTGACGGCTCACAGGGCCCGGGGTTGGCTCACGAAGTATAAGTACGCTTAAACCTAGCTAACGTACATCCTGTGACTGAGCCAGACGGACACAATTAATGACCAACAGATTGATTAACAGTAGCCTAGGGTGTGACAATGCATCGAAATGCATAGATCCTAACGTGACAATTCAACTGCATCGATTTGAAAATGTTAGAATCTATTAGAATCGCAATTTTAATGTGTGCAGTAGTGCTGCTGTTATTCTCAATGTCCGTTACAGCCAACACTATGCCATACGCTACTGCATCAACGTTATGATTAACAAAAGCATACGTAACGTTGTGTGGCATTAACACATATATTACACTTTAAGTTACTAGTTACTACTATTAGTTACTTTATTAATATACGTATCTTTGTGAGGTTACTGTTATAATTTACATTAGTTTTCAAGTTTCAAGTTTCTTTAATAGTTGTCATACAGAAGTACAGAATACTTTCATACAAAATGCTTCTTACTGTTACGCTCCAGAGACTGTGCTAGACAAGATAGTATCAAATAACATAGTATAGCATGTAATTTAGAAGTAGAAAATGAGGTCACAGTGTTCAGTATAGACATATGTTTATTACATTGAAAAGATACGAAGCTATATTTTTTAAAGCTGCATTTTTTTATACAGAAGAGGTATTATTTAGAACATGGATTCATATTTAGTAAGGCTTGAAAGAAAAGAGCTACCGTACTTTTCGCACTATAAGCCGCACCTGACTATAAGCCGCAGCAGCTAAATTGAATGATGTGTACATATATAAGCCGCACTGGACTATAAGCCGCAGGTGTTTTAATGTTTATTTACCATATGTAATTAGCATTGGGACACAATACTGTCGGACAAATAACAAGAATTAACTCATTTACAAGTTGTATTAAGTTTAGCAAATAAGGGAACAGATAAATAACATTTCAATGCAGTCAAAAAAGCAATATTTTGATTTTAACATTTTCGGGTTTGGTCACGTCAAGTCACATATAAGCCGCACCGTTATATAAGCCATAGGGTCGAAAAATTGGGGAAAAAGCCGCGGTTTATAGTCCAAAAAGTATGGTATTTTGTATTGCTGTGGATTGCAGTGTGTTTATGTTTATGTTTATGTTTATTTAGGATCCCCATTAGCTTTTGCACTTGACAAAAGCTATTCTTCCTGGGGTCCGGCACGCCTAAATATTAAAGGCAACCAACTTGTGTCTAGCCACGCCCAACTTGCGTCTAGCCACGCCCCCGCGGCGACGCGGCAGCAGCAGAGCATCGCGGAGCTCTGTCGCGGCAGTATTATGTAGCAGTAATCCCCCTTTTTTTAACATCGACAACTAGCTCAACTGGTAGTGCCGCCTTGCTGTGGATCCTGCGGTCCGTTGGTGACAAGTTCGATTCCCTTTAATTTTTTTTTTTTAACATGCATTCTTTCGCCGGTTAAGTTTAGGCATGTTAACTTTAAGCATTGTTTCGGAGTTGGTTAAAGTGGAAATGAAGCAGTGCGATAAATACATATTCATAGCATCACATTAGTATTTAGATAAGCCACAGAAGAAGTCACGTTATAAAAATAAGCAGTTTCTAAGAAAAAACGATTTGTTGTGTACATTTCTGAAGCATTTAGCATTATGGGCGCGGCCATTTTGTTGCTGACGTCATACCGGGGGTTGGGTGTATACACTCTGGTTAGCTGCCTATATTGAATGGGTCAGTCAGCAAATAAAATGTTGCCTACAAAACAACGGGACTGCGGTGGTTCTGTTTGTATTGCTCCTGGCTGTTCAAACTAATTTTACCATGTGAGAGAGAGGAAAGTTGGTTAATTTCCACAAACTACCAGTGAAAAAAACAGTGTTGTTGACATGTTGGCTCGGTCTGGCTGCACCCAGGCGGCGCGACCAGCCTGTTGGACAGGGAAGGAGGATCTGCAGCGAACACTTCATTGCCTCGGATTATGTTGTTGGGGTGGGATGTTTGTCCAGAAGACCACTAATCAGCTGAAGCCGGACGCGGTTCCCTCGGTCTTCGACAGACAGACCGGCGTTAGCTCTCGGGAGCGATCGCTAGCTAGTTGGCACCAGCCGGGGCCCGGCGTTAGCTCTCGCTAGTTAGCGTTAGCAACCGGAGCGTCGCGGAGCATTCAGCCTGCTGGCTACACAGCTTGTGTAGCCAGCAGGCTGAATGCTCCGCGACGCTGGTTGAAGTGGGTCTAGGTAGCCAGCAGGCTGAATGCTCCGCGACGCTGGTTGAAGTGGGTCTAGGTAGCCAGCAGGCTGAATGCTCCGCGACGCTCCGGTTGCTAACGCTAGCTAGCGAGAGCTAACGCCGGGCCCCGGCTGGTGCCAACTAGCTAGCGATCGCTCCCGAGAGCTAACGCCGGTCTGTCTGTCGAAGACCGAGGGAACCGCGTCCGGCTTCAGCTGATTAGTGGTCTTCTGGACAAACATCCCACCCCAACAACATAATCCGAGGCAATGAAGTGTTCGCTGCAGATCCTCCTTCCCTGTCCAACAGGCTGGTCGCGCCGCCTGGGTGCAGCCAGACCGAGCCAACATGTCAACAACACTGTTTTTTTCACTAGTAGTTTGTGGAAATTAACCAACTTTCCTCTCTCTCACATGGTAAAATTAGTTTGAACAGCCAGGAGCAATACAAACAGAACCACCGCGGTCCCGTTGTTTTGTAGGCAACATTTTATTTGCTGACTGACCCATTCAATATAGGCAGCTAACCAGAGTGTATACACCCAACCCCCGGCATGACGTCAGCCATGACGTCAGCAACAAAATGGCGGCGCCCATGTTGAAAACAGGGATATTATATTATATTTTTCAGACAAATAAGATAGATTTCACATTTGATTATAGAACCCTGTCTTACACAAGGTACACAACAAACAAACTAGGATCACATTGCTCACTGCTTCATCTCCACTTTAAGGTTAAGGTTAGGCATTGTTTCGGAGTTGGTTAAGGTTAGAAGGGTTAAGTTTAGGCGCTGTTAAGGAGCTGGTTAAGGTTAGAGTTTGTCTTAGAGAATGGCAATATTCTTTCGGAGTTGGTTATGGTTAAGGTTAAGGTTAGGCATTGTTTCGGAGTTGGTTAAGGTTAAGGTTAGGCATTGTTTCGGAGTTGGTTAAGGTTAGAAGGGTTAAGTTTAGGCGCTGTTAAGGAGCTGGTTAAGGTTAGAGTTTGTCTTAGAGAATGGCAATAGACAGCCTATTTCCGCGCTGCAGCGCGAGGCAATAGACAGCCTATTTCCGCGCTGCAGCTCTCTCGCGCTGCCGCGGTCACATGGGCGTAGTGGCCAATCAGAGAAACGCTAAACACAAGTTGGTTGCCTAAAATATTCATGCGTCCGGCACACACAACGATACAACAATATTCAATAGATTACATCATTATCAACATCAACATCAATTACATCATCAATTACATCATTATCAATATAATTTAGGATGATATTGTACAAGATATTTATTAGTAAAAAGTATTAAAATCAAATAATTAAAATCAAATAAATAGTGCTTCCTGAGCAGCACTCACTGCCATCAACATAAATACAACTCACAGTCAATTGGTTTTCACCGCTATGCCATAAGTGCTCAGTGCATGCTCGTTAGTAGATGGCACTTTAACTTCCTCTTGAAGGTGGCCTTGGATTCTATTTCAGCTAAGTAGCTTGGCAATGAGTTCCATTCCATGATAGCTCTGTAAGTCACAGAAGATTTTAGTAGATTTGTTCTCGGTTTAGGTGCCATTAGATGGCCTGACGTAGCTTGTCTGGTCATATGGTCATGTTCTTCTCTTATGTAAACTATATGATCATAAATTTTTTTTTTGACAACTTGAACATTTCTGAGAAAAGTAATGAGACGGGATTGCAGACGTTTCGCAACCGGAAGCCATGATAATTGTCTGTGCATAACTCCAATGTTAGTGCGCTTTGAACAGTGGAGAGCTAGCCTCGCAGCCTTATTTTTAGCTATTTGTAGTTTCTGTATATGTGTTTTTGCTGCTGATGACCATATGACGGGACAGTACTCAAGATGTGACAAAACCAGAGCCTAGATGACTTCTTTCAAAGTGGTCGGTGTTAAATACTTTGTGCATTTTCTTGTCACAGCTATGCTCCTTCCTATTTTTGTTATGATACTGTCAATTTGCTTTGTCCACTTTAACCCAGAATCAAGAACCATGCCAAGCAACTTAGCCTCTTTTACATGTTCCACTGGCTGACCAGCCAGAGTCAGGCTTAATTGTGGATCGCTGCTTAACACATTCGGGGCCATTGGGATGCGTCTAATAAATCTCTAGAGGACCGGCAAATGTAAACAGACTTGGGGCTGTTTGTAGAGCTAAATCTATACTTTATAGTATTGCTATCTGTCCATTCTCATTGTCAATTGGGACCATAAACCGTCCCTTCAATTAAAGAAATATTTTCATCAATACGTTCTCATTTTATAGCGCCGTGAATATAAGCGTTATACGGCATTTGGTCTAGTATATTTCCTGGAAGGCGAGATAAAGGGCTAATAGATACTAACGTTATATCCAATGGCATTTCCATTATACAGATGCTACAGTTAAAACTCAAACTGCATATGATCGGCACGATCCTCAAGCATGTATGCATGAAAGGGGGGGGGGGGGGGGGGCGGGGGACGTCGTTTCTTATTATTGATTACCAATAACCGTGTTCGTCTAAGTAGCCACATAGGCCGATCGTATCGTATCATAACAAGGCTCGATCGGGCTGTAATTTACGTGAAAAAGATCTTACCATGAGCCGGTTGGATCCCCCCGAGCATTTCCCCGTTATCGATCGCCATCTGGTCGATCGATATGTCCATTGGCTGATGATAAATCCGCTTATTGCATAGTGAAATCCGCAATCCAAAACGTAATCCTATCTACATGCTGCACATCAGGGGTGTAAAGTACTTGAGTAATTGTACTTTGTTACAATACTTAAGTACTGTTTTGGGGGATTTGTACTTTACTCTAGAATTATTAGGTTTGTATACTTTGTACTTTTACTCCATTACATTTCAGAGAAAAAAAACATACTTTTTACTCCTTACATTTCAAATGCAGACCTACAAAGTACAAATCTCACAGGTCCAACAATTTTAATTAGTATATTTTAATTGTTTATCTGGCCGAACTAACGTTAACGTTATTAATCCTGCGACCGCAGGTAAACAGCCAATCAAATCCCCATCAATGGAAAATGAACCCGCCCATACCCATGCTGATTGGCCCTTGTGCAACACTAGAAAGCGGGGATCTTTGATTAAACACCTGCTATCAGAAGAATAGACAGTCAGATCCGCATTATGCTGTGGTTAATATTGTGATATTATTCAGGGTACTCCAGTATTCTGTCTTTAATATTGTGATATTATTCAGGGTACTCCAGTATTCTGCCTTTAATATTGTGATATTATTCAGGATAATCCAGTATGCTGTGGTTAATATTGTGATATTATTCAGGATACACCATTCTGTTTTTAATATTGTGATATTATTCATGCTGTGATGTGAATGCCGTCCATGTAAGTTTACTTTCAATGGAGAAGTGCATTAAATAATTATAATGCAAAAAAAGTGTCCTCTGTTCTTTCATTTCAGCATTGTCTATCGCAGAACACATTCCATTGTGGGCAGAGTGTATGCTTGGTTTCATTCCAGCCTTATTGCCTAAACACCAGCTGATGATTTCACTAATTGGCTCACCTCTTCAACTAACTCACCTGGTGCAATGTATAGTTAAAATGAAAACTTGGCCCACGATGGAATGAGTTTGAGACCCCTGGTCTATCCCTTTCAAAAGAAAATGTACTTTTACTTTTGAGTACTTAAGTACATTTAAAAGTAGGTATTTTTTACTTTTACTCAAGTGTGTTTTTAGCCAGATACTTTGACTTTTACTTGAGTCAGATTTTGAGACGGTACCCATACTTTCACTTAAGTATAATTTCTGGGTACTTTTTACACCCCTGCTGCACATCCAGAATCCAGCGAACTGAAAACTCCATTGAAAGTAAAAAAAAATAATGCTCCGTTCAGCCACAGGGCACACTGCATTATCGCGATAGCGCCCCTAAGAGGATCTGGCCGGTATTGCACTTTCTCGAATTCAAAGAGTAGGGTACATCTGCAGTGCAGCTCGGCGACCTTGAATAGGTTATTAAAATGGAATAAAAGCCAAAACAACTTGCCACGGATATATCCGTGCTTCTGTCCACAACGGGTGTAATCGAAACACGTATATATCCGTTGTTCGTCCCCATTGTGTTAATTTTTTTTTATTTTTGCAATGTTGAGTATCAGTTTGTTATTGTTGACCCAGTCTGTTATGGCTTTAAGCTCTATTCCAAGTATATTGTTTAACTCACTACATGTTGATGCTGTACTGTACATTGTCGAATCGTCAGCATACATGATTACACTAGCTTTATTTAATACATAAATAAACAGTGTGTTGCTGTGTATTACAGTGTATTGCTGTGTATTACAGTGTATTGCTGTGTATTACAGTGTATTGCAGTGTGTTGCTGTGTATTGCAGTGTGTTGCTGTGTATTGCAGTGTGTTGGTGTGTATTGCAGTGTGTTGCTGTGTATTGCAGTGTGTTGCTGTGTATTGCTGTGTATTGCAGTGTGTTGCTGTGTGTTGCTGTGTATTGCTGTGGAATGGATTGCTGTGTGTTGATGTGTATTGCAGACAGCCTGGGCGCATAATGTGACTGTCATATTAAGTTATTTCTCCATTCACAGATCGACAGTGCACCCTTCCTGTGTATTACTTGTGCCGCCGACTCAGATTCCCCTAGGTTAAAAAATAAATACGCAATTTAAATCAGAATATGTTCCATGTTGACTATTTCTGACTTCTGAAATTTCTCGTGATAACGGGATAATTTTCTCGAGATCTTGAGAAAACGAAACGAAAGTATAGTATATCACTGCAGGAAACATCATTCAGTGTCGCAATGTCAGAGCAGCAGGTAGCCCCTTTCGTGACTGTGATGTGATGCGGTGCATCACAGTCACGAAAGGGGCTAAAGGAGCAGGAGGATATTGATCACTGCATCACATATCTCTTCAATCAAGGCCTGACACAGGCTAAAAATAGCTTTATGCCTTGCTGTTACAGATAATATATATATACACATTACTGACATTAGTGTGTGCGTCATCTAAGAAGACGGTTAGCAAAGGCTTCAGCTTTACCGGCGGCGCAATTAAAGTGAGCTCTCAAAGAGCACCTGGCTAGGGGAGGCTGCAACTCGAAACTGGCCCCCGTATGTCCAAACCCCTCCCAAATGTAGTTTCCTCCGCATCGTATGTATATTTTCTGTTAGGATCTCTGTTTAACGTAAGGTTATCCTATAACCCTAGTTATATGAATAATGGCTGAGCGTCTCGCTCTTCCTTCTGAGATATCATTATCTCCAGCACTTATTGTGCCCATGGAAACCAAACACATGCACCCACCTGCACGTGACCACGCCACTCCCCTACGTGCCTCTACAATAGGCAGGAAGTGGTCACGCTTACACCCTTCCAAGTTCGAATTCCATACGCGGAAAACATCCAAGAAAAAAAATTCTTTTTGCAGACTGGAGTATTAATTAGGTAAGTTAAGATAGCTAGTGCCAACCGTCTACTGTCTGTATAGCGCCATGGTCTAGACTAGGCTGCTTTTTTTTCTCAGTTGAAAAAAGTTGAACTTTTTGGGCTAAGACTGCAGAGACAGGGAACGTTAGTGCTAGCTTGAATGATTGACATTTTTATTAACAGATTGCAGAATGGGTACTGTAACTGAGGGGTACAATTCCCTGACTGTATTGTTAGATATGATACTTACTACCACTACCTCTTGTACTTTAGACTCTGGCCACCCAGTACTAGGCATAAATAATTATGGTAAACACTCCCACGTAGATGAAACGATCCAACACAAATGTACCAAGTCGAAAGTCTGCGTTTAATAATAATTAATACATAGCAAAAGGTATGTAGAGCAATCACTTAATTACATTTATGATTTGAAATAGGATGCACTTTTATGGCAAATGAGTATTCGTTGGTATATCAATAGAGAACGTCCAATCTCTGGTGGCGCAGGCGGTAAATATACAACCTGGAATATTTAAGGAATAATAGCAATGATACTTTAATGATTATAGAACTGGATACACTAGGGGGGAATTCCGGTCGCTTGTAAGACAACTGGAGAAGGGGGGGGGGGGGGGGTAGAGTCTGGCTGTATCCGTCTGGCCGAGGGTATCCTGGGAGAACCCACGGTTGTGCGGCTCGGTGCCTCAGCGATCCTCGATCCACAGATGAAAGCAGTTGGACTCTCTGTGGGCCGGCTTCCTCCGGTCCACGATGGAGAGACGTGAAGCGACCTCGTCGTGTAGAGCGTCTCCTCACCTGTCGTCCTCTCCGGGGGGGGGGTTTCCAACACACGGCAGTGTTGGTCTTTATCCATAGAATAATCACTGTATACAAAGCATAATCCGTGCCTGGGAAGGCGGGCTGTCGTCGGTAGAATAATCCGGTATGCAGGTCCACTCGCTCGTCGGCTCTGGGGCTCCTCGGGTGCAGCCTCACATGGGGTCGGCCACCCTGGATAAGCAGCCAGTTCTACCCGAAACGATGGGGGTACTGACTACGATAGTATTCTCACCGCACGAAGCACTACATATGAATAGACTATTATTAGCTTAATAGACTACGTCCAACTCGACGATATAGTGCCAAATATGACTATTCAAATATTAATATACACGATGTCTCAATACCGATGGTAGGCCGAACTTGGCCTTACTCCCACACGTGGCGTCGCGGGGAGGCTTTACGTCTGTCACTCTATTGGAGGGTAAGAAACTGGACTAAAAAGAAAAGTCCTACTTTAGTAGCGCAGTATATATACGCACTATGAACAAATAGTACCATTAGCGGTGCGGTAGCCAGATTCCTACGCGGAACTAGGACTTGTTCGTACATGTTGAGCGGTACGTTTGAACTGGGTCTGGGGGGTATGGCAGCCTGGCACCAAGGTCTCGACCAATAGTAGAATGGAGACTATTATGGGATGTTCAGTAGGCTAGAATGGATATTCAATGCATATTGTACAAGGAATATACAAGGGATATCAGGGAATATTAGAGAATATACAAATACAATTAAATATATATATATAAATAAATATATATATTCGGTTTAATCTGGCCCTTCACAACAGGTACAATACAGTACAGCTCAATACACACAATTGTTAAGGGGATGCAGACCAGAGAAAGCCTTTCGTCTTGTTTACATCAGGGTCCCCCATTTTCAATTCATCATAACATATGACATGCATGACATACAGATAGACAGTACTGCTACATCTATCAGCTATATTATATCTGATGATTTATAAGTTTGCTATAGCAATGCAATCACAGGTTCCTTTATGGACGCTGTCATTTGTAAATAGTGTGTTCCCCTGCAGGAGATCAGAGTAAGACACGCATACACACACACACACACACACAGCTCCTCTCACTCACACACAGCAAACAAAAGACCTAGAACTTGAAGTCTGTCTGATCTGACTCGTCCTCCTCTCCTCTCCCCTACAGCTGTTGGAGATGGTGGAGCCTAGTGAGTGGATCCACGTCACCCTCCTGGACCAGGATAACAGCGCCATCAGAACCGCAGTGCTGGGGCAGAGGCTGCTACTTTTAAAACATTATTTGCACATTATCTTTACATTTAAACTTGCACTTTAATTTGTATTATTTAATTAGTTTTTATTATGATTGATTATTAATTAAGATCTAAATTCAAATGTTTCATGAGTCCTTATTTAAATTTGCTATGGGATCATGTTAAGGCAGAGGGAGGGTGACATTCACAGGTGTGCAGACTTGAGCATGTGACTTGAGCCGCTTCCCTGCGTAAGCCGCGGTAGTGGACGGAGCGCGCACGTTCCGGATGGCGTTAACCACAGAAGAGTTAAGACGCATCCCCACCAGATTCACCTTTTCAGCAGCCAAGCCATCAGGGGCTGCCCCAGAACAGGAGGCAGAACAGAGTTCCGCGTGCCTGAGAGAGGGCCCGCGGTGACCACGGAACAGGCCACGGCGGGGCCACCAAGAGCTGAATCAGGGCCGGGAACCACACAGCCATGCCCCGGCCCGGCGCAATCAGGATCAAAGTCCTCCGCTCCTGACGTACCCGCCCCAACAGCTGAGCTATCAGGTGTATGGGGGGAACGCGTACAGAATCCCGGGCGACCACGGACCGAATCGGCCGCCGCCCGGTGGAGACAGGGGGAGCGTACTCCTCCCTGTCTGATGACATACGACGCCGACGTCGTGCTGTCCGTCCTGATCAGAACATGCTCGCCCATCACATGATGGCCGAGCCGTCCAAGGACTAGAAGCACTGCCTTCAATTCCAACACATTGATATGTAGTGCAGACCGGGCAGCATGGTCCTTGCCAGCTGCCCCCTACTGCGTCGGTCCGACACGTCCGCCCCATCCCGTGAGGGAGGCGTCGGTGAAGACAGTGACGTGTGACAGCCTGCTGCCCATGGGGACCCCGCTGGTGAGGGCCCCAGGCCCCCCCCCAGAGGGCGAGGTCCCCCAGTACTGACATGGGAACCTTCAGCAGCTTCCACTTGACTCTCACAGGGTCTATTTTCACACTGAAAAACCCACCTCTGTATCCTCCTCATGAAGAGGAGGCCAAGAGGGACCACAGCTTGAGCAGATGCCATAATACCGCGCAGGCGTATCACGTTCAGCGCCGTAACCGTCCTGCCAGGACGGAACCTCCCAAGCGTGCCGAGAACACCCACTCGCCGCCGCTCTGAGAGGGATGCCCATATAGACCTTGAGCTTAGAAATAAGCCCAAGTGGGCGGTTAGGTGGCCGAGCGGAGATTGCGTTCGTCACCAGCCCCGGAGCTGAGCTGGATTTGCCTGTTCGAATCCAGCTCACAGCTCCGGGGTTGTCACCAGCTTGGCTGGCCGTCTGCACTGATACAATTGGCTGTATCAGAGGGTGGGAGAAGCTGGCGGGGTGGGTCCGGGTCGTTGTAAACAGCGACTCCTACAGTTCGGTCGGGGCGCCTGCTAAGCGCGGATTGGACGTGAGGGGGATAGTGTGGTCCTCCCACACGCTACGCCCTCTCAATGAGAATCCGCGCTGCCAGGTGAAAAGAAGCGGTGATTGGCTGGACGTGTGTCGGAGGAAGCACGTGGTAGCCTCCACTCTCCCAGATGATCTGACTGTAGGGGGTAAGTGCGCAGCGACCAGGAAGGGACTGGGAATTGGCATACGACTAACATTGGGATGGGAGAAAATCGGAGGAAAATGGAGGGGGAAAAAGACCAATAAAAAAAAAAAGAAATAAGCCCAAGTACTCCACCCGTTGACTCGGAAGAGGAGCACTCTTGTTCCAGTCTACAGCAAAACCCAGGCTGGTGAGGAATTCCACCACCTGCCTGGTATGAGACCTGGCGATCTTCTCTGACCGGCCGAGGACCAGAACGTCGTCCAGGGTAGAATAAAATTCGTATCCCCTGACGACGCAGAGGCCCCAGCGCGGTCTCCACGCACTTGGTGAAGATGCGAGGAGCCAGAGAGTAGCTGAACGGCAGCCTCTGGTACTCGTACGCTAAGCCCTGAAAAGTATGTCCTAGGAGGGAAGATCGGGATGCGAATACGCATCCTTCAGGTCTATGGAGGTGAACCAGTCCCCCACCTGACAGCGCTTAACAGGTGGGTGACGGTCAACATTCTGAACCTTCCATGGGACAGGTCCAGTATGGGTCTGACACCCCCCCCCCCCCCCCCCCTGATTTCTCGGACACCAGAGAATATCGGGAGGAAACGCCGCTCATCGCGTCCTCCCATGGGACCACGACAACGGCCTGCTTCGCCGCCAGAGAACGAATCTCTTCGGCCAGGGCTGTCACTGCCGCGGACTCTGATAATAGAGTCTGTACCAAACGGAGGGCGGGGGTGTGTAAACTGTAACACAAGCGCTGCCCTCAGTGTTCTCTCCATCCACACCGACATATGGCTACTACTGCAGCCATACGTGGTAAAAATTCCAATGCGCCCCCACCGCCAACTGCCGCTGGTCCGCTAGGAATCATAGTTAGGTGGCCCGGTCCCTCCCGCTGTGCGTTGTCAACCCTGGTCTCGCCAACCGCGCGAACAGGCTGTCCCACGGAGCCGGAATATCGCACCCTGACTCTACCAACGAGGTAATCGCACCCAAGGGGGGGACCCCGACAGAAGGGCCGGTCTGATACGGGGGGAGCGGCCATCACCCCTGGTGACATAGGCTCCCCCGCTGAGCATCTTCCCGGCTTAGCTTGCTGAGGACAGCCTGCTCTGCAGCTAGACATGCATGGTGTGTGGTCCCCACGCTGCCCGATAGGGTGAGTCCCTACACACCGTAGCCATGTAGTGATATTACTACCACCCAAATTACGCGTGCCTGCTGACCACCGCGGGATCGGAAGTCCAGACGGGGGAGGCACTAACGTAATACCCAGCCTGGTGAGGGCGGGGCTGGGGGGAACCCACGCTGCGACCTCCTGGGCCTAGAGTTCCCCCTCTGACAATTTTCTTTAGATACAGGGAACCCTGCTCCGTCGACAGATACAACACCAGGCTCACCAAACACAGACGCAGGTCGTGTGGTGTGGGAGCCGCTTGACAGCACAGCATTCTCATAGACAGACCCAGGCCTAGCTAGCAACTGGGTGTCAGCCCCTGTCTCCATGAGAAGCGAAATGTGGGGCCGCTTGCGCGTTTACTGGAGGAACGCGGCCCGCAGCCAAAGGGGACAAATCAGAGCCCTGAGTCCCGTAGTGTAGCGGGGGGGAGTAACCGAAGAGCGTGCTAGACACAGCTAGATGGCAACGGTTTTTTAGGGCGTGCCCATCTAATATAGCCGATCCCTCGGGCCGCCGAGGCTGTCGGCCTTGTGATCACCTGTTTTCTTTGTGTCCAGGGTATCTCAGGCGGGGGAAACATGGCCGCTGGCCGGGGGCCTCGCCGCAGCCGCTGGCGAGGCCGTGCTCTCACCTCTGGCTGCGCGATGTGGGGCGGTGTGGAGCCCAGGTCAAATACTGGCCGCGCCTCCGTGGACAGACCAAGGTCCACCCACGGAGAGGGCAGCCCTGAGGAGGAGACCCCTCCCCTCCTCAAGGGGAGATTGCTCCAACCAAAGATGCCTGCGAACAACTGTTGACAGCATCCTAGCCCTCCCTGCGGTTATAGCTTGCGGCTAGGTCAAAAGCTGAATAACCTCAAAACCTTGCGCGATGGTTTTGACGTTGGCTGGCCCTAAGGCTCCACCACCCGACATCATTTTTGACAGGAAAGCAGCCAATTGAGCAATGTTGTTAGTTGCTGCTCAATTCTGTACCGTGGCGGTATAAGCTTCATCAGCCCACCAGCCACCTGCCGGGCCGACTCGCCTCTTGGCGTCCAGCCTCCACTGTTTCCTCCTCAGGAAGAAGAGATCTCAGTCCCCTCGGTGCAGGCGCACCTTCGTCACTGCAGGAGGATATGGAAGGACACCAGGGCCGCACTGCTCCGCTCCGCTGACCGGAATCGCCGCTTCGCTGACCGCCACCGGACCCCGGCTCCCAACTATCAACCAGGTCAGATGATTTGGCTCTCGTCCCGAGACCTTCTCCTAAAGTCAGTTTCCCGGAAGCTCACCCCCCGTTTCGTTGGTCCCTACGAGATTCTGTCTATTATCAAGCCCTCAGTCGTCAGGCTCAAGCTTCCTTCCCATGTGCGCGTTCACCCCTCTTTTCATGTCTCACAGTTGAAGCCGGTGGTCTCCAGTCCTTTGTCCCCTCCAGCTCCGGAACCTCCTCCTCCGCTGATCATTGATGACTACCCCGCTTACACCGTCCGGCAGCTGCTGGACGTGCGCCGCTGCGGCCACGGTTTCCAATACTTGGTGGACTGGGAGGGCTATGGTCCGGAGGAGCGCAGTTGGATCTCCCGCCAGCTGATCCTGGATCCTGCCCTCATCCAGGACTTCCATTGGGCCAATCCGGACAAGCCTGGAGGGTCGCCAGGAGGCGCCCGTAGAGGGGGGGGGGGGGGGTCCTGTCACAATCATGGCGAGAGCCGCCATTTCTCTACCTACTTCCACGCCCTTATATGGGCAGCTTCCGACGCCATCTATCAGCCCAGCTGAGAGTTATCAGCCCATCAGCCCAGCTGAGAGCCATCAGCTCATCAACGGTCTGGATATCAACCCTGCGGATCCTGTTCCTGATCGTCTCAGTGTTATCCTATACCCTAGGTACGAGGGCGTACTTAGCCTTGCCTGCTCTGTCTGTACTGCCTGCCATGTCCTAACCTCTGTTCTCCCTGTGCCCAGGACCACCACTCCTGGCCGATGCTGTCTCCTGACGTACTACCTGCCTGTATATTCCTGAGAAACTCAAGCAAGAGTCACTACTCGTCTAATGTCGCACATTCTTGTATATTCTCTATTGCATTGTCTGCTCGGAACCCAAAGGAATTAAAACCTACTTAAAACGCTCCATTCTCTCTCTCCCTGTGTTCTGCTATTGGGCTCCGCCACCGCTGCCATAACACACAGCTGTAATACAGAACACACACACACACAGCTTCGCAAACATAGTGAAACGACCGCGGAAATGACTATAAGGCTGGCATTCTAGGGCTAAGGATAAGCAATATGCGTGGCACTCAAAGTGTTAACATGCAACGGCCCACATGTGGGCCCTCTTGAGGACGATTTGCCCACCGGCACGAAACGCCACTTCGGTGACCTCTAGCGGCTCGGGTGTGCATATTTTTTAATACTATATATATATATCGAATTAAAGCCCTATTTGTTGCCTCTCGATTAAGGTTTCACACTACAAAATCTGTTCAGCGGTTCTCAAGTAAAACAATTTTGGTGTGCGCCAAAGTCTTTAGCAGACTTTACACTTTTTCGAATACCATTCCCGACACCCGACGCTCTAGCTCTGTCAATCATTTGGCGATATCGAACATTATTGGACAGGGTTGTAACCAATGAGTGTGGCTTTCCAAGGATACCCCACGTGGGGATAAGCGAATCAGGGATCTAGGTGAAAAGTCACAAGCGAAAACAGGAAGTAAAAAATGTGCCGAATGCATTGGAGTCTATGAGAAAATGGAAACCTGACGACCATTTTTTCTCTCATTTTACCAAAATCGCTCCTAATCACTCATTTCTAGGGGTGGAACGGTACGCATTCGAACCGTACACCGTTCAGTACGACCTCCACGGTTTGGGGCATGTGTGTATTGTTTGGTTATTGGGACGCAAAAAAAAATACGCACACACCCAGAGACGCAGTAACTAAGTTATCCGCGAGCTAAGCTACCTAACGTTAGCCGCGAGCTAGGCTAACGTTACGTTAGCTGTGAGCTAAGCTAACTAACATTAGCCGCAAGCTAACCATGGAAACGCTCACAGCGAAGTGATTCCACGACACCAGTTCCATTAGTGGGGAATTGACGAGGCTTGACAAAAGAGGTTCAAAGATAACTTCACATTTATTGGCTGTTCGTTTATATTATATCATCAGGGCTTCTCCAGGTTCGAACTTTGACAAATGTTGCCTATATTTTTCAGTCATTTCGGTTATTTAAGGCAAACCACTGTAAACTTTTTTTTTAACAAATAAATGAGCAATGCCTCCCCTCTTGCTGTACCAAAATCTCTCCTAGCTCTAACCGGTCACTGTCAAAATAATGTGCCTGATGTCAAACTGCCTCATTCTTTCAGTTTTTGCATGACTACGTCCTTGAGAATAACTGAAAAGTTGGATTCTTTTTAGGCTATATATCTTATGCTGATTTTTGGAGTGTAACATTTATAAAAAACTAAAAAACAACGTATACCGAACCGAACCGAAAACCGTGACCCCAAAACCGTGATACGAACCGAACCGTGGATTTTTATGAAATTTGGACATGTACTAGACAAGACTTCAGGCTATGGACTCAGGGTGTTTTTTCAGCCATACCAATTATTTTGTAAATATACTTTTGGATATTGCAACTACTACAGAAAAATATGAGTACACAAGTTTAAGTTCAACTCAAGTTCAGACCTATGTTACTCTATTTCATTAGGACTAAAGGTTAATTTTATTGTATCAGAAACTTCAGAATGTTATCTTTCAAAAGAGACCAGGCTCATGCATGTGCTATAAGTATGCAGTCCTCAAAAACTAAAACTAAAATGGCCACTTTTGGGGGCGCCTGTTAACACTTTAACTGCCACACACAAGATATCTCGGGTTTCCGATAGTTATGTTGAAAGCCACTCACGAGATTTCTCGGAATATTTTATTATTTTTTAGCGATCTGAAATCATATTGCATCACGCGAGCCTACCCGAGTATACACGAGCGCCGCCGGCAATCATATGTGGAAAAAATAATTAGGATAATCAGACTAATTTTGATGAAGATATAGGCTGTTATGTGAAATGGGCTCTTTCGGTTTTACTGAAAAAATCCATGAGGAAATGAACGCGCCGATTATCCGTGCGCGGCGCGAATGTGCTTGCGCGCACGTATAATATTGATCATCTAGCGTTTATTTGAAAACGATTCATAAATAGGCAGACGAATATCAGCGTTCTGGAATATTCCAGTAAAAGACGATTATCACAGAATGGTCTAGAATGAACTGTTTTTTATTTCAAAACAGGTGCTTTTCAAAATGCTCTGAAACGGAAATGAAGCGATAAAAAACCAATCTGCCTTGACAGCACTGACTGGAAATGAGTCTTTGATAAGTGACGGGCAGATTAGACACATAGCCATAATTTAAAACATAGATTAGGCGATATTAACGTTAACATTGAAGTGGACCGTGGCATCAAGGGGGTAAAAAGGAAAACCCGGCGTGGCACTCAAAGTGTTAAGAGGTTAATGAAACTGTTGGGAAGTTTTTCATATTATTTCATATTATTTTTGCAGCTGGTAAGTTTAAAATAGCCAAATATTGAGCCAAGACAGTGGCGCATAATTAATTACTGACAGTGAATTGGAAAATGTATAGTATTTCATAACATTTGTGCAACAAGCCAAGGTGATCAGATCAGATAATTTTTTTTCCACATAATCTCCCATTTACCAAAACATGTTTTAAATCAAATCAAATCAAATCAAATGTATTTGTAAGGCCCGACAACACACGTTAATGTCCCCATGGGCCGGACACGTCTTCTTTAAACAAGTCAAGAAGAAACATAACAATAAGTCAAGAACAAAACAAGAACACCATAAGGTCCAACAAATTTTAAATAAATGCAAATAAATGAATGAATGCAAGCACTCCCAGACATACCCCACGCGAAGGTAAGGAAAAACTCACTAAAACCTAACAATAGGGAAAAATGCACCACAGGCAGTGTGGAGGAGAGAAACATTAGAAGGGCCATTCAAGGGGGGATCTCCCTTCTTAGATGTCGGTGATAGTAGTGTTGCAGACTAACAGTTGGTAAGCATGCACTCATGTGTGTAGTGAAACACAGATGAGTGCATGCAATAGCAACTGAACATTTAGAAAAATTAAAGATAGAGCTGATAGCGATAGCAACTGAACATTTTGAAAGATTAAAGATAGAGCTGATAGCGAATCTATTTGAGGCACAGGGGCGGCGCAAAGAGGGTTGCGTCCTCCCCGTCTTAATCACGGGACGTTCAACACTCCGGTCATCGCTCTGAGACAGCCGGAGACAGGGAGATAGGGGGCGGCGCAGAGAGGGTCGCAACCTCCCCGACATCATCGCGGGACGTCCAGCACTCCGGTCACCACTACAAGACCGCCGGAGACAGGGAGACAGGAGGGCACGCAGAGAGGGTCGCATCCTCCTATGTATAGTGACATGAATGAAATTGTAATAGTGCCAGTATCAACTTTCCTTCCCATGCCTGGCTGCCTCTCGTTTCTATTAGAGGCACAGAGGGATTGTCACAGTGTGTGGTGCCCAAAAAGGTCAACCTACAACTTTGGGTGCAAGCTTGCAATGCCGAGGAGTGCACCGCAGAAAAGCCATCGCGGCGCGGCACAAGCTATGGGCAGTAGGGATGTTCGATATTGGCTTTTTTACCGATATCCGATATACTGATATTGTCCAACTCTAAATTTCCGATACCGATATCAACTAAAAAATGTTGATCCCCCCCCCAATACATTGATGTATTCATTTCACTGGATGCATTCAATAAGGCATTCTAAATGTAAACATTATCTGTGCATCTCCCCTTTTCTTCTCTCTCTCCCTCTGGTTCTCACTCTCCCTTTCTCTTTTTGCCTCTCTCTCTTTCCTTCTCTCTACCTTATTTATTGTAATTTTCCTTGTATACTATTGCTACTGTAATTTTTTATTTTATTTACTTGTATGCATGTACACATAACCTTGTTTTTGTTGCAGCCTCCCTCCCCCCTTCCTAAAAAGGCTTTAGCTTTTTGGTCAGGCTGCTTTTGTATAATAATTTGTTCTTACTTGCTTGCCTGGGTAAATAATGGTTAAATAAAATGTAAAAAAAAAAAAAAAAAAAAAATGATACCGATAATTTCCGCTATTACATTTTAATGCCAATAACGGCCGGTAATATCGGTAGGCCGATAATATCGGACATCTCTAATGGGCAGTAATGGGTTTCAGAGCTCAGTTTGTCACATCCTATCCAGAAAGGACCTTTGTGCCACCAGGCTCCAAGTTATCCTATTGCTTTTGTCATCAACGTCACTCTGGGTGAGAGCACAAGCTGAAGAATTCACATCTGATAGAGATGTGAACTCCCACTCTGGTCCTGCTATTGAGAGATATCTCTATCCTCCCAGCATGCATCGCTCTCCATCCTCCCAGCATGCATCACTCTCCATCCTCCCAGAATGCATCGCTCTCCATCCTCCCAGCATGAACAATAATTAATTACAAGGAAACCTGATCATAAAAGAAAACAAAATCTTCTGGATCGATTCTCCCCCTTTTCCCTTCTCCATGAGATCCAGTGAAATCTGTTGGATCCAACATGCTGCTTAAAGACACAGCAGCATCCCACATACACAAATACTGTATACTGAGAGGAGGGAAATCAATGGCTTTAAGCTCCTTCATCTTCTCCTGTCCTTTGCCTCCTCCTTCATCTTCTCCTCTCCTTTGCCTCCTCCTTCATCTTCTCCTGTCCTTTGCCTCCTCCTTCATCTTCTCCTTTCCTTTGCCCCCTCCTTCATCTTCTCCTGTCCTTTGCCTCCTCCTTCCTTCCTCCTCTCTTCTTGCAAGGAGGTCCTACAGCAGCGGGCCAGGACGGCAGAGGCTCGCATTGGCTCAACACACACACACACACACACACACACACACACACACACACACACACACACACACACACACACACACACACACACACACGCACACGCACACACACAAGCATACACACACACACACACAAGCATATACACACAGACACACATACACAAGCATATACACACACACACACACACACACACAAGCATATACACACACACACATGGAGGCTGGGTGGCGCAGCGGACATTGCGCTCGTCACCAACGCATGAGACACCGGTATAGAATCCGGCTGTCGGCTTGGGCTGGCCGTCATACTAACTCAATTGGCAGAGTTAGCGGGTGGGAAGTCGATGGGTGGTAATCTGGACGTTGTAAACAGCGACTCCTACAGGTCAGCTGAGGAGACAGGAAAATGGCGGGGGCAGTGTGAGCCTCCCACACGTTACTCCTCGCCAAATGAGAGTCCGCGCTGGCAGGTGAAAAGATGCGACTGACTGCCTCCTCGTGTATCGGCGGGGACATGCGATGGGCTTCTATCCTCCCTACAACCGGCCAGTGGGGGGCACATGCGAGCAACGATCAAGACAGGGGAGGGGAGAATTGGCACGGCTAAATTGGGATGGGAGAAAAATAGAAAAGAGGAGAAAAAGTGGATAAAAAAAAGCATATACACACACACACATACACACACAAGCACAACCATACATACACACACACACACACAAGCATACATACACAGACACGCCCACATACACACACACACAAACACAAGCATATACACACACACACAACCATACATACACACGTCACACACACACACACACAAACACAAGCATACACACACAACCATACATACACACACGTACATACACACAAGCATACACACACACACACACACACACACAACCATACATACACACGTCACACACACACACACACAAACACAAGCATACACACACAACCATACATACACACACGTACATACACACAAGCATACACACACACACACACACACACACAACCATACACACACACACACACACACACACACACACACACACACACACACACACACACACACACACACACACACACACATACACAAGCATACACACATATATACTGTTCTCTTTCCATCCTCCACCCCCTGGTTTCTCTCTCTCTCTCTACCCCCCCATCTCTCTCTCTCTCCCTTCGTCCCTCTCTCTTTGCTTCTCTCGCTCTTAGACCCACATCAGCGAATAGTACACAGCCAATTAACGTTAGCACATGCATGATTTAGCTACACTCCTCTCTGTGGAGGTTCAGTACAAACCCTGTCAACAGCTTCTTCTTTCTGCACAGACAACCCCCCCCCCCCCCCCCCCCCCCAGAGGTATCAATTGGTTGGAGCCGCTGGTGTGAATTAAGGTGCTGGTCAGGTCCAAGTTGAGATAATCAGTGGGGGAGCTCTCTTTGTGCCTCTCCGCTCCCAGGCAGTCCGTCTGAATTATTTAGGCATTCTTTCCTCTTAATTCATTTTCCAATGGTTCCAAATTCCCATAGCAGTAAGAATCCCCCCTCCTACCCACAACAACCCCCTGAATTGGCGGGGAGCTAGTTTCAAGCAGTCACTGAAAAAAGTTTTAAGAGGCCGTGGCGGTGTTGACAAAATGGCCTGTGGCTTATTTTACATAAACCCACAAACCCATGGCAAGTAAAAAATTTTAGCTTTTTTTTTTTTAATGAAAAAACGTGTAAGGGCAACGTTTCAGCGATCATGGTAATTATGCACTTTCTCCATTTGAGCAGTTCCTTCCATTCAGCACAACATTTTTCTTTTGCTGGATGCAGCTGAGCTTAATGTAGCTTCACAAACACAGAGTGGTACTGATGCTAAGTATCTAAAACACTTCCTCAGGGCTGTACGCTAAGCTTTTTCACTAGGGGCACAGGTGCCCCTAAATGAACAATTTTGGGGCACAGAATCTTTTTCAGCTGCACTTTTTTAAAATAACAATTTTACCATTATAGTTTACCAACAAATGTGTTCCTCCTGCCTCATTACTGTGGTCCTTTTATTTAACATTTAAGTGCTTTTGTTTTCAGGTTTGTATATTTTATAATGAACCAACTGAAGTATTACCACAGCTGCAAACATTTCTTCTTTCATTGATAACAGTGTGTTCATTAGGGATGGGTTAGGATCGTTAGGATTTTATCGATACTACTACTCTTATCGATTCGATAGTGCTTAACGGTACGGTACTTTATCGATACTCTTATCGGTTCTTTTTGATTATTTTGCAAGCATTTTTTTTTTTATTAAGAACATAATCGACATTGCTTTATTATTATTTTATATAACTATATTACTGCACAAGGCTACTTTTTGATAAATTAATACAAGCAGTCAGTTGAGGCGGTTAGGTGGTCGAGCGGAGATTGCGTTCGTCACCAGCCCCGGAGCTGTGAGCTTGGTTCGCCTGTTCGAATCCAGCTCACAGCTCCGGGGTTGTCACCAGCTTGGCTGGCCGTCTGCACTGATACAATTGGCTGTATCAGAGGGTGGGAGAAGCTGGCGGGGTGGGTCCGGGTCGTTGTAAACAGCGACTCCTACAGTTCGGTCGGGGCGCCTGCTAAGCGCGGATTGGACGTGAGGGGGATAGTGTGGTCCTCCACACGCTACGCCCTCTCAATGAGAATCCGCGCTGCCAGGTGAAAAGAAGCGGTGATTGGCTGGACGTGTGTCGGAGGAAGCACGTGGTAGCCTCCACTCTCCCAAATGATCTGACTGTGGGGGGTAAAGCGCAGCGACCAGGAAGGGACTGGGAATTGGCATACGACTAACATTGGGAT
>NC_140181.1:40806899-40857870 GCF_963971535.1 Notolepis coatsorum | reverse complement strand
GGGGGCAGGGGAGAAGATAGAGAGAGAGGGGGGAGGGGGGGGAGAGAGAGAGAGGGGCGATAGATGGAGAGAGAGAGAGAGAGAGAGAGAGAGAGAGAGAGAGAGAGAGAGAGAGAGAGAGAGAGAGAGAGAGAGAGGAGAGAGAGAGAGAGAGAGAGAGAGAGAGAGAGAGAGAGAGTGCAGAGTGCGGGAGCCTAATACAGCATAACAGATGCGTGAGCGGCTTGGCGTCTGAGACGCTGTACCTACATGTACTTACTATTCATTACTCCCTGTACCACATTATTACTTGGCAGAATCAATATCGGAAGAAGAGCAGAAAACTGCAAAAAGCTGCATTAGGCATTCAGCACGGCAGCCCTATGTAGCTGCAAATTGCTTTTAAGTGCAGACAAGTGTGTGTGTGTGTGAGAAAAGAGAGAGAGAGAGAGAGAGAGAGAGAGAGAGAGAGAGAGAGAGAGAGAGAGAGAGAGAGCAAGACAAAAGTGTGTGTACGCTCACATGTGTATGTATGAAAGAGAGAGCAAGGGGAAAAGAAAGAGAGCGAGAGTGTGTGTGTGTGTGTGTGTGTGTGTGTGTGTGTGTGTGTGTGTGTGTGCGTGCGTGCGTGGGCGTGCGTGTGTGTGTGCATGAGCAGTGAGGGTGTCTGAACACGTGAAAGGTACTGCCTCTCCCTCGCCTGATTCTTTTCCAGAACAGGGAGGCTGGAGTTTTCATTGTGATGCCGCCACCATGCAATCAAGGCTTTCTCAGCAGCACACACACACACCACACCACACACACACACACACACAGCGCCACATTGTCCTGCATATACTTACTTTTCCAGGGTCGTCTTTGGAGCGAGGCACTTTGAGAAAACACTTGTTCAAGGATAGGTGTGTCGTATGGAATTCTGCAGAGGGAGAGATAGAGAGAGAGAGAGAGAGAGAGAGAGAGAGAGAGAGAGAGAGAGAGAGAGAGAGGAGAGAGAGAGAGAGAGAGAGAGAGAGAGAGAGAGAGAGGGTAGAAAAAGATTTACAAATTTAACAATTAACAAAGGCCCAACATTCTATTGAGGCATGCAACCAATCTATAATTTCTGCAGGAAAATAAATTCTTGATACTCAACAATGCTATAGAGGGGCCACTGCACCACTCCCTTCTTATTATTTTTTGTATCTACTTTTTCTCCCCATTTTAAATTTTCTCCCATCCCCTCCCCTGTCTCGAATGTTGTTAGACCATGCCTCCCACTGGTCGGCTGCAATGTGGACGAAGCCTTGCATCACGTGTCCCCTCCGGTACACGAGGAGGCAGCCGTCGCATCTTTTCACCTGCACAGCGCGGTCTCTCAGTGGCGAGGAGTAACGCGTGGGAGGCTCACACTGCCCCCAATACTTCCTGATTCTGCTGTACAGGCGCACCAACCGACCTGTAGGAGTCGCTGTCCACAACGTCCGATCCCCACCCACCGGCTTTTCCCACCCCCTAATACTGCCAATTGTATTAGTATGAACGACCAGCCAAGCCGGAAGCAACGCAGAGAGCTGGGCTCGAACCCAGCATCTCCTGCGTTAGTGGCGAGAGCCTTGCCCACTGTGCCACTTAGCCGCCCAGCACCACTCCCTTCTTTATGTGCCATGTTGGTTCGGGAGGCTTCCTGGTATTCAGGGTTGCTGGTGTTGTGGATATCAAATCCCTACCCCGCCCATCCCCCATTGTCCACCATCCTGTGTCGTCCCCCTCCCCCCCCCCCCCACACCCATTTGACCTATCAAATGGGGCTCCCCCTCCCCGGTTTCACACTATAAAGGGCTCATCCCGACATCATTCAGCCTTCTCTACTTGGGTAATTTCAGCTGATCACCTGGGGCGGAAGCCTCAGCCATGTATCTAACTATCTTATATATATTCTATCTATCTGGCTAATAAACCTTATTAACCGGACCTCAGTTGACTGAGTACGTTCGTCATGATATTCACAATATCCTACACTGGTTCAATCCCTGCAATAACAGTGCCAATACCAGGGAGGTCCCAATCAAGCTTGTTTGCCCCCGGTCCCCATCCAAGTAGATTAATATTGAGTATTGGCCGATACCAAGTCATGACCCAATATTTGTATTTTAAGATAAGATAAGATAAGATATTCCTTTATTGATCCCCTTGGGGAAATTCAGGCATCATAGCAGCATGTGGGATGGGGGAGGGGGGGGCAGGTAGTAAAAACAACACAAGCAGTGTAAACAAATAAGTCAATATAATTTACTATCTAACTAACTGAAATATACAGTATTCACAGTGTCACATAAGGTGCAGTATGCATGAGGTAGTGTTATAATTTACTGTCTAACTAACTGAAGTATACAGAATTCACAGTATCACAGTATTCACATAAGGTGCAGTATTCACATAAGGTGCGCACATAAGGTATGCATAATGTAGTGTTATTGTCCTCCTTGGGTTCCTATTAGTTCTAGTTGGATGTCTGGCAGCAGTCCCTGCCCACTGTTGTGAAGCCTGATGGCCGCTGGTATGAAGGACTGTCCGAGGCGGTTAGTTGAGTGTCAGGGGGGGGTATGAGTCTGTGGCTGAACGTGCTTCTCATCTTGACTAGCTCGTCGTAGAGGGGGTGGGAGGGATTCTCCAGGATAGCAGCCAGCTTCCTTCTCATCCCTCTCTCTGCCATCACCTCTAGTCTGACCAGTTCGACTCCCACCACGGAGCTAGCCTTCCTCACCAGCTTGTTCAGTTTGTTGGTGCTCCTTGGTTTTACTGGTGTTGAGTTGGAGGTAGTTGCTGTCGCTCCACCCCACAAAGCTATAGCTATATAATACAGCTGTACACTTCAATCCAATGCAGGTAGAGCCTCCTCTGTGGGGACCGCTCTGCTTCGAGGCACAGCCTACCTGGATCCATTGTAACTTTTGAGCTTTTAACTCATTCAGAGCCACGCCCATATGACCAAATTAGGTCTAGCGTGCCAGCACTGAAGTCAATGGGAGGACGGGGATATTTGTGAACGCTTAAACTATATCTTAAATTATGGCAATGGGTCTAATACACCCGTCGCTTATCAATGACTTGCTTGCAGTCAACATGTATGAAACGGATTGTTTTTTCATTGGTATATTTCCGTTTTATACCGTTTTGAATATGAGTATAGTTTTGGAGATTTCTAGTAATTCCAGTGAAATCCGCGATAATAGCCCTTTAGTGGAATACACAAAACACGTTGTCATTTTTCTGCTTATGAATCGTTTTCAAATAAACGCTAGATTATCGATAGTATATTGTGTTATTATGCACGCTAGAGAAGCGAGCTGAAAAATCGATTATCCGTGCCTTGGTCAGCGCTAACGGCACGCACACACACACACGCACGCTCTGATGGCGGAGAAAGGAACATCTGATTAACCCAGGGGTCAGCAACCTTTTCCCCCTTCCCACAAAATAAAATGCTCAGGGAGCCGCACAACCTATTTACCCTTAAAATGAAGATAACACAGTGTATAACGTTTTATATATCCCCAAGCATACCCCACATTTAGCATAAAACGCCTGACAATTGCATACCCAAAGTAATTTGCGATTTATTATACTTTATACTTATAGCACACAGTTTGTTGTATTAATGGAATTATAAAGCAACAAAAAGAAAAAAATACTTTGTATTGCTGTTTTTACCTGTTATAACAAAGGAAAACCTCAAACTCTTATTAAGAGGAGAAAAAATACTGGCTGTGTAGACCTATTTTTTTATTAAACACAGAAGAGGAGACAAAACACTGGTGTCTGTAGACCGACTTTGAAATAAAACCCTGAACTATGCAGCTCTATTTGAGTCCTTCCCTTATTTGTGGAAAATCTATAAAATAAAAGGTACATTTTTCGTTGTTCGCAAATTTCGCACCACATATCAGGCATACAGGTAACCCTGCATCATTAGTCGTGAAAGCAAATTATTCTGTCCACGCTGAATTAAACCCTCTATTTTCCTCAGACTTTCCTTTTTTTGGATTTATCCATGGTTAGCTTACTGGGGGGTCGGAAACTCAAGATTAGCCACTTGCAGACTCGAGGGAGAGGCACGGGGTGTGACGTAGGTATATTTTAGTTGATGAAATATTTTTGTTGACTAAATATTTTAGTTGATGAAATATTTTTTCATTTCAGTGTCACAGTATGACATCGATCTCCAACATTAAAAAAAGAAGAAAAAAAAACATTGCCGCAGCTGATTGGCTAAAGAGCCGCATGCGGCTCCGGAGCCGCAGGTTGCCGACCCCTGGATTAACCCAAGACTGGTAAAATAGAGTCCTTACCTCACATCAGATGTTCTGCAAAAAGATTTATCCAATTCCTGATCACCATTCCAAATATTGATCGCGTTTATTGATCCAACGTTATAGTCCAAAACACATAATCGACGCTGCTCCCAGCCTCCCCAGTGAATGTGGTAACACGATACTGCTTGCCCGAGAAGGGAAACCCGGACCGGAGTTTTTTTCGGATGCACAGTCCCAGCCAATCCAATCCAATGATGTGCAATACCATCCGGGAGACGATAGGCGGCGGTATTTGCCCTTTGCAAGCTCAGAGCCATTCCCAATGATAACGTCAGGCTGGATGGATGAAACATTTTGGGATATAGCTAATAAAAGAAATAACGATTCAAACCTGACTATACTCGTGATTGGCACAGAACGCATGGCGAGTTAACCCGACTATACTCGTGGTTGGCACGGAATTAGTTAAACGTTAGCCATCATAAGATTGCGTTAACATTTTGGCTTCATCATCTCATAAGAAAACACATGGATTACTGTGTGTATGTGAGTGCATAGTGTAACCTCCCCTCTCACTGACTCAACGGAGGATACAGGCAGATGCCTAGCCTGCATCACAGATTTCCCTTAGCGGTTATTTTGAACAAAAAAGGATCAGAATTGGCTTAATATAGCCGATAAAGATCAGTTTAAAAAAGCTGTGATCGGCCCCGATACTGATCTTTGAGATGGGATGGGGACATCCCTACCCAATACTACTGAGTAGTGGTCGACCAATATGGGTTTTTCAATGGCGGATGCCAATACCGATTTTTAGAGAGCATGGCTGATGGCCAATATAATGCCTAGAATGGGTGCTCGTTGGAGCGGCATGCTATAGTTGGTAATAAATATGTCCAATGTCCAATGAATGAATGATGTTTAGCATGCATACAAATGTGTTGTTGTCTCTTGTGGCCTTTACAGGATGTGTGTGAATTACAAGTGGTTTCTTGCAGTTTGTCGTTTTCAATTATTTGGTTTCCAATACAAAAAAAACACTAGCGTTTACGCTAAGTTGTCCACAATTCGAAACCGAAACTCTGACTGTCCAACCAGAACTCTGCAAATCGCGTTGTGACTTCTCAAAACGCAACTGAGTAACACTAGCTGGTTATTGGAAATGAGAGGCGCGCTGGTGGGTTTGGCTTGTTCGTTCACTCCGCCTGCCATGCCATGTTTGTTTACCCCGTCTAGTAAGTACTATACCAGTTTATGTTTTGTTCGTGTACTCCCTACGTTGGTTTTTCCCTCTTCCAGCATTTTCTCAGAGGATTTCTTTTGTAGAGTTAAGTTTATGTTTTGTGCTTCAGTAAAGATCCTAAAGATCACTACCCGCCTTGTTCTGCCTGCTACCTCACTGCCTGTCTGCATATGGATCCTACCACCACCAACACCTACCATGACAGATATATATCAGGAAAAAGCGATGTATCGGTCAACCACTAATACTGAGGGCACACATAATGTTTACGTGCAACAACCTGCTCCAAGCACCGGTATAGACCATAGTTAACCTCTTAAGCCCTAGCCATATTTTTTGAAAATGTGCCTAAAAGTACATATACCCAAGTAAATGGAAGATTGCTCCACTTCTACAAGGCCATTTGCATATTCTCGGTATCTAGGGACATCTATGGACCTCAGGAAATGTATTCCCAGTGTCAGAAATATTGTGTCTATTACTATGCTTGAGTAAATTGTAATGAACCAAGGAGAATATCATTTATTTGTATTTTATTTCTTTCATCATTGACGGTGAACCACCATGCTAACATTGACCAGACGTGAACAATTCAGTGATACTAATCATTCAGCACCTTCTTGAGATCAAGTGTACTAAAAATCTAAGCAAATGAATAAAGGGCAGATGATTTACAAAGGGTTTTGTAGATACAGTACTGAATTTTGCCATCCGGACACATGCAATTTGAAATATGAATATAGAATATCAGGCCTATAAATTACCTTATTATGGCCAGGTCATACATCTATGGATCGGGCCAAATCTCCACATTCCAATGGCAGAGTTAAATCTGGATTTAGTACCACCAGGTAGGGCTGGGCGATATGACGATATTATATAAATATCGGGTACAGTTCATTAACGATACACTTTTTTAACGTATCGTGGATATCGTGATGTTTTGCCCAAGAGGATTGTGTCGCGTCAATCTGGTCCACCCCGTTCAAACTTTTGAACAACGCTGCTCCCACACACACACTACTGCATCAAAGTTAGTACTTATGATTAACAAAGGCATTCGTTTTGTGGCATTAACGTTATATAGTTACACGTTATATAGTTACACATCAGCGTATTTACCCAAACATAGCAACGTCCGATGACGACATAGATAGCAAGCGTTACTGTTCATATCTCAGTCCGTGCCGAGTTGTGCGTGCCCATTCTGCGGTCTGTTAATAAAGTTTTCAATCAGACAGATGTATGGAAAGGCTTTTATTATAACATTTGTTGCAGTAAAATCATTATGCCTCGTTGTCATGCTGCGGTGCGCTAGTAATCACTCGTCCGCCGCGGTGAGCTGTTGTTGTTGTCGTTGAGCTGAGCTGCTCTCGTTAAAATCAATGGAGGGCATTCAGGAATGTAAAAAAAGAATAGCGCTTGCCGATTGGTGCTAAGAACAGCAGGGCGGGTACAAGCGGTGTGACGTAATTGGCAGACTCGACTGTCAATCAAAATTATTCTGTTGCCGGCTGAATGATTGAATGAATGAAAACGTTATTAACGATTGCAGAATGGGTACAATACAGTACAGCTCAATACAACAACAGTGGACTGACTGGAGGATGAAGACCAGAAAAAGACTTTCGGCTTTTTTACATAAGAGTCCTCCATTTTCAATTCATCAAAACATTTAGAGACATACAAATATACAGTAGTTTCATAAAAATGCTAAAATCCTATTGATTGATTGATTGATTGATTTAAAACTTTATTAACATATTGCAGAATGGGTACAGTACAGCTCAATACATACAATTGTTAAGGGGATGCAGACCAGAGAAAGACTTTCGTCTTGTTTACATCAGGGTCCCCCATTTTCAATTCATCATATTTCATATCTAAATCATATAATATCTCATTGCTAAATATATGCAATATATAATCTAATAATCCAATAATCTAAATCTAATATATAATATAAAAATGCTAAATGCATGGGTATTTTATTTTGTCTTTAATGTTAGCTTGCAAACTCAAATACTGTCTTGGTAAGCCTCATAATGAATTGTTTGGGGAAAAAAAGAAAAAACATCGTGATGCGTATCGTGTATCGCCGAAAGGTCAGAAAATATCGTGATATCATATTTAGGCCATATCGCCCAGCCCTACCACCAGGCGCCCGTTACAGGGCAGCAAAGACTGTGAATGAAAACGACTGTATGTACAGTTAATTTTGTATAATGTCCATAGCTCCGCCATTTTTCACCAGATTGCGACGTGTTTTTTTCCTAGAAATTCACAGAAAGGAAAAGAAACAATATACGTTGTATTTTATGGCAATAACGTTCAGGTTTGTTCGACCCGTGAGATATAATCACAAAAATAACGTCAATACTTTTTTTCATTCACAGCTTTGACAGCAACTGGTGTGAGCTGGGTAGTGTAGATTTATGAAATTTCGACGTCCATCGAAAGCCCGGGGTCTCCTCTTTCTTACTGTAGGACTACAACGATTTCATGACGGCATCAGTTCCTCGCATCTAGGTCATCCGTTTTCCGATGCAAAGGGCGGAGATTTTTATAAACTCATATTTCGCTAATAACACTTAAAATCATGGGCAAACAAACAGTGCTAAAAATATACACTTTGACTGCTATTTTGATAGGGTTAGGGTCTTTACTCTTGGCTACATTTGAAAAAGAAACGCAAGATGAATTAATACGGACTGTATTGATCTATTTATGACGTGAAATTTATCTCAACCCGGTACCGGGCCGATCAGGCTTAAGGGGTTAATAGCTAACATACTGTGATACAACATAATCGTTGATTGCAATTAAAAATATTTTATATTGTGGTTGTAGCTGTCCTGTAAGAATAAACCATACATACTGTGTAGAGAGATGGAGAGAGAGAGAGAGAGAGAGAGAGAGAGAGAGAGAGAGAGAGAGAGAGAGAGAGAGAGAGAGAGAGAGAGAGAGAGAGAGAGAGAGAGAGAGAGAGAGAGAGAGAGAGAGATGGAGGTAGAGAGGCCCAGAGACAGAAGAGAGCAGGCTAACCTGATATGAACCTGTTCTCCCTCCAGGCTCCCTACCCTCATCTGCTACTGCTAATTAATACCACTGGGGATGACAGGAGAGGATAGGAGAGGAGAGGAGAGGACAGGAGGGGAGAGGAGTGGAGAGGAGAGGAGAGAGGAGAGGAGAGGAGAGAAGATGAGAGGGGGAGAAGGATAGGATAGGAGAGGACTGCTGATTTACTCTCTTACTGCTGCTCCTGGTTTTTTTTATCAAGTCTGATTTCTGATTTTTGTTTGGGTTCAGGAAAATGCACCAAAAATGTATCTGCACATACACACACACACACACACATATTATCTTACCAACACCTATGGTCGCAACATTTTTGGAATATTCAAAGGTGTAAACTTTCCATGGGGATTTATGGGAATATATGGGAACGAACAGGAATAAATGGAAATATAAGGGTACATTTCACAGTCTGTATTTACCATGTTATGCAGTTAGAAACATAAATCTTTTACCATATCATAAGCACTAAGCAGACATAATTGCAAATATAATTAAAACGATCATGAAAACAAGATAATCGAGATAAAATTATTATTGTGCCGCATGCTGTGTTGCTCTCCTTTTGTGTTGTACAGTAAATGCAGCACACCCTTCCTTCACAGCAGTGTGCTCTGTCCCTCCCCCAAGCCTAAATGGTAGATTCAGCTTGTGTTGAGAGGGAGGAGGGAGCCATGGCATGTTTCTCCAGTTATTTTGAAACATCTTTGGTAACTTAGGCCATGTCCAGACCGAAACGATTCTGATCTTTTATTCTTTTCTTTATCTTTTCATTTAAAAAAAGGTTTCCGTAAAAACGAAATTGTCTCGAGAAAATAAGTGTGTGCCACACATTTACAAAATAAATGTCTTTCCTGTTTTAGATGTCGCTCTTTTATTTTGAAAACCCCTGACCGGAAGTGTTATCATTGTTCTGTGCTGTGCATTTGAGCTAACATAACGTTAGTTTCCAAAGGAGTGGAGAGAGAGAGACCGCGGCTCAAACTACCTGTGTTGTATTAAAGTAATTGATTGATGTTTAACTTGTCCCTGTGTCCAGTCCTTTCGACTAGCAAACGTTGTATTTAACGTTACCTCAGGATACCACTGTCTATTGTATTTAGTTGGTTAGCTATTTAGCTAATGTTGATAGCATTGGATAGCATCAACGCTAACTGGCTGGCTACAGCTCAACACCAGCCATGGGAATACTATTTACTAAATTATGGAGGCTTTTTAATCATCAAGGTAAGAGGGGATTTGTCATGATCAACTGAAGAGGTATGCTATGGAGCAATATGTGCTTGGCTACTACTTGGGTTTTCAGAAAAAGGCCAGCTATGTGACGCTAATCTCTAGCTAGTATCGTGTATTGCATCACACACAGTCATCCCGATGAAGCTCAATAGCTTCTGTAACACGAACGCAACTACTCTGTACGATGCCATTGTTGTTGTGATGTGAGAGTTTGCACATGCGGGTTAAGGGAGAGGTGGGCTATCGCTCTCAACGGTTCAGGAAAAGACTAGTATCGCTTGTAAAGACATAAAATAGCGTCTTCAGGCTCCAAGAACGCAGTTCCGTGTGGATTAAAGGTGCATACGATCAAATACTTTGACTGATACGACCGAAATCGGTTTTGTCTTAGATGGCCTTATAGAAGAGGACAAAAAGGCAGCCTTTGGTTGAGAAGAAAGAGCAAACTAATTCAGTCGTCATCATTATGATGTTCTCAAATCAAAGTAATGGTGTTTAATCAATCAAAATAATCTTGATTATGATTTTTGTCATAATCGAGCAGCCCTAGTACAAAGTAATTATGGATGCAGTCAATCAAACCTTTTCAGTCCCAATACCAATATAGACACCTGGGCCCTCATTTATCAATGGTGCGTACGCACAGATATGTGTGTAAACCATGCGTACAATCATTTCTAAGACTTATCAAAATGAACGTGTGCTTGAGATTGTGCGTATATCTACGCACAGCTCAGACCGTGCGTACATGGCGCCAAGCGGTAACATAAGAAAACTGACTGACTGACAGACAGACAGACAGACAGACAGACAGACAGACAGACAGACAGACGGACGGTCGGAGGACAGACAGACAGACAGACAGACAGACAGACAGACAGACAGACAGACAGACAGACAGACAGACAGACAGACAGACAGACAGACAGACAGACAGACAGACAGACAGACAACCAGACCGATCGAGTGGTTGAATATGAGTCAGGGGTGGATACATACATTTTATATTGATGGACCCTCCCCCCGCACACCCCCCCCCCCCCTCTGACTGAGGCAGTTCACAGGAGCCATCTATAAGATGAAAGTTGTGTGTGGTGTGTGTGTGCTGGGGAGGGAGGATATTGTGGGTGTGTGCATCTTTGTGTTTGTCTGTGCCTGCTTGTGCATGCAGATATGTGTGTGTATGTGTCTGGGTCTATGTGTGAGTGTGTGTGAGTATATGCCTGAGGTATAAGTGTGTTTGTTTGACTGTGTACATACACAATGTGTGTGAGCATGTGTACGCAGGTCTACACCTTTGTGCCGGTCTGTGCCTATTTGTGTGTGCTTGTGTGCGTGTGTGTGCATGTATGCCTGTCTGTGCATACGAATGTATGCTTGCATTCATGTGAGTGCGTGTGCCTGTGTGTGTGTGTGTGTGTGTGTGTGTGTGTGTGTGTGTGTGTGTGTGTGTGTGTGTGTGTGTGTGTGTGCACATGTGTGTGTCTACTTGTGGAGGCGTGTGTGTGACTGTATCTGTAAACCTGTGTGTCTTTGTGCAAATGTCTCTTTGTGTGTGCAGCGATGTGTACGTGTGTGAGAGTGTATACTCACTGTATGTGTGTAAGAGTGTATACTCACTGTATGTGTACGTGTGTGAGAGTGTATACTCACTGTATGTGTGTGTGTGTGTGTGTGTGTGTGTGTGTGTGTGCATGTTAGCGATAGACACAAAGGCGTCTCAGGAGGAGACAGAGGGCTGCTGCTACCGTCCCTGTGGGCCTGGCAACGAGAGGCAATACAGTGAGAACTCTAACATGCTGCACATCTACCAGACAGACACACACTGCCGCAATGAAATCACTTCCAAATTGTCCCAAATTACAAAGTCGGGAAATGCCATTCATAGCCAACATACACCTCTCCCTTTATGTCTACAGGATATCCAGGCTAGAAGTGACATAAAGATTCAGTATAATGAAAATTGTGCTTTTCAATTTCATTGCATTTCTTTATTTAATTATGTCAAATTGCCCAAAATGTTACACGTTGTTGCTGTGAATATAACGACTAAAGCTCTTTTGATCTCTATCCCAATGGATGTCAACAAAATCAAGTAATTTCAGATCTGCTTCCTTGAAGATATTGCATAATATACTCAGGTTGCTGTGATCGGTCCATCAGTCACATCTAGCTGAGTGGTTGGTGGTCAACAACTGTGTCCTTAACGATCAAGCATCTATAGTGTCTAGTGAACAGAAGGCCACCATGCTCACTTGATCATGCATCACTTCATTACTGGACTGGAACTCTGGACCTTATGATACTCACTCTGGTGATTGGCTCACGCTTAGGCTCCCCAGAGTTTGCACTGAATGAAGAACATCAGCTTTTAGCTTCTGTGCCCCAACACGTGTAATGTTTTGCAAAGAATTTTAAAAATCAATACTTTATTATCCATGTGTCAGTTTATTAAAGTTATAATAGCCAACCATTTCGCTTGTTGTTTAATTGATTGACTTTTCTGTTTCTATAGTGTTTGTATTATGTACTGTACCTCTCAACATCATTGTAAATGAGAGCTTGCTCTCAATGATCTTTCAAAATTAAATAAAGATTGATTGATTGAATGCATGAATGGATGAACCATGCTTAACTCATTGAACGCCAAAAACGAGTATACTCGTTTTTCAAAGCCAACCGTTCGCCTCCAAAAACGTAAATACTGTTTTTTTTTTATTATTATCTTTTTATTATTATTATTATTATTCTAAACAGTCCGCCGGACCTTCTTGTGTGAGCTCTGTGTGAATTGGAATTTAAATGACGATCGAATATCGCCTACCTTTTGAACTGGGCTAGTTTACTGTGGGGAAGGGGGTTGCTCACTCACTTCTGGACGCCAGAGTCGTAGCCACTAGCCTGCGGACTGTCTATGCAATGGCGAGTAAACTATTGGAGATTATTATGAAGAGGACAAAATGATCACACTTATGGATGATAAGGTGCGTTTTCACCAGACTACATTGGACTCAGCACTGATAAATCCTAAAAATATTATAGTCAAACCGGCCGAGCATGTAACAGTGGTTCTCTATAGTGGAGAACGGCCCTAAAAATCTGAAGCTGAACAAATTAACCGACATTAACATTCCACAATACGCTTTTTATGACTGGATCGTACTGGATCTTTAAGATTGACAACCCATGTCTGAGGTCAGCGAGAGGTCACAGTGGTCTACTTCCTGTTCCAAGTGGTGTCTGATCCAGCAGTGAAACAACATGACAGATCCTGTCTGAGGTCAACAGGAGGACGAGAGGAGGGAGGGAAGGAGGAAGGGAGGAAAGAAGGAGGTCCCTGTTTATTGGCTACGTTCCAACAGCCTCCTTTCCTGTTCTCGTACACTTGGCCACATGCGGTCCCAAATGCACCATTGCGGAACGTAGAGATGGGAAAATATATTGAAATTGTATATATATTTGTGATACAAAAATATATGGTGGGGCAGAAAAACATATGGCGATATCAGCGACGTTTCATTCTGCCCTCGCACAGTATCATAAATTAGATGACTCGTCAATCACTTCTACAAGAAGAATGAGCTAGCAAAGCAGTTTTGTTAACATTTATTCAGTTTGGGAATAATTCATACGAGTACATACTAGCTACAGTAGCATATTTGCTACAAAGTCAGAGACAGACTTTGGCTCAGCAACCAAATAGAATTACAACGGCACAAGTGGGCAGTACAAAATAAAGTTTTTTCATCATCTCTATTATTGATATTTCCCTGCATTTACTTACTGTAATCAAAAGTCACCTATAAACATGAGTTTAACAAGTTGAGACAAGTCAATATAGAGTGAGGCACTGTTCAATGACGTTGTTGTTCGGCCAAGGTATAAATGATGATTCCCCCAATCCATCGGGGGAAAAGCATCATGTAGACAAGAGCAACATCTCTAAAACTCTCTCAATCCTCACCCTGTGACCCCCAGCTCATGAAAACATAATACCTCTATTGTCTACTGAGACCCACCAGTCTCAGGAGGACCCGGCCCACACGGCGGGTGCAGACGTTGGAGGAAGCTAGGGGCTACACAGTGCAAGTTCATTCCATCTTCAGTGTAATTGTTGCATTCCGGTGCCTTGTGCAAGCGTCTCTAAGCCTATTATTAGACGTATACATGTGGAGTGCTATAGCCCTGGTTGGATAGCGAGGGGAATATGGCGCTGGATGGATGCCAAGTCCTCAAGGAGATAGCGAGGGAAAATGCCTTGCTTTTAATTAAGAATTTAATACTGAGACTGCTATTAGTGATTACTATGGAATTAAAAGCTCTCGCAGTGTTACACGTGCAAGTATAATTAATAGTGTGTGTGTGTGTGTGTGTGTGTGTGTGTGTGTGTGTGTGTGTGTGTGTGTGTGTGTGTGTGTGTGTGTGTGTGTGTGTGTGTGTGTGTGTGTGTGTGTGTGTGTGTGTGTGTGTATGTTTACGGAGCTACATAGACTATCAAAGAATTACACCTGGCTGCAGCTGTAGGGTGCTATTTACCATGTTGAATGTTGGCATTGATGTTTACTATATGGCATCAAAAGGAATTGTTTCCATAGATCAAAAGGCTAGGTTCATAACCGGTATCAAGGTTTTCGGCTTGTGCATAGGTACCGTATTGGTCCAAATACAAGACAACCCTGATTATAAGACCTTTTTGAAGACAAATGTTTGGACTTTTTTGAAGACCAAATCTTTTATATAGAAAATAGATTTATTTGAAAATAATGATAATAGAAAACAATATTTTTTATTCAATGTAGGCTGTTATTTTTAAAAAAAATTGTAAAATCTACAAAAAAAAATTTGTACATTTTAAAATAAAAGAAATTAAATACAATTATTGAATAAAACAATAGGCTTATAGTCTTATATTCGGCACAATACGGAATATTTTTTTTTCAAATGATCATGGAGTAGAACACAGGATAGTTAAACAGTATGGCATAGGCATAGTGATATACTGTATTGTTCATTATAATTTCTAAAAATAATTGATTGAAAATCAAATCAAAAATCAAATCAAAACAGAACTAATATTAACATCAACATTTGCAACAATACCCATCCTTGTGTGTGTGTGTGTGTGTGTGTAGGTGTGTGTGTGTGTGTGTGTGTGTGTGTGTGTGTGTGTGTGTGTGTGTGTGTGTGTGTGTGTGTGCGTGCGTGCGTGTGTGTTTGTATGCATGCCAAAATATGTTTTGACCTTGTGACCTGTGTGGCTCCGCACACATAGGCAGACTCACCCAATCACTCATATTTCACTCACACACACATCTGGTGCGCAGACTTGGGCGGACTTGACATGCTAGCCGGGGATGCTGGGATGCATGTAACAGCTCTGCATGTTGCCAGGGAGATAGAGGATAAACACACGGCCAGGGAGGTGAGACCAGCTCAATAAAACATGCGTCTGGGCTGCAGCATCTTCTCAGACACCAGGGCCCTATTCCTCGTACCTGGTTCAACTAAGTCGATCAAAAGTCACATTATCCAGATTCAATTGACGGGATGTTTGAATCCGGGCTTTCCCTGTTCCTCGAACGCTGATTCAGTCTCGTTAATTCGAACCAGACTTGATACTCAGGATAATTGCGCGCGGCCGCCTCACCTGAAAAGACAGCAGGTGTCGATCGCAGAAATCCTGATTTTCTAACGGCATTGATTGATTGATTGATTGAAAACTTTATTAACAGATTGCAGAATGGGTACAATACAGTAAGGCTCAATAGCCTCACCGACAAGTTAAATGCATAATCTATAGGCAAATTTTAAGTCCCTCATTACCCCAATCAATCAGATTATATTTCTTTAAATGTGCCTGTTGGGGGGCAGGTGGCGCACGGAGATTACGTTCGTCACCAACACCGGGAGACACTAGGATTCGCCTGTTCGAATCCAGCTCCCGGCGTTGCTATCAGCTTGGCTGTCCTCTCACGCTGATACAATTGGCTGTATCAGGGGGTGGGAAGCTGAAGGGTGGGTCCTGGGCGTTGTGTACAGCGACCCCTACAGTTCGGTCGGGGCGCCTGCTCAGCGAGGGTTGGATCTGAGGAGAGATAGTGTGGCCTCCCACACGCTACACTCTCCCCGGTGAGAACCTGCACGGCCAGGTTGGCCTGCCCCAGGCTGCACATGCGTCGGAGGAAAGCATGTGACAGTCTCCGGTCTCCCGGACCAACAGTAGGGGAAAGTACGCAACAACCAGGAAGGGTGGGATGGGAGAAAAATCGGGAAAAAGGAGGGGAAGAAAGATAAATAAAAAGAAAAAAAAAAGTGCCTGTTGGCAGTAGGCTTAATGGAATGAATAATCTAATGAGATGTTTCTAGCGAAAATAATTAGTTAAACTCTTTCAGAATAAGTAGATACAAACAAGCCCAAAGATATCTAATTGATACGAATTAATAGATATTTATGAGGATATCTGTACTGTATGCGCTCGGCTTAGGTATCATGTACTTTATATATAAATACATGGTTCCCAAAGTTTTCAAGGCGTGACCCCCGAAATAACGTGTCAGAGAGGCTTGGAGGGAGGCTATACAGATTCACTATTAATCAGGTTTTAATCTGTATGCATCCATACATGCATTTAATTGATTAACCTTTGGTTTATACCAGTGACACCTCATGTTCATCATCAGATAACACTAACTAGTGCTTGAACAGATAGATGCATTTTCTCAAATTCATTAATGTCAACGGCTCATTTAATTTCTCAAATCCGTCAAACAGCGCATCTCATCAGACATTTTAATCCCAGTTACAATATCACAATAACATGTGAGTGACAGTGATACAATTAAACAATCCACAGATTCAGATTCCTCGTAATTCATAATCCACAGTCCATAAAGACGCTTCAATTTATGGTTGAATGAAACACAATCCGGGCGCTCCGTTAAGCAAATACATCCACAGCAGAGAATATGAAACTAATCAGAGCCAAACGCCCGATAGGTTTCATTCATTAAAAATATCCCCGCGGGATTCACATTTGCAATGCGCCGTTATTAAAATAACCACTTGTGCGTCGCAACGCGCCAGCGCCATATCCGTATAGCTATGACGTGCTGATGATTTAGTATCAGCATTTTAGGTCTATTATTTTACATTTCAAAAGCCCCCTCTAGGAAAACGAAGCACAAAAACATAATTCAGAATGGTATAATGCAGATCTACACTGTGATAATTATTTCAGGAAGCGAGCTGGCATTTCTTTGCGAGGGTGTGGCCATGGTTCATCCAGCTAACTGAACTAAACCTGCTCCGGACCAGGTTAAAACTTTTCGATATGTTGCCATAGCGACTTAGAAAATCCGACGTTGGGGAACGGAAATGTCTGGCTTAAGTCAAGCTATGCTGAAAATTATCCGGCTAACTCAGTTAGCCAGGTACGAGGAACAGGGCCCAGGAATCACAGTCCATCCTATGTTGTTGACGTTTCATGTTTATGTCTCTGTTCCTCATACTGGTTATCACTGGGAGAGACACAGACACACACACAAACGGAAACATGTGTATGTGTACTTGCATGATACAAAGACACACAGATACACACACAGACACACGTACCTATTAATTAGACACTTGCATGCACAGACGTGCGCACACAAACACACACACACACACGCATGGCTGCAAACACACACACATACACACACACTCTGTCTCTCTCTCTCTCTCTCTCTCTCTCTCTCTCTCTCTCTCTCTCTCTCTCTTTCACACACACATGCACAGGCAAGCACACCATTTTAGATTTTTTTTATCTGTCTCAGAGTTAAAATCTCACCAACCACACAATACTAATCATAATTAGCAGTGGTTTGTGTTTTGTCCCTGTGAGACTGAAGCTTAGCAGCCTCTGTGCCCCTGCAGTCACACAATAACAGCACACAGCCAGACACAATATAACATATTGTCATAGGGGTGGGATGATACATCGATCCAGATCGATATATCGATCTATTATCAATAATCAAATAGGATCGATGCAACGTAAAAAGATCGATTCATATTGCGATACTCTTATTTTGAAAATCCGGCGACGGCGACGTCATATCCGCCCCGCGCCCAGTATTGTGAAACTCCATGTAGCTCTGTACAGCAGAGCAGCGCTAGGGAGCGTCTATTTTGCGGCCCGATATAAGTCTGTGCAGTTTTTCCCCCGCAACGGGTCAAATGCATCTAACATGCTTTGCATCGTCGCCATTCTTTTATGCCCACGTCGCGTGGGCAGACCTAAATTAACGTTACATTCGCTGCTTAAGCTAACTAAGCTAAGATAGAGAGAAACGGAGAGGAGAGGGGAAGGAGGAGGGGCAGGGGCATTCTGTCTCTGTGTGTGTGTGAAGTCAAGAGTATTATTATATTGATATTATTTACTGAGGATGGACAGATAATGTTGATATTTAAACATGAATACATAATAAATGTATTCATGATCATCATGCAACATAAAACAATTCTAGGAATGGTTTGGGAGAGGAAGGGGTTTTAGCTTGCGTGTTGTGAGTTCCAAAACATTTTACTTAAAGTTTAAAGCTCAATATATAAAAACGTGGCACTTTACAGTGAACAGGAGGTCTATTTGTATTAAAAACAATCGATTGTTTTTCATTTAAATGTCTGGAAGAGCTCAAAATTTTCTAAATGTGACTGATTGCGCCGCCCCCTATCTCCCTGTCTCCGGCTGTCCCTGAGCAACGACCGGAGTGTTAAATGTCCCTTGACTAAGACGGGGAGGACGTGACCCTCTTTGCGCCGCCCCTGTGCCTCAAATAGATTGCTATCAGCTCTATCTTTAATCTTTCAAAATGTTCAGTTGCTATCGCTATTAGCTCTATCTTTAATTTTTCAAAATGTACAGTTGCTATTGCATGCACTCATCTGTGTTCCACTACACACATGAGTGCATGCTTACCAACTGTCCGTCTGCAACACTACTATCACCAACATCTAAGAAGGGAGATCCCCCCTTGAATGGCCCTTCTAAGGTTTCTCTCCTCCACACTGCCTGTGGAGCTTTTTTCCCTATTGTTAGGTTTTAGTGAGTTTTTCCTTACCTTCGCGTGGGGTATGTCTGGGAGTGCTTGCATTCTTTCATTTATTTGCATCCATCTAAAAATGTTTGCACCTTATGGTGTTCTTGTTCTGTTCTTGACTTATTGTTATGTTTTCTTCTTGACTTGTTTAAAGAAGATCTGTACGGCCCATGGGGACATTAACGTGTGTTGTCGGGCCCTATAAATAAATTTGATTTGATTTGAAATTTGATTTGATTTGATTGTGTTAAATGGGCACATAATATCGTCTCATATCGATCGCAGGCACCTGAATCGAATCGTATCGTATCGTGGCAGACTTTGTGATATCGGCAAATATTGTATCGTTGTCCAAAGAATCGATATCGTATCGTATCGTGATGAAACTGGTGATTCCCACCCCTATTGTCATATAATATATTAATGCCTAAAGTCAACAGCTTGTATAAACAAACCACGGCACTCACCAGGACCCCGTTCCCCGTACGTGGCTAACTGAGTTAGCCGGATAATCTTCAGGATAACTTGACATGTCAAGCTTTTCGGTTCCACGAAGCAGGCTTGTCTAAATCACTATGGCAACTAGGGATGGGTATCGTTAGGATTTTATCGATACTACTACTCTTATCGATACTGCTTAACGGTTCGGTGCTTTATCGATACTCTTATTGGTTCTTTTTTATTATTTTGCACAAAAAAAACGATTTTGGGACTTTCTATTTTATTTAGAAAGTTCTTAAATCAGAATGTCCCACCCAATACCCAGCTGTTAAAAACGGTTCAATACTCCATTTTATTAGTAGAGGCTGTGACACTCGTTCACCCTATCTTCTGTCATCCTTCCTCTAGCTGCTAGGGTGAAGGGACTTTGGGCTTGGCTGGGACCTGTGGTGGTAGAGGGAGGAGGGGTGGGCTGGGACATGGTGGCTGCAGCCTCAGCCTGAAGATCTATAAAAAGTTGTCATCTTTCAAATATATTAGCTAAGCAATTATATTTAATTTATTAGCCTATTCGTAATCATTTGTTATTAGCCTAGCTAACTCCGTATCTTGGCTTACCTGCAGTGGACGTGGATGGAGATGGAACACTGCGAGCAAAGCAGTCGAAAACGGCGCATTTCTGCAGACTAATATGTTATGTTTTGACAACAGATGTTTTGAAAAATTGCTTGTATTGCCACTAGGGCTGTCAGTTTATCGCGTTAATTAGATAAATGTATTACACAGCAAATTATCGCGTTATGAAAATTAACTAAAAAAAAATAAAAAATAATAATAATTTTTTTGATCCACTTTTTCTCCCATTTTCTATATTTTCTCCCATCCCAATTTCGTATCATCCAATTCAACCCTCCCCTGTCACGAACGCTGTTTCTTGCCTCCCACAAGCCGGCTGCAATGTGGACTAAGTCATACATAGCACAAGTCCCCTCCGGTACTTGAGGTAACAGCAGTCGCATCTTTTCACCTGCGCAGCTCGATCTCTCAGTGGCGAGGAGTAACGCGTGGGAGGCTCACGCTGCCCCCGACACTTCCTGTTTCTACTGCGCAGGCGCACCAACCGACCTGTAGGAGTCACTGTCCACAACGCCCGATCCCCACCCATCAGTTTCCCACCCCCTAATACGGCCAATGTGTATTAGTACGGACGACCAGCTAAACTGAAAGCAATGTGGAGCGCTGGGATCGAACAGGCGAGCCCAGCGTCTCTGCATTCGTGGCGAGCGCCTTGCCCACTACGCCACGTAGCCGCCTTAATAATAATAATAATTATAATATTTTTTTTTATCTCATTCATTCCATAATAATGTAGAATACACATTTACAGATTTTTTTTAATATGGTCCATTTGCATGTTCTTGGTATCTGATTCTAGGGACATCTATGGATCTCAGGGAATGTATTCCCAAAGTCAGAAATACTGTGTAGGTGGGTGGGTGGGAGGGGGTGTTTGGACATTTAGTATTACAGTTTCGAATTGCAGCCTCCCGTAGGTGCTCTTTGATCCCATTATACCATTCTGAATAATGTTTTCGCGAGATGATTTCCAGAATGTATTGATTTCATAGAATGTGTGAAATAGGCCCATAATTAAAAACAATTAAAAATACATTAAACTGGTAAAAGAAATGCTTTTGAAATGTAAAATAATAGACCTAAAATGCTGATAATAAATCATATTCAGCCTATGGATTTCCTACTGCACCACACCTGTTTGAGCTGCGGGATGAGGTGCGCTTGTTTCTGATGGAGAATGCATCCCAGCTCGCTGCCCACCTCCGATGCCGACTGGATATCAATTGAGGGGGAATACGCACAGCTATCCGCCATTTGGATCTACCTACCTATTAGAAAAAACATTATCTGCACTGACTTATATAAAAAATAAGTACAGATCACGTCTGAATGAATGTGGAGGATGATCTCCGAGTCGCTGTCTCATAAATGAAACCCAGAATGGACTTGTTGTGCTTCAAACATATGCCCATCCATCTCATTAGGTGAGTTGAACATTAGTCTTCTAAATTAAATGCGCTATATTTTAATTGTATGGTTGTTTGATTATTGTGTTATTTTGTGTAGTTATTGTGCATGTTAAAAGCCTCCAATGCATATGTGTGCGTGTGAACGTTTGCATGTTTCAACCACCTCCTATAATAGTGGGGGCTCTCTGACACCATTATTTCGGGGGGTCGCAGCCTGAAAACTTTGGGAACGATGTATTTATATATTACATTATACCTAAGCGCATACCGTACAGATATTCTCATAAGTATCTATTAATTCGTATAAATTCTTTGGGCTTGTTTGTATCTACTTATTCTGAAAGAGTTGAAATAATTATTTTCGCTAGCAAGATCTCATTCGATTATTCACTCCATTAAGTATCTCGAGTATCTCCCCCTAACTCACAGCCCCCCCCTTCCTTACTTCGCCCCTCCTCCTCCTGATTACCCCCCCCCCCCCCCCCTCTAATTCACCCTAGCCTCCTCCAACCCTGAACCCTGGGCCATTTTACCCAGAATTCCCCTCTCTCCCCTATAAAGAGCCACGTCTGAGTGGACTCTGGAGCTCACCTGGGGACACACCAGCTGGTGTCCCTGTTGGGTCATTCAGCTATATACTCTTGATAATGAACCTGTGTTAACCAAGTCTATCTTTTATACCTACACTCGTTGATCGGGGTTAAATTCCCTCACAGGGTACAACTCTAGCAGCTGAGTAACAATGTTCTCTCTACCCCCGATTTCCTGTCACTCACTTTCCTATCCAATAAAGCAGAAATTCAAGTGTACCGATGTGAACCAGTCCCCCCTGTCATTCTGATTCGTCTGATCACTGCAATCTGGTTTCTTGGTAATCAGGAAATACCGGGAATAGACCCCTCTAAGTCTTCATCGACTCCTACAGAAGGACAATGGAAATCACCTGTTTGAATATCTGCTGATAGAGCTGGCACTGCTTTTGTGTCTGACAGGACAGTAGGATTCACCCCTGAGAACTGGGAGCAGTGGAAATTACATCGCATGCGCACATCTCAGTGTTTTGTCTAGCCCTTCTGGCATATGGCATTTCTGCTGCCATATTGTGTAAATGTTACAATTGGGGTATGGAGGACTCAGACGCAGGACGCAGTTGAAGGTTTCAATGGTGTTTACTTACAATACAAAATAAATAAACTTACATTGTGATCATAACATCGAACAACAAAGTGGTGTCAACGGTAGACATGTAACATAAGACAACGGACCAGCAAACAACATAGGAGAGAGCAAACAGACCTAGAAACGATATGACAACATGAGAAAAAACTAGGCTGAAGACATACAAGAGACGCCTTAGAGGGAAAAAGACTAACAACAAAGACAAATACTAAACAGAGAACATAATATAAGACTTGACCTAGACAAGATAAACATAATACATGAAAATACTAACTAACAGGGGAACATGCATGTGAGAGCGAGAGAGAGGAGAGAGAGAGTGGGGGAGAGAGAGAGAGAGAGAGAGAGAGAGAGAGAGAGAGAGAGAGAGAGAGAGAGAGAGAGAGAGAGCAAGAGACAACACAGAGACAAGGATAACATATAAATGACAAGGGAAGAGGCAGATCAGGAGAGAACAGTCCATGGCCTGGCAGGAGGGGCAGAATGTTACAGTAAAAGTCTGATAGCGACCGGGCCTCTAGCTGAGGTAGGCTGGCTATGAACTTGTCGTAACAGACGTTGGTGCCTGCCGTCGTGGGCTGGTCTGGGACCCATGACACACTACAGTACAAATGCACCATTGTCAAGGGTGGTATTGCCAATGCCATGCCTACAAGGAGAGTCTAGAGTGAAAATTACATCACATGAGCTGCCGAAGTTCTGAGCTCGATCGGCCATCAATGCAAGTTGAGGACCTGGTTGAGGCCAGTTGACCGAGAGACAGACACCGCGGGCGTGGCCTGTACGAGAACCGCGTAGGGTTGACTGAGCAAACGCCCCAGTGGGCCGCAAAGTGAATCTGCAAAGTGGGCAGCCCTGCCACAGCTCAGACGTTGTGACCTCAGCGGCATTTTGCAACTGAACTACGTCGGTGCTCTTTATGTGAAAGTGTATGTTTGCCTGCACAAGGGTATTGTGGTAAGCTGCTTTTGAAGTGTTTTGGGTTGGAATATTCTCTTTCCAAATTTCTTTGGAATTTGTCTTTTTTCTCTTTATTAGAAAAAAGCTTAGATTGGGACAGCCAAATGTATGAGAGTGGAGCTAGTCATTAACCCTCTAAAGCTAAGTGTAAATGCTAGAAATGGTCACGTGCAGGGAACAAAATAAGTACCCGCCAACCGCCAATGGCGGGCAGATTTAAGGTTTGGCGAGTAACAATGAGAGGTCTGCCCGCCACCTGGCGTGTAACAAAATAGTTCATATCGATACTCTTATTTTGAAAATCCGTGGCGGGTCTCATTTCCACCCCAAGTGCAGCTCCAGTCATAATATCTATGGCTCCGGCAGCTAACAACGCTTGGTTCATATCGATACTCTTATTTTGAAAAACCCTGTGGCAACTCCGCGAGTCATATCCGCCCAGTCCGTGCTTCTGCTGGCATTAAGCAGAGCAGGGCTACACAGCAGTGCGCCTATTTTGCGACCCGAAATAAGTCTGTGGTGTTTTTTTTCTCACAACGGGTCAAATGCATCTAACATGCTTTGCATTGTCGCCATTCCTTTATGCCCACATCGCCCGAAATGAACGTTACGCTAGTGTAAGCTAACAAGCTAATCCTGATCAGCGGCAGAGCCATAGAGAACAGCAGACAGTGTGGACTGGGGAAAGGGAAATGGGGGGGGTGGGGGGCACTCTCCCTTTCTCTGTGTGTGGGCGTGCGTTTGGAAAGACGATGAAGTCACTAGTCAGGACTCAGGACAAGAGTATATTATAGTAAACTGAGGATTACTGAGGATGGACAGATAATGTTGATATTCAAATATAAAAAAGTTTCGAGAGGAGTGGAAGTTTGAAGACAGACTAGACTACAATATGATGCGGGGTGGTGAGTTGAAACAGTGTGTGTGTGTGTGTGTGTGTGTCACGACCCCACTTCTATGTTTCAATAAATTATTTGCATTTAAAACTATTAACACTGACTCATTCCTTCAGTCCACTCAAAATTATGCTAATATTCCTTATGTTGTTTATGATATTAATTGAAAATAGCATATGAGAGTTAGGGCTGTCTTAAATGCTTCGAAGCTTTGAACGTTCGATTCGATGGCACAAGCTTCGAACATTAAAAAAAAATCGAAGTTTAAAAAAAAAAAAAATCATTTTTTTTTTTTTTACTTCGATGTGTGTGTGTGTGTGTGTGTGTGTGTGTGTGTGTGTGTGTGTGTGTGTGTGTGTGTGTGTGTGTGTGTGTGTGTGTGTGTGTGTGTGTGTGTGTGAACTACCCATCCCAGTTAGGACAGCCGAATCCCGTCCAATCTTTCGCCGTCGACTAAAGACTCACTTCTTCAACCATTATCTGAAATGATAAAAAAAAAAAAAAAAATCTAACCGTGACAAACCTTACTGTCATGCACTTGTCCTAATAAACTAACCTACACTGTAACACGCAACACTTTGATGAACATTGTTACTCAGCTGATAGAGTTGTACCCTTCTTGCTGTCTTGTCGTACAGAACTTGTAAGTCGCTTTGGATAAAAGCATCAGCTAAATGACTAAATGTAAGTGTGTGTGTGTGTGTGTGTGTGTGTGTGTGTGTGTGTGTGTGTGTGTGTGTGTGTGTGTGTGTGTGTGTGTGTGTGTAGGTGTGTGTGTAGGTGTGTGTGTGTGTGTGTGTGTGTGTGCGCGCACCTTGTAGAATTCCACACATAAGAAAGAAAGATACTGGGATGAATAAACAAAATAGGAAATAAAATGTAGAAATGCATGCAATACATAAATAAATATGAATCTCCATATATGAAATATAACATTTAGATAAGGTGCTACTGAGATGTTTTGGTGAGTTCTTTGTTTTTTTGTGGAAGTTGCCCTTCTTAAAAATGCATGAACATTCACTGATAATTGGTCTGTAGTGGAGTCTACAAGGTCTACATTGCCGGACCATGTAGAATCCGGACCTTGTAGACTGACATAATTCTGTGCATAGTTTAGTCTACACAGGCGCCATATTTCAAATAATCAAAATCTTACTTCATTCATCTTAAACATTCTTGATTTGGGGGATTGGTAGTTCCCATGAAATCTGAAGTTGTTCAAACGACAACAGCGATCCACCTTGAATTAAATCACACAGCCGAGTGAAACCTTGTTGGATGCGTCAGTCACGAAAGGGGCTACTTAATTAATTAATCCAACCCACTTTATTTATAGAGCACATTTAAAAACAACGTTTACGAAAGTCCCACAACATAAGATAAAAAAAAAAATTAATTTTTTTTCGAAGCTTCGAATTAAAATCGAAGCTCGGCCCCGAAGCTTCGATTGCCAAAAAAAGCTTCGAAGGTCAGCCCTAATGAGAGTATTATATAGTAATAATAACACATGGCGATATACTAAAAAGCTATTTATAATTTTTGGCTGGTAAAAAATCTGCCTGGCTGGTAGTTTTTAAAATCTACCAGCCAAATCTACCGAGACTGTCTTTCAACAGTAAGCGCTGGAACTTACTCATCGTTTGAAGTGCTCATGAACAAAATTTGTTGTGTAAATCCCTTTCACTGTGTGGTGATTTACCGCCCTCCTGGCAGGAATCGTTTATTCCTAGCGGAGTTTGGTGATTTCTTAGCGTGCATCATTCACTTGTACAAAATTTTATTGAAAGGAGATTTTAATATCCATGTAAGAGCTCGGATAACTTTGCCGCTGACTTTTTAAATGTTACAGACTCGTTTCGTTTGATCCAACATGTCTCTGGTCGGACTCACAACAAAGGCAACACCCTTGATCTTGTCACAATTGGGTTGAAAGTCAGTAATGTCTGCACGAAGGAGTTGATGGTGACCGATCCCAGTTGTGTTCTGTTTTACATGTCCTTTGATAACGGTTTTGTACCAGAGAAGCGTGTAAAAACCTGGCTGTAGAAAAGTTTGCTGCTAGTTTTAACAGTGATGGTTTGGCGTCCCCGGATGATGACGTGGATTGTTTGGTTCATGTCTTCAACACGCGCTGCGCAGCCATCTTAGATGACGTAGGGCCCATGGTAACTTGCTCTGTTCGACCCGTAAACTCCACCCCTTGGTTGAATAATGACATCTGAGAGCTCAGACGTAAGTGTCGCAAAACAGAGAGGCAATGGAAATCTTCCAACCTCCAAGTACATTGTCTCTATCTCAGAGAGTTGATATTCAAATTGAATGATCGTACAGCCCCTTCTCAAAAAGCCTAATTTAGGCCCCGTTTAGACGGAAACGCTAGCAGGTGAATCCGCAAAAATATTTTTGCGGATGTGCCTTTCGTTTATACGGAAACGGCGTTTTTACGGGGTGAAACCGCAAAAAAGTGAGACTACCTTCCAGAGTGGAATTCCTAGAAACGCAAAAGCTTTGCGATCTCGTCTAAACTATCAAAACGTATAAATCTGTTAAAACGATGACGAACGGGTTGTCACGGCTCTGGTCGCGCGTACTGCTTACGTCACAGGTAGCAGGTAAGCGCCAGTAGCCGAGACGTAAACAAAGCAAGTATGTCTGACTTATATCAACGGAGATCACCTGAAGGCTACATTGGCAGTACTTTTAACCCTTTCACTGCCACACGACAGAAGGTTACCCCTTTACTATCACACAACCGGCTGTCGTGTGGCAGTGAAAGGGTTAAATACACAAGAATCTGTCCCGCGGCGACGGCGTGAGTGGACCCACTGTCTGTGAGTGACTCTGCTTTGGTGCAATCACATTCCCCATCCACAGTCTGCGAATCAGAGGCAGAGTAGGGCGGGTCTTCACAGCACGTCATGTGACATATGCGCCAATCGTGTGACAGCGGGTCTCCGTCGTTACAGCGTCGTCTGCACGGAGAATTCCACTCCAAAACGCTCGTCTAAACGTAAAATTTAAAGTGAAACCGCAAGATGACTTTTGCGGTTTCTGTTCACAAAACGCTCGTCTAAACGGGGCCTTAGACCCCTCCCTGCCAAATAACTACAGACTACATTTTCCAAGCTGCCCTTTACCTCAAAGGTGTTAGAGAAAGTTGTGGCAAACCAGCTATCTACTCACAAATTCCAATCAGGTTTCCGCAAAAAACACTCCACTGAAACTGGGCTGCTTTTTTTTGGAATTCGAAGCTTCGGGCCGAGATTCGATTTTAATTCGAAGCTTCAAATTATATTTAAAAAATAATAATAATACATTTTTCTTTTTTTATGTTGTGGGACTTGTACAGCACTTTGTTCAACTTTGTCAGTGCTGTAAAGTTTAAACCTTAAATCTTAGACAAACTAAACACTTTGCTTCCATGAAATATTGTAAAGCCGTCATTTGAGGCTTTATAAAAGTAGCACAATGAACACAAATCTGTCAGTGCCGAGTCCGACCTCATCTTAAATAACAAACAGCATTGCTTGTTGTAATTAACAAAGAGAGGCAGAGTTGATTAAAAAAAAAAAAAAAAAAAAAAAAAAACGTTTTCATTCAACCTTTTTTATTTTCATTGTAAGAGCCAATTTACATGGTTGTAGTGCCATGTGTTATATTGTATGCATTTGTTTTGTTTTTTGTGTATTCATGTTGAGTTCTGCCTGTATACATTGTGCCTGCCAGCCTGCCAAATTGGGTTTGTGGCATCAGTTCCCGTTGCTCACCAGTAGGTGACATACTCAGCTACTTAATGAGTAACGGGACTGATGACAGCAGGTGCGTTTGGACAGTTTTTGACCGTCAAGTCATGTCACATCGACACGGCACGTTATCATTGTTTGGTGAATCGTTTTGTTTGTAGTATAGGAATGTTATGTTGTGCAAGATATTACCGTTGGCGTTACTTCATATCACATGCAAATTGTGCATCGATTATCGTTTCGTGTAAATAAACCCAGTTGGGGGTATTATTGCAACGGACCTTGTGGACATTCTATTTTTGGATCAGACGAGTAGCCTTCACGAGCCACAGACACGTCAACTATATGTTTTAGCCGGTATCAGCCTCCTCAAGGGCTTTATAGATTTATTGTTTTTGTTTAATCAAGTTAGGCCCTTATACAAGTCAAAAACTGGCTCATTAGTAAAAGGTGGATCATTGGGAACCACAGCACAAGTCAATACTGTGGATCAGAGGGAACCATAGCAAGACGAGCAAAGTTATGAGGAATAAGCTTTGCGCATTGAGAAAACGTTGAGGACAGCGGGGATCAGCCTCGCTTTGATGCGCGCGCGGAGCTGATGCGTTGAGGACTGCGTGGAATTTGTTTGCAGCGCAGTTCCACCTGTGGATGTCAACACGGATGAGCGGAGAAGCGCAGACCGTCAAACCCTGTGACTCATCAGAGCTCCAACTACAGCCAACGGTACCCAACGTCAGCTACCAACATCTTCCGTGGTAGGCTACAAGCCGAGGTATGTGGTAGCGCTACCCTTTTTACTGGCCATGGTAATGTGTGCACACAACTTTGCGTTTTGCGAGCATAAATTCCAATGCATTGGTAGCTGAAAAAGACGCATTCTAGTCTACCGTTGCCTTTGGATTGAATCGCTTTGTGCGCGCCACGCTGCTCAATTGACTTTGGTTTGAATCCTTCGTGCGCACCATGCATAACGTTACTGTTTCAAACAAATTTCACTGCGGATTGTCAACATGAGCGGTTCTGATGACAATCATGACAGTAATGGTGAACAACTCGTCGGGGCAGAGGCGGCTGTGGAACGTGTCACAATGGGAAAAAGGGAAATTAAACCGACCTATAAGGTTATAATTGAAATGTTGGGAAAATTGGAAAATGAAAGATCAGATCATTTAAATAAAGCAAAAAAGTTTGTGAGGAATCCTGCACGTAGCCTAACGAGGGGGCGTGCCGTTTTTCACCTTCACGCACCTGTTGGGAGTTTGCGATCAGCTCGGGAGAGTACTTGTATCGCAGACTCCCCTCCACTCCTTGTCGGGTCGTTCTTGTTGCTACCATCAACTGCCGCGTCTCCGGCGTGAGACGTCGTGCCAGCCTTCACCACCTGTCGCCGTTTGCCTGGAGTGGGACACCGCCTTCGCTCTCTAATACTCTACGGGAGGATTCCAGTGTTCCCACTCCAGACGTCGAGCCGGCTATTTCCCAGCTCTCTCTTCATGATCCCCGTTCCCCTTGGAACCCCTGTGTTCTCCTGCCGCGTCTCTGGCGTGAGACGACGTGCCACCCGTCACCATCTGTCGCCGTTTGCCTGGAGTGGGACACCGCCTTCGCTCTCTAATACTCTACGGGAGGATTCCAGTGTTCCCACTCCAGACGTCAAGCCGGCTACTTCCCAACTCCCTCTTCGTGGTCCTGGTTCCTGGGGTGAGGCTCGCCATCGCTCCCTATTACTCCACGGGAGGATGGCGTGTTCTCATCCCGTTCCCCTCGGACCCCCTGTGTGCTGCATTGCCATGGGCAGCGTCTGGTCTGGAGGAGGAGGATTCATTGGCAGAGCTGAGCCGCAGAGCCCTACTCGGTTGTAGGGACGAAGAGGATCCCTGTTACTTTTTCCCAGCCTGTTCGCCCGTTAAAGGCACAGTGCCGCCTTTTTTGTGTTCATGGACGTTTGATGTTTTTACCCCCTTAAAGGCTGAGTGCCGCTTTTTTTTATTAAATAAATAATGCCCTGTTTTTGGCTAACTCTCATACCTGTCTTGTGTTGTGCTATTGGGGTCGGTTTCAAACCATAACAAAGTTGTTGCAAATGATGGAGGTATACATGCACAATACTGACGTGACAGGGGTACAAGGTGTATTGTGTGAATATGTAAGGCTGTGTGAGACAGCCAAATGTGTACAAAATGAATTTATGAGTATGTCAACTATGTCCCCGGATGAAAGTGCAACGTTGGAGAGCTTCCACATGCATGTTAAAAGTTGGCTGGCACAAAATATGGCAAATACCAGTACTGTGGGTGAAGTGCACCCAGAACCTGTGCACACAGAGGAGGTGCACACTGTCTGTGTAGACACAGAGGATGTGCACACAAAGGAGGTGCACACTGTCAGTGCACCCACAGAGGACGTGCTCACAGACAACATGCAACCAGTGGATGATGATGTGAAACCAGATGACAGCATTTCAAATACTTCCTTTGGACGCTCGCAAGGCAGCAGACAGAGTGGTAGCAGTGGCAGCTCTGAACGCCTCATAGCAGAGGCTAAAAGAGCATCACTGCTGGTGAAAGCAGCGTACTTGAAGGAGAGACAAGCTCTGGAGGATCAAGAGGAAGTGTTAAGGAGGAATAACAAGGAGCAAGAGCAACAGTTAAGGAGGAATAATGAAGTGCTAAGTGAAGAGTTAAGGAGGAAAAAGCAGCAACTTGAAATGGATGCTGAGTTGGCTGCATCCGCTGCTCAGTTGGCTGTTCTGAATACTATGTCAGAGTCAGGGAGACGGTCACAAACCTCTAGCCAAAGGCATGTGGGAAATCACACTGGACCTCCTCATTCAAGCCATACTGTGCTAAATCCAACAGCACAGCAATTCAACATTCCTATGCCAGAGCCTGTTGTCAAACCAAAGGTTACACCTCACCTCTTTCACAGGCCACCACAAGGTGGAACTGCTGCACAACCACCCCTCTTTCACGTGCCACCACAAAGTAGAGCTGCTGCACAACCAACCCTCTTTCAAATGCCACCACAAGGTGGAGCTGCTGCACAACCACCCCTCTTTCACATGCCACCACAAGGTGGAGCTGCTGCACAACCACCCCTCTTTCACATGCCACCACAAAGTAGAGCTGCTGCACAACCAACCCTCTTTCAAATGCCACCACAAGGTGGAGCTGCTACGCAACCTACACAATTGTTTCAACCTTCTCAAATACCACCTCAAGGAGACTTGAGTACAGTCCTGCAACGGCAGAATGAAATAACAAATGCTCTTGTACAACAACAGCTCACAATGTCTCTACCATCCAGAGACATCCCTGCATTTGATGGTGACCCGCTTCACTACAGGAGCTTTATAAGATCCTTTGAGCATAATATTGAAGCAAAGACCAACAAAGCAGATTGTTTATATTTTTTGGAACAGTTCACAAAAGGACAACCACGTGAGCTGGTAAGGAGTTATCAGCACATGATGCCAGACCGTGGTTATGACATGGCCAAAGGTCTCCTGAAAGAACATTTCGGGAATTAATTTAAGATCGCTACGTCATATATCGAAAAGGCCTTGGCCTGGCCCGCAGTTAAGGTTGAAAATGTAAAGGCACTACAGGACTATTCTCTGTTCCTGCGCAACTGTTGCAACGTGATGACAGAGATGCAACACATGCAGGAGCTCGACATGCCTACCAACATGCGCATGATTATAACCAAGCTGCCCTACCGATTTAGGGAAAGATGGAGGACAACAGCTTATGAGCTACTTGAGCGACGACATCATAGAGCTGTTTTTAATGATCTTGTCACATTCGTGGTACGTCAGGTTAGGATCCTTTCTGACCCACTTTTCGGTGACATCCAGGATCAACCAACCATAAAGGATGGATTGAGCAACAGGAGCAAGTTCCAGCCTCAGTCCAAGTTTGGCAGAGCTGAAGGCAACAGCTTTGCTACAACTATCACACGTCTGGACTCCAAAGAACCAAACTCAGGCTCTGTCCATAGGGGGCAAGATTTTAACCCAGACTCAGGCTCTGTCCATAGGGGACAATATTTCAAAGCAGACTCAGGCTCTGTCCATAGGGGGCAAGATTTTGAAATGGAGAAGTCTGAGTCTTGTGTGTGCTGCTTTCAGGATCACTCTCTGGCAGAGTGCCCGCGACTGAAAGGCAAGAAGCACAACGATAAAATTATCTTCATAAGGCAAAATAGGATTTGTTTCGGATGTTTGTGTTCCGGTCACATGAGTGCTGATTGCGACAAGCGCCTAAACTGCAAGGTTTGTGAGAAAAAACATCCAACCATGCTTCACATTGACAGGCCTTACCTCAGCACATACCATCAGCCTAATTCATCTGCAAGTGCCACTTCAGCTGTCAAGCCAAGTGTCACTATAGCCACGCAGACGTGTGGTCTTACTGGGGCCGGCGGAGGAAATTGTAAGCTGTCCATTCTGCCAGTCCAAGTCAAATGGAAAGATACTGCAAACATACGCCTTTCTCGACCCTGGCAGTTCTGCAACATTTTGTTCTGAACATTTAATGAGTGCATTGGATGTGACTGGACCACAGACCAACTTCCTTCTGCGCACTTTGAGCCAGGAACAGGTGGTATCAAGTACCTCACTGAAAGGTTTGGAGGTCTCTGGTCTCAATGGGGACACTTTCTATAGCCTCCCAGAAGTCCTTTCACAAAGGAAAATGCCTGTGACCAGTGACAATATTGTATCGCAGGAAGATTTGGTGAAGTGGCCTTACCTGTCCCATGTCCAAATTCCCAGCATAAAGGCAAATGTTGATCTATTGATTGGTACCAATGCTCCCAGGTTATTGGAACCTTGGGAGGTGATCAACGGCCGTGGAAATGGTCCGTATGCTATATGAGAACTGTTCTGGGCTGGGTGGTCAACGGCCCCCTGCAAGAAAATGATGGTCCTGAAAATGGGATTTCAGTGGCCACTGTCAATATGATTTCCGTGAGCAGATTGGGAGAGGCACTGAACAACCAGGTTTCGGTGTGCGATCCCTTGAGTTTCCTTGGCCCAGTTACACTTCCTGCCAAGTCCATGCTGCTCAAACTGTGATATTGAGCGCCAATGGACAAGATGGCGGGAGATATTATTGGCATTTTCGACTCTGCAGCTCCTCGGCAGAGTTTTAGAGGCCTTCCCAGATGGGAACGGCTTGGGGTGCTCGGTGCTTAAAGGCCAAGACATTGATCTTGGAATGACCAGTGACCGGGCTTGGTCCTAAGTTTTGTTTTGTTATGCATGAGGCCATAGTCTCAAAGATTTGATTTGTTTTGTGGTTATGGCACACTTTGGCTCTTTTTGTTTTCATTTTATGTTATAATTGTTATATGTTATGACATTTAACAATTAGAGGCCGGCGTGTAAGAGCCAATTTACATGGTTGTAGTGCCATGTGTTATATTAATAATAATAATAACTTTATTTGTATAGCACTTTTCATACAGAGGTTGCAGTTCAAAGTGCTTCACAACAGTAAAAAATACAGGCATAAGCGAGCATAAAAAGATAGACGGGTAGAATCACAGTGTTTCACATTAGGATCTAGCATCCCAATAGGCTCTCCGCTTACAGTTTTCAGTAACACAAATAGTAAGAATAGTTTAAAATGATTCAGTTTAAAAATAGTCAAAAAATTATAAAATAGAACGGACATAAAAAATACCGGCATGAGCGAGCATAGCAAGATATGGCAAATCACAGTGTTTCACATTAGGATCTAGCATCTTAATAGGCTCTCTATTCAGTAATACTCATGTAGTTCATGAACAAATAATCACAGTGTTTCACATTTGGATCTAGCAAATAATAAGAATAAAATGATTCAGTTTAAAAATAGTCATAAATAATCCTGTATGCATCGTTGTTTAGTGTGTATGTGTGTTTATTGTGTTGTGTGTGTGTGTGTGTGGTTGTACTTCAGCTACTACTACTCTACAACTACCACTCCAGGACACAGTTAACCTAGATCTACTACTACTACAGCTACTACTACTCTACAACTACCAGGACACAGTTAACCTAGATCTACAACTACAACGCTACAACTACTACTACTCTACTCCAGGACACAGTTAACCTAGGTCTACTCTACAACTACCACTCCAGGACACAGTTAACCTAGATCAACTACAACGCTACTACAACTCGGTGTGTGTGTGTCTGTGTGTGACTGTGTGTGTGTGTGTACAGCTACTACTACTCTACAACTACCAGGACACAGTTAACCTAGATCTACAACTACAACGCTACAACTACTACTACTCTACTCCAGGACACAGTTAACCTAGATCTACTCTACAACTACCACTCCAGGACACAGTTAACCTAGATCTACTACTACTCTACCAGGACACAGTTAACCTAGATCTACAACTACAACGCTACTACAACTCGGTGTGTGTGTGTCTGTGTGTGACTGTGTGTGTGTGTGTGTGTGTGTGTATGTCGGTGTGTGTGTCTGTGTGTGTGTGTGTGTATGTGTGTATGTCGGTGTGTGTGTGTGTTTGTGTGTGATTGTGTGTGTGTGTGTGTGTGACTGTGTGTGTGTGACTGTGTGTGTGTGCGTCACAACCCGCAGTGTTTCACATTTGGATCTAGCAATAAATAAGAATAGTTTAAAATGATTCAGTTTAAAAATAGTCATCAGTAAGAAGTAAAAAGTGCAATAACCGACACATGAATTTGATAGGCAGTGTAAAAGAGTAGGCAGGGTAAGAATAAATACAAGTTGTGTCAGGATATCCCTGATGTTTCCTCTTGCCACTAGGTGGTAGCAGATAACTATCAGTGAAATGCCTGAGCAAAGAGATAGGTTTTAAGCTGTCTTTTAAAGATGTCTAGCGAGTTGGCTTCCCTGATGTTTTGGGGTAGTTTGTTCCATAGTTTTGGGGCATAGTTGATAAAGGCTGCATTACCGATCCTCTTTTGACTGCTTCTGGGAGCCTCTAGTAGTCCAGCAGCTGATGATCGCAGTGTTCTTGCTGGTGTGTAATTTATTAGAGTGTTGGCGATGTAGCTAGGTCCCTGTCCATTTAGAGCTTTGTATGTAAGGAGAAGGACCTTAAAGTCAATTCTAAATGTTACAGGAAGCCAGTGTAAAGCGGCTAGGACTGGACTAATGTGCTCTCTCCTTTTGGTTCTAGTTAGCAGTCGGGCTGCAGAGTTTTGGATTAGCTGAAGCCTCTCTGTGGTTTTCTTAGGGAGACCTGTGAAAAGTGCATTACAGTAGTCTAACCGGCTAGATATGAATGCATGAATTAGCTTCTCAGCATCGTTCTGATTAATAAATGGTCGTACTTTGCTATATTTCTGAGATGGAAGAACGATGTTTTCGTCACTTTGCTAATATGAGAATTGAAGTTCAGTTCTGAATCTATGATAACCCCAAGACTAGTGACCTCAGATTTGATCCAAGGGGTTAGTCCCCCCAGGTTCTTTATTAATGTTTCTTTTTTAGTTTTGGAGCCGATAATTAGAATTTCAGTTTTGTTCTCGTTTAGTTTCAGGAAGTTCTTACTCATCCATTTATTTATTGACAGTAAGCAGTCTGTAATGGAGCTAATCGCTGTATCATTTGGTTCAGCAGATATGTACAGTTGTGTATCATCCGCATAGCTATGGAAATCTACATTATGTTCTCTGATGATATCACCCAGCGGTAACATGTAAAGGGAGAAGAGTAAAGGACCTAAGCAACTCCCTTGTGCAACTCCATAGTTGTTGTCGTATATATCAGACATGTGATCTCCTAGTTTAACATAGAATTTCCTCCCTCTGATGTATGTTTTAAACCAGCCCAGCACATGGTCTGAGAAACCGACATGGTTTTCAAGACGATCGATTAGAATATCATGATCGATTGTATCAAATGCTGCACTGAGATCCAACAGGATAAGGATGGAGATCTTATTCTCGTCAGAGTTTAGTCTGAGGTCACTGATTATTTTGGTGAGGGCAGTTTCAGTGCTGTGATATTTTCTGAATCCTGACTGAAATTCTTCTAAGATGTTGATATTGTATGCATTTGTTTTGTTTTTTGTGTATTTATGTTCTGAGTTCTGCCTGTATACATTGTGCCTGCCAGCCTGCCAAATTGGGTTTGTGGCATCAGTTCCCGTTGCTCACCAGTAGGTGACATACTCAGCTACTTAATGAGTAACGGGACTGATGACAGCAGGTGCATTTGGTTACCGGCAGAGCTTAACAGTTTTTGACCGTCAAGTCACGTCACATCGGCACGGCATGTTATCATTGTTTGGTGAATCGTTTTGTTTGTAGTATAGGAATGTTATGTTGTGCAAGATATTACCGTTGGCGTTACTTCATATCACATGCAAATTGTGCATCGATTATCGTTTTGTGTAAATAAACCCAGTTGGGGGTAATATTGCAACGGACCTTGTGGACATTCTATTTTTGGATCAGACGAGTAGCCTTCACGAGCCACAGACACGTCAACTATATGTTTTAGCCGGTATCAGCCTCCTCAAGGGCTTTATAGATTTATTGTTTTTGTTTAATCAAGTTAGGCCCTTATATTCATATTCTAATCCCATGCCCATCGAACGAAGCTTCGAAGCTTCGAAGTATTTAAGACAGCCCAGTAGAAATGGCTGTATGCCTTTATTTCATCCAGACTTAATTACTGCAACTCACTCTTCATCTGTCTAAATAAAAAATCCATTAAACAACTTCAGTTGGTCGAAAACACTGCTGCCAGGCTACTCACTAGGTCCAAGAAAGCATGCCACATCACCCCCATCCGTGATTCCCTGCACTGGCTTCCGGTAAACTCCATGATCCATTTGAAGGTCCTGGTGTTCGCCTCCATGAGCATTGGGCAATCCCCCCCCTACATCCATCCACTTTCTTCCAGCCGGTCACTGCGGTTATCCCATCAGGAGCTCAAAACAAGAGGGGACCGAGCTTTTGCAGTGACTGCCCTAAGGCTCTGGAATGCCCTCCCCTTAAACCTGAAAACCGCTCCCTCAGAGCTCATTTTTAAAAGGCAGCTAAAAACGTACTTCTACAGGGAGGCTTTTAACTCTTTCAGGGCCAACAGCGCCCTCTGCTGATGCCCTTCTGGGCCAACGCTGTATCCAATGGCGGAAAGGACTTATTTGCGAGTGCATAAAACATATAAAATATAATAGCAATAGATCTAAATAACATGTGTGGTCATCAATGAGTTACTTCCAGTCAACATGCACGAAACAGATAATTTTTTCATACATACATTTCCATTTTATACCGTGATGAATATCAATATATTTCTAGAGCGCTCTGTCTCATCTCAATAAACGCCAGCAAAGCGAGCTTAAATGTATTTCCTTAGAAATCGTGCCATTTATCGCTTGATTTATGAATCGTTTTCAAATAAACGCTAAATTATCGCTATTATATGTTTACTTATGCACTAAGAGCAGCAGGGTCTGAAAAATCGGTTCTCCGTACTTTGGTCGGCGCGACCTCACACACACACACACACACACTCCGATGGCGGTGATAGGAACATCTGATTACCCCAAGACTCGTAACATAAAGGCCTTACCTCACATCTGATGTCATGCAAAAAGATTAATCCAATTCCTGATCGCCATTCCAAATATTGATCGCATTTATTGATCCAACGTTATATCCAAAAACACATAGATCCACGCTGCTCCGAGTGTCCCCAGTCAATGCAATGGTATCCAGCTGCATCCGCGAGAAGTAAAACCTGGACCGAACAGATTTTTTTGCTGCACTGTCCCACTCAATCCAATCCAATGATGTGTAATACCATCCGGGAGACGATAGGGGGCGGTATTTGCCCTTTGCGAGCTCAGACCCAGTCCCAATGATAACGTCAGGCTGGATGGATGAAAAATTTATGGATATCGCTAATAAAAGAAATATGGATTAAAACCCGGATTTTCTCTGGTTTGGCGCCCAGAGCATGGCGAGTTAACACGGACTATCTCGGGTTTGGCCTCCAGTGAGTTTCTTTCTGTTTATGTATTTTAGTTTTTTTGTTGTATATTCTGTTGTTTTAGCTCATTTTAATGTGTTTTCTAATCTCTTCACATGTTTTATTTCTTGTATTTATTTTTTACTGATGTTTCAAAATGCCATGAAGCACTCTGTGCACTTGTGCTGAGAAGGGCACTATAAAAATAAAGTTTTACTTACTTACTTACTTCTACACTCCAGTGCGCTCCACAGATCAGATAAGATGAAGAGAGGGACATTGATAGGAGCCCAGAACAGAAAAGGAGGAGAGCTATATGATGGAGGAGCCTTTTGTGTGTGTGTGTGTGTGTGTGTGTGTGTGTGTGTGTGTGTGTGTGTGTGTGTGTGTGTGTGTGTGTGTGTGTGTGTGTGTGTGTGTGTGTGTGTGTGTGTGTGTGTGTGTGTGTGTGTGTGTGTGTGTGTGTGTGTGTGTGTGTGTGTGTGTGTGTGTGTGTGTGTGTGTGTGTGTGTGTCGGCTAAAAAGATGCCCAGAACAATATCCAACTAAATGTCTGTTACAGCATGGTTATGGGAACCTAAGGGGCCAAGGGCATCAGCACAGTCTACGAGGGTGTTTGGGCATCCAAACATAATCACCTCTGTCTTGTTTTGGTTAAAACTTTGAAAATTAAGCTGCATTCAGGTATTAATGTAGGAGAGGCAATCTAATAAGGGCAGTAGTGATTCCTTGAAGACATACTTTAATGGGAGATACATTTGGATGTCATCTGCAAGACAATGAAAGGGGATATTATGCTTTTCGAAAATAGAGCCCAATGGCAACATGTAAAGGAATAATAGGATAGGGCCCAGTATGGAACCCTGGGGGACACCACAGGTGAGGGGTCCCAATGATGATGTGGATTCTCCTAGTTGGACTGAGAAACTCCTATTTTTTAAATATGATTGGAATAATTTGAGGGCAGTCCCCTTGATGCCTACACAGTGCTCAAGTCGCGAAAGGAGGATGTCGTGGTCCATTGTATCGAAGGCAGCTATCAAGTCCAGTAGCACCAAGACAGCAGAGCTCCCCGAGTCGACAACTAGGAGGAGATTGTTTAAGACTCGCAGGAGAGCTGTCTATTTTTTTTTTATATCTTGGCCCAGGAATGTTTGCAATTGTATGAGCACAGCTTTCTCTAATACCTTAGATAAAAACGGTAGCTTGGATATGGGCCTAAAATTTGTCAGATTGGAGGGGTCTAGGTTTTGTTTTTTAATGAGCGGTTGCACTACAGCATGTTTGAATGGAGCTGGAACGCAGCCTGAGCTAAGCGTGGAATTAATTAAAACAAGGATGCATGGCCCAATGATGTCAAAAGGTCCCTTGAGCAAGCGTGAAGGAATGCTATCTAAGGGGCCACTTGTGGGGTCCAAATGCTGGATTACCTCTGACAGTGTGGAGAGGGACACAGGCTCAAACTGGCTAAGGACAACTGAGGACATGTCGGGGGCAGAGGGTTCCATGGCAACGGGGATAGGAGCTGACCTGAGAACTGACATTTTGTCAGTGAATTTTGTTTTAAAGTTTTTACAGATGGGGAAGCGCTAATACAAACAGTATCGATGGGATTCATAAGGGAGTTTAAAGCCTTGAAGAGAACCTGGGGCCTATGACTGTTGGTAGAGACAAGCTCAGACATATACTGGGTTTTGGCAGCCTCACCATGCTACGTCATGGTGCTTGGGGATGACGAAACAAGACAGGCGATCCTGGTCATCTCTGGTAATTTCAGGTGACCCTGAAAAGGGCTGTTGGGTTGGTGGAACGGAGTCCATCTCTACGTTAATCAATGAGTCTGAAAGCATCTTCTTATCAATGGCTTGATTTAAGTGTTACCAAAACTGTCTTTTTATAACCATATCATGAAAGAGTTGATGAGGTTCTACGTTCACATCACATTATAATCCATGATGATTTAAATGTTAAGTCTGAATAATTATAATAATGAATAATTCTGAGCCTGGCTTCATATCAGGTGATTGTCTATGACATGCAGTGTTTAGCCAAAGGGCAAAGGCCATCACGGCAGTGCCACCCTTTGAACCAGCATATTAGGTCCTGTTAATTCCTAGCCAATTAGGCCAGCTGCATGAGAGCTAGCCTTTGGCGACACAGTCACATGAGAGCAGAGTTACGCTTGAAACGCACCAGGGGCACACGCAGGCACGCACAGGTTCCGTGCGAGGACAGCTCTTGTGGCCGTCCACACCGAATCCGACTTCAGAGCAGGCGTAAGCGCACGGATTTACATTGGAACAGCTGTAAATGCCTAGTCTATATGCGAAGTCAGTCCCTGTTTGGAGATTTTTTTAAAGATTTCCAGTTCCAGTGTTCCATTGTCCATTTTGCATGTATAACCCGTTATTATCTCATTAATTAGAATGTTAGAATGAATTTTAGAATGATGAAATCAGTGTGACTGTACTCCTTTTTTTATCCACTTTTTCTCCTCCTATTTTCTGTATTTTACTCCCATCCCAATTTAGTCGTTATGCTAATTCCCCACTCCCCTTCAAGTTCAAGTTTCAAGTTTCTTTATTAGTTGTCATACAGAAGTACAGAATACTTTTATACAAAATGCTTCTTTCTGTTACGCTCCAGAGACTGTGCTAGACAAAAATAGATAAGTATAAAATAAGTATAGCAAGTATAAAATAGAAGTCAAGTACGTAGACAAAAGTGTTCAGTATATACATATATACAATGTACAATGCAGAGTAGAAGTAACTAAGTTACAATACAATATACTATACAGTGCAAAGCAGAAATGGGATGAGGTACAATTTACAGTAAGGTGTAATGAGGTATGGGTTGTAGTGCAAATTATTTACCAATAAATATAAAGTGTGTTTAGGTGTTCTAAAGTGGGTAAAGTGGGTGCTGCAGTGAGTTTTTTGTTTAAAGTGAGTGTGTGCGTGTGGATGTATGTGCTGTGAGTGTATTTGATGGTTGTTACATAGTGTTATTGTTCATTGAGCATCCTGATGGCCTGGGGATAGAAGCTTCTTCTGAGTCTCTCTGTGCTTGCCATGAGACTCTGGTATCGCTTGCCTGACCGCAGCAGTTCAAAGAGGCAGTTGTTTGGGTGGCTGGAGTTTTTGATAATTCTCTTAGCCTTATCCATGCACCGCTTGTTGTAAATGTCCTGGAGAGTGGGAAGCCCCCCTCCAATTGTGCGTTCGGCTGAACGGGCCACTCTCTGTAGTCTGCTACGGTCTTGTGCGGTGCTATTCCCAAACCAGGAGGTGATATTGCCAGTCAGGATGCTCTCTATTGTGCATGAGTAGAAGTTCTTAAGGATCTTCTGACTGACTTGGAACTTCCTTAGGCGCATGAGGAAGTAGAGGCGTTGCCGTGCCTTCTTCACAACACTGTCAATGTGTGAGGTCCATGTCAAGTCCTCGGATATGTGGACTCCGAGGTACTTAAAACTGTTCACTCTCTCAACCGGTGCCCCGTTGATGCTGAGGGGGCTGTAGTCCCTGACCCCCGACCTCCTAAAGTCCACAATCAGCTCCTTTGTTTTGCTGACGTTCAGGGAGAGGCTGTTCTCTTGACACCATCCCGCTAGAACCTTGACCTCCTCCAGATAGGCCCCCTCGTCGTTTGCAGAGATCAGGCCCACCACTAGTGTCGTCAGCAAATTTGATGATTGTGTTGTTGTTCCGCTGTGCCACACAGTCATGTGTGTACAGGGAGTAGAGGAGGGGACTCAGAACACAGCCCTGGGGGGCCCCTATGTTGAGAGTGATGGATGAGGAGGTGCAGTTGCCTGCTCTCACCACCTGGGGTCTGCCCGTCAGGAAGTCCAAGACCCAAGTCTGTATCAAGCAATGCCAAAGTAATACAAAGTAATACTGGAATATAATGACACCAGCCTTATCCTTTTCATGTTGTGTTGTGATTTTATGTTGAGTAACATTATTATTTACTGCATTTTGAGCAGGGCTCTAGACTATTCAAATCCGGGCGTTAGACTATTGGTCGCATATACGATCTTTGTTTTGGGAAGTGCGTGTTCATAGTGCCCGTCAGGAAGTCCAAGACCCACTGGCAGAGGTCATAGTTCAAGCCCAGGTCCCTGAGCTTGGCTATGAGTTTGAAGGGGACTATGGTATTGAATGCTGAGCTGTAGTCGATGACAGCATTCTCACATAGTTCCCCTGCCTCTTGTCCAGGTGTGATGCTGCTGTGTGCAGCACATGGGCTATGGCGTCCTCCGTGGACCTGTTGGGGCGGTATGCAAATTGCAGGGGGTCCAGGTTGATGGGGAGGGAGGAGCAGATGTAGCCCTTTACTAGCTTCTCAAAGCACTTCATGGCTATGGAGGTGAGAACTACAGGGCGGTAGTCGTTGAGGCAAGTAGGCTTGGATTTTTTGGGTACAGGGATAATAGTGGACTTCTTCAGACAGGTGGGGATGACAGCCTGTTCCAAGGACAGGTTAAATATGTCAGTGAATACCGGGGCCAGTTGGTCGGCACAGACTTTTAGGACGCGGCCGGGGATACCGTCCGGTCCTGCTGCCTTCCTGATATTCACTTTCTTAAAGGTCCTCCTCACCTCATGTTCTGTTACCCTGAACACTGAGTCTCCATCAGCAGTGTCCCCCCCTCCATTGCAGTGGTTTGTAGGCTGGTGTTGTTATTCACAGCCTCAAACCTTGCATAGAAGGTATTGAGATCATTTGCTAAGGAGATGTCACTGTTCAGCTTGAGGGAGGTGCCTTTGTAATCCGTCATCGTTCTGAGGCCCTGCCACATAGCTCTAGAGTCAGCCTGTTCATATTGAAGTTCAATTGTATCCCTGTAGCGCCTCTTTGCTTCTGTTACTGCCCTCCTAACGTTGTATCTCGCCACCTTGTGGTCATTCATGTTGCCTGCCACAAGCCCGGCGTTGTAGGCTGAGGTGCACGCTTTCAGAGCCTCACGGACGGATTTGTCTACCCAGGGCTTTTGGTTTGGGTAAACTCTAATTGTGGTAGTGGGGATTGTTTCTTCCACCAAAGTACAAACAAAGTCCAGCACTGTCTCTGTGTAGTCATTAATGTTATCTGTGTTATCGCGGAACACACTCCAGTCTGTACATTCAAGTGCAGCCTGTAGCGTTTCCTCCGACTCCACAGTCCATCGCTACACATCTCGCGATACTACCGGGGCGCACTTGAGACTTTGTTTATATTTTGATGAAAGAAAGATGGCAGCATGATCAGATTTGCCGAAGCCACTGGCAGCCTGAGACTTGTATCCACACTTAAATTGCGAGTAACAATGGTCTAAAATATTACCGCCTCTGGTATTACAAGTCACATGCTGGTGACATTCCTGGTCGTTGCGCGCATGTGCCCCCCACTGGTCGGTCTAGGGAGCCCTGAAGTCTATCACATGCTTCCTCCGATACATAGGAGACAGCCAGCAGCCTCTTTTCACCTGGCAGAGAGGACTCTCATTGGTGAAGTGTAACGTGTGGGAGGTCACACTACCTTCACCCTTTCCCTCCCTCGCTGTGCAGGCGCCCTGACCGACCTGTAGGAGTCGCTGTTTACAACGACCAGGACCCACCCTTGCCGGGTTTCCCACGCGCTAACACAGCCAATTGTGTTAGTATGGACGGTCGGCCAACCCGGAAGCACCACAGCTGGATTCGATCCCACTGTCTCTGTGGTGACGCTTAGTCCGCTGCACTACCCGGCCGCCACATAGTATGACTGTACTCCTGAAAAGGTATAGTATGGTTTATTTGTATTGGGAAAGATAGACACATTAGCTGGTTGAACAACATCTACAACATGTGTGGTAATAATGCAGATATTGAGTGTATTTCTGTAAAAATGCGTGTGGCGCACGCCTCTGAATACAACCGAAGCGAATAAATACGCTTCCAGCCCGCAAGTTGCCTGCCCGCTCACGGCCGGTGTAAACAGCGATGCCCGTTAACATGGGAGCGAAAGTGAAGCGCCTCACGCCCGCCCGCATCCCGCGTTCTGTGCATTTCAAGCGTTAGTCAGCACACCGCTGCTCGGCACGGGCCAGACTCCAACAGCAATCATCACATGGTGGGTACTTCACAGGACTTCTTAGTACAGGACTCTCACACTCACACTCTTGTATTAAAGGGTCTCATGGTAAAAACCCAACAGATTGTTACGGGTCACATGTTTGGCGTGCATACACGGAAACATCCAAACCACCCACAAACCTTTGTGGATAAAAAAACAACTTTCCACAAACTATCCGTCCTAATTATTATCTATGTGTTGTTTGTGATTGTGGCAGACTGTGCTGCCACACTAAGTGGAAATGCGCTTACCGTCAGTTAAGAAGGTAGTTATTCATTTCCCATGCATTGGCGTGTTCATATGTGTTAGGGATTGTTAGCAGAGGGCCCAGGCGCAAACAGATACGAGGGAGAGGTAAAGGTAGATTGTAGATTGAGGACAAAATACAAAACAAAGAATAATCTCATAAAGAGAGCAAGTCCAAAAACACAACACTAAATGACACTGGGAAACTTACTATGAACACAGGAGAACAGCACATGAAACAGGGACGAGGATATCAAACATGGAACCGAAACAATGAACCGACAATAATAGTAGGGAACACACACCAGATATAGGGGAAACAATTAACACTAGAGACAGCAGGGCGATTAGCAAAATGAGACACACATGAGGGAAAAGGCAGAACTAACAGGGCTACAGGAAAAACACCAGACCAATGGGGAAAATAAACAGGGAAGCACACGACTAACTACACAAGAAGACTGAACACTAGACAGAGTAAACAAAACATACAAGGAACTAATAAATAACAATTAACAAGGGAACAAGAGACAATGTAGCAGGGGAAGGGCACAGAGAGACATGTAGACATTGAATATAAACCAGTGCACCAGGAGGGGTAGTGACAACAAAGATCCAGGGGCTGGGAAAAGTATGTGCAAAGGTGGGGGCTGTTGAGGAGGATGGAAATGGGAGAAAGGTCCAGGGACAGGTGAATCCTCACAGTACCCCCCCCCTCCAGAGACGGCTCCCAGACGTCAAAAGGGACCGTCCGGGAACGGGCAGGACAGGGGGCCGGGAGAACACAGGGAGAGTCCGGGGGAAAAAAAAGTCAGGACGGACAAGGCCGGGACGGGCGACACCGGGGCAGGGGAGCGGCGACAGGAACCCAGGAGGGGCACAGGAGAAACGGGGCAGAGGAACGGGGCCGGAGAGGGGAGAACGGGGCACGGGATCAGGAGGACCGGAGACGGGGACAGAGGCCAGGAGAGGGGGGCTAGAGATGGGAACAGGGACAGGGACACGGTGAGGGGGTCGAGGGGAACTGGCAGCAGGGACAGAGGGCCGATGAGGGGGTCGAGGGGAACTGGTAGCAGGGACAGAGGGCCGATGAGGGGGTCGAGGGGAACTGGCAGCAGGGACAAAGGGCCGATGAGGGGTTCTGGAGCAAAGGGGCGAGGGTGACAGGCCCGGAGTAGGACCCCAAGCAGGGGCTCCTCCAAGCGCCGGACTCGGGACCGGACCAGACAAGCCGGAGCAGAGGTGCGAAGGCGACGACCTCGGAGCAGGACCCCCGACGGGGACCACCCCAGGCGCAGACCTCGGTACCGGGCGCAGAACCCCGGATGGGGGTCTCTGCAGATGACGATCACGGCGTAGACCACGGAGTCGGACTGGACCAGAAGAGGAGTCGGGACCAGATGAAGAGCCGGGACCAGACGACGAACCGGGACCAGATGAGGAGACGGGACCAGACGACGAGATGGGACCAGATGATGAGCCGGGACCAGATGACGAGCCGGGACCAGATGAGACGGGACCAGATGAGGAGACGGGACCAGATGAGGAGACGGGACCAGATGACGAGATGGCACCAGATGAGGAGACGGGACCAGATGACTCTCCAGGTGCAGATCGACCTCGGTGCAGACCTCGGCGTTGACCACGGCGACAACCACGGCGAAGAGCTGGACCAGACGAAGAGCCGGGGCCAGTCGAGGAGCCGGAATCAGTCGAGGAGCCGGGACCAGTCGAGGAGGCCGGGTCAGGCGTGGGAGCCGGACCAGTCGAGGAGGCCGGGTCAGGCGTGGGAGCCGGACCAATCGAGGAGGCCGGGTCAGGCGTGGGAGCTGGACCGGGCGTGGAGACCGGGCCGGGCGTAGCACCCGGGGCTAAGCTAACAGGGGCTAGGCTGGCAGTAGTGGCAAAGTTAACTGAAGAAGCCCTGCTAACTGTGAGGGCTTTACTAGCCTTTCTAGACTTGCTAGCAGTAGCAGGGGGAGCTAAGCCTGTACTAAGGGCCGGAACCACACTGAGTCTCCTAACTGAGGAAGCCAAAGGTCTAGCTGTAGGGCCTGTAGAACTAGCAGTGGCTAACCTAGCAGGGGAAGCTAAGGAAGCAGCTGACACGGCTATATTGGCTACAGGGGCTACAGGGCCTGGGCTAGCAGGGAGAGCTGAGGTGCTAGCTTTAGGTGCTAAGTTGCTAGCAGATGAGGCTAAACTAGCAGTCAATGCTGAGCTAGTTGAGAAAGCCTGGACTGTGTTAGCAGAGCTGGGGTTAGCATTACTAGCTGCCGAAGCTAGGCTAACGGCTGGGCTAACAGCCTGGGCAGTGTTCACAGGGCGAGAGTTAGCAGAACTAGCTGGGGAAGTTTGAGTAACGGCTGAACTAACAACCTGAGCAACGTTAACAGGGCTGGGGTTAGCAGCACTAGCTGGGGATGCTAGGCTAACGGCTGAGCTAACAGCCTGAGCAATGTTAACAGGGCTGGGGTTAGCAGCACTAGCTGAGGGCGCTAGGCTAACGGTTGAGCTAACAACCTGAGCAACGTTAACAGGGCTGGGGTTAGCAGCACTAGCTGAGGGCGCTAGGCTAGCAGTAGCAGCTGGGTTAGCTGCCCTGGCAGTGCTAGCTGCAGGGCCTGTACAAGCTGCGGAGGGTGCACTAGCCGAGAGGGTTTGAGTGCTAGCTGTAGGTGCTACACTAGCCGGCGAGGCTAAGGCGCTAGCAGCAGGGGCTCTAGCGGACGCGACTGAGATGCTAGCAGCAGGGGCTCTAGCAGACGAGGCTAAAGTGTTAGTCGGAGTAACATGGGTATAACCCATCCTGATTACTGTTCTAGCAGGATAGTAAACACTGGCTGGAGGGCCAGACCAAGGAACGGAGACCAGAGAAACAGGGGCCATAGGGAACGAGCTAGCTGACGAAGCTACAAGGGCTAGGCTAACCACAGGGGCAGGGTTAGCCATCGGGCCAGTGCTAGCTGCCTGAGCAGTGAGAGCTGCGGGGCCTAAGCTAGCCTTCCTAGATCTTCTAGCTCGCCGTGACTCGGTAGCAGTAGGAGCTAACGGGGTAGCTGTCGAGGCTACAAGGGCTAGGCTAACCACAGGGGCAGGGTTAGCTATAAGGCCAGTGCTAGCAGTAGGTACCCTAGCAGGTGACTGAGGTGAGGCTATGCTGGTGGTAGAGGCCTTACCAGCAGTAGGGGCTTGACTGGAGGCTGGAGGCTGGAATAGGCACTTGATCCAGTGTCTGCCATGCTCCTCCAGCTGTGGGGCCAGCTCAGGGTGCCACTCCCTGAGAGAATAGAGCAGACGCAAAACCTCCTTCCTCTCCTCCAAGGAGGAGGAAGGAACATCCCCCAGTCTGAACGCCTCCAAGGCGCTCAAAGCCTCCCTCGTTCTGTTCGCTGGGTCCAGACATGGTCGGTTCATTCTGTTAGGGATTGTTAGCAGAGGGCCCAGGCGCAAACAGATACGAGGGAGAGGTAAAGGTAGATTGTCAAAAAATTAGCACTGCTCCTTTAATTCGAACACTTCGAGCCAGGGGTGAAGTGTAGCAAAAATACTTCCAAGGCAGTAGAAAAACAAAACAAGGTATAGCTCAGCTAAGACTGGCAGAGGACAAAATTCAAAACAAAGAATAATCTCATAAAGAGAGCAAGTCCAAAAACACAACACTAAATGACACTGGGAAACTTACTATGAACACAGGAGAACAGCACATGAAACAGGGACGAGGATATCAAACATGGAACCGAAACAATGAACCGACAATAATAGTAGGGAACACACACCAGATATAGGGGAAACAATTAACACTAGAGACAGCAGGGCGATTAGCAAAATGAGACACACATGAGGGAAAAGGCAGAACTAACAGGGCTACAGGAAAAACACCAGACCAATGGGGAAAATAAACAGGGAAGCACACGACTAACTACACAAGAAGACTGAACACTAGACAGAGTAAACAAAACATACAAGGAACTAATAAATAACAATTAACAAGGGAACAAGAGACAATGTAGCAGGGGAAGGGCACAGAGAGACATGTAGACATTGAATATAAACCAGTGCGTAGACATTGAATATAAACCAGTGCACCAGGAGGGGTAGTGACAACAAAGATCCAGGGGCTGGGAAAAGTATGTGCAAAGGTGGGGGCTGTTGAGGAGGATGGAAATGGGAGAAAGGTCCAGGGACAGGTGAATCCTCACAATATGTTTCTCAAAATTGTGAATAAGAACACTACCTGATTCATCATGAATGGGGAGCCTTTTCAGTCAGTGTTTTGTGTCAGTATTTATTTATTTTGCAGTATTGGAAACAGAAGTAAGCATGTTTCAGCTATGAAAGTTAGTGAATATGGCTAAAAAAACATTTCTCCAACTAGGGTACAGTTCACATTTGAACCGATAATGGTATCGGTACCGGTACCTGGGAATCGATACCGGTACCTGACGGTACCTTTTTCCGGTAATTTACTCTCTCTGTAATAACAACATTTTTATTTCAGTTGTAAAACTAAACTAATCTAAACTTCTCAATTTCAACATTGTTATCACACCACACAACACAAACTAAAACCCCTCCCTACCTCCATCTCCCAAACTGTTCCTACAACAATTTTTTTTTATTGTTGCATGATCATGTATACATTTATTATGTATTATATATATTTCTTTTTAAATATCAACATTTTCTGGCCATCATCAGTAAATACTATCAAACTCCTCTGACCTCATCTGGTTTTTCCAAAGACTACAGATGAGATGGGGGCTAGCGTGTGCACGCACGCACGCACGCACTTCCAAACAGTTTTCAAAAATTTCACAAGATTTATGAGACTTAAATAGTGCCTTTCAGCCCGATTTCAGCTTCTATCTCAACCAAAACACCACTTTTCGGAGTGACAAGCATGGTGAAACAGGGTTCTTGAATGTAAACAAAAAAGCAAATGGCGTGTTATTGAATTGTCATCATCTTGTAAGAATCTGAGCTTATTAATGCAATCTGGTTGAAGCAAAACCAACTCTAGTAACAACAGGTACCTCTTTGCTGATAACAGGGAGAGAGAGACCCCCTCCTGCTACACACTGATTATGTCCTGTGGTGAAAGTGGGACTTAGGGCCACTGTGGAGGGACACATTGTGAAAGGGCTGCGAGCGCGTAGTAGAGGGCATGGGAAAGTAGAGCCATGCACAATGAATGAGAGAGGGGGGACAGAGAGAGAGACAGAGAGGGGGAGGAGAGAGGGGTGGGGAGATAGAAGGGTTAGGGAGACACAGATGGAGAAGAGAGAGAGAGAGAGAGAGAGAGAGAGAGAGAGAGAGAGAGAGAGAGAGAGAGAGAGAGAGAGAGAGAGAGAGAGAGAGAGAGAGAGAGAGATGAGAGAGAGAGAGAGAGAGAGAGAGAGAGAGAGAGAGAGAGAGACAGAGAGAGAGACAGAGAGAACGGGTAGGGAGACAGAGGGAGAAAGAGATAGACAGAGAGAGAGGGAAAAAGAGAGGGGGAAGACAGAGGGAGAGAGAGGGAGAAGACTGAAAGAGATATAAAGAGAGTAGAGACAGAAAGAGAGGGGGGATATGGTTGACATTAATATTCCAAAGACAATTGAAAACAACTGAAAAACTCATCATGACAGCCTGGTGCAGCACCGTTTACATCCCCATCATCAACACTGTGCATTACAGCCTTTCGTGTGAGAACAGAAACAAGTTGGCACTGTCAGCTTTAAAAGAAATAAGAAAAGGTTCTGCTCCATTGTTATTCTAAAAGACAAAATGTGCTCTAGAAGTGCTCCATGACCAACGGTGAGATTGCATGCGTGCCGCACTTCATACATGTCTCCTCTGAGAGATATTTACAGCCACTTGTCACGATGACCTCTCAGATGACGAGAGTTCTCCACATATTCAATTCCCGCTAACAGACACTGAAATCTTGTGACCTTGACAAGCTATCTGATTATAATGGCTGAACAAATCGAGCAGCTAATTCCCTTCAGACTGTGTGGTGTGTGTTTAAGAAGTGAACGTGACCATAATTTATGCTTTATGTACTTTTTTGTGGATGCAGTTGTGTGTGCGTGTGTGTTTGTGTGCGCACACGTGCATGTGCATATTGTGTGTGCATGTCCATGTGTCTGTGTGCAAACGTGTAGGTGTGTGTTGTCCTGGTTTAAACCCACATTATCATAGAGAGCAGACTGAGTGCATGTGCTGGGTAGCAAAACTCTCCTCTCTCTCTCTCTCTCTCTCTCTCTCTCTCTCTCTCTCTCTCTCTCTCTCTCTCTCTCTCTTCTCTCTCTCTCTCTCTCTCTCTCTCTCTCCTCTCCTATTCAGCTGAGCTTCCCTGGTATAATCTGTAGGTTACACACGTACACCTGCCCTACCTGAGAGAGTCTCTTGTGTGTGTGGTGTGTGTGTGTGCGTGTGCGTGTGTGTGTGTGTGTGTGTGTGGTGTGTGTGTGTGTGTGTGTGTGTGTGTG